>NC_135655.1:96625902-96950277 GCF_964188315.1 Podarcis muralis | reverse complement strand
GAACAAAGAATGCATAGTTTAATGTAGTGATGAAATGATTAATACACATTCTGATGTATTCTGTCCCATGACCCCAGCGACAGAACCTTTGGGGGACACTGGTGTTTCAGTGCAATTTTAGAGCACTGCTTCCCATAACAGATTGTCTTTTCTGAACTGCACAAACACAGCAGAAAGATCTTGGCATTTAGCATAAATTATTTGCAGCAAGGAAGGGGTCTCAAAGTCTCCATGTGCTCAAAGGACACAGAAACTCGAGCATGGCCTATTGGCACTATAAACTCCTACATATATATATTACAACATTTATTTATGTGCATAAAATGCTGTGGATCTGCCTGCAGCAACTAAACTTGCAAGCTACATTACACAACAGTTTTCCTCAGTTGCCCTATTAATAATAGCTTCTTGTCCACCAGTTTGTTAGCCAGTTCTATGGCAAAGTAGTATGAAAGGTATATTAAGAATAATTTCCCCCTTATTTCCACGGGCTGTTATTGCTGACAATTTACAGTGCACTCTCACAGAGGTTGCAGTGATATTTGACCCAGTTCACATTGACCCAAAAATTGTACAGAATTGGGGATTTGGAAGGGACTGCTGAATTCAAAACGATTTCCAGGTATAAGTGTGTTTCATGTGATCATGAACCCAGCTAAAGTGTGTTGTTTTGGTTGCTCAAATTTCAACCTGAGTGAATTTATTTTAGGCAATGAAAAAAATTGGGTTTTTTTTTAAAAAAAATGTAAGCTGATACGTTTTGATTAAATTAATACTTTTAAAAAATGAGGCTAGATCTTAAGATGGCAAGATTCCTCCAGAGAACGCTGTCCCATATTAATGGCTGGTTCTTTTCTCACACATTACAATTCAGCTCCAGCGATCTAGTTAAGCTCTATGATTTCATGTTAGGCTGATATTTTGTCCTATAAAGCTGTGGAATGATGCAATAATTGGACTGAGATTCTATTACATCTTCAACAAGCTGGCTGCATCATTACAAAGATTACTGATTAATCCACACTTTAATGGCTATCTGTGTTGTTTTCATTGCCTCTGAAGTGGATTGGAATTGCAAAATGAGAAGAAAAGGGAATAAAGTTAAACGCATGTTTATATACACACACAATTTTTTTTATTAAATAAATAAATAAAAGCTGGAATAGATTTATTTGGATGAAAGTTATATCAGTGAAGAAAAATAACAACTTGAAAATATTGGGGATTCCGCCCCCCCCCCCGCCCCCGCCGCCATGTCAAGACAATACTTTAATCAGTCTGCACAGACCCAGCAGAACCTTAAATCAATATTTTAATAATGACTCCTAAAATGCTAATAGTTAAATTGTGATTGCTTTGTCTCTTAAATTCTCTTTTAACTGGCAGCGCATCCAGCAGTCGACATAAAGGTTACCCTTGTCAGTGAAGAGGGATATCCTCTCTAGAAGACTAAATGTTATAAATGAAGGTACTCATTATCTCTGGGAGTACTAGACTCATATATGCATGCCCTTTCTCTTTCATAAAATTATGTACTACACATCTGTGTGTTCTGAACAGAGGACAGCAACCCCACCTATTTCTTGTATGTAGAAAGAAGCCACCACATCAGCTCCTGTAGTAAACTAACATTTCCCCATATATAATATTGATTGTAAGAAGGAATGCCACTTCTAAAAAATCTAGGTAGTTGTATCTCTGGGCTGTATTCAACAATGTCACTACATTAGTGGAACAATTTCCACTCTCACAATGGGACTGCAGTTCTCTTTCTCACCCCATGTACCACTAGTAACCCCCCCCCCAAAAAAAAAAAATGAATGCACAGAGGGAGGAGAGGGAAAGGAAATTCCACTGTGTGGGCAGAAGTCATTCTTCTCATGAAATGGCTTTGTTGGATCCAGCCCTCTGTATTTATATCTTTCATGCTTCTCTCTGAAATCCAGTATTAGTTTACATTAGAAGAATACAAAAGCTTTCCTTTAGGTCTATATAAATTTTCACAGTCCTGCAACCTGACCATAGATGTCAGCTGTTATTACACTCAGAAGAAATTAAAAGAAAAGTAGTGACTGGACCTGCAAACACTTGCTGTCTTAAAGTCACATTTGAAAAAATACACCTAAGCAGTAGGAAACACATTATGAACCTCATAATGGAATGATTATACCAAATGAATGACAAAGAAAGATAAGCACGGAAGCGGACTTTGATTAATCTTTCACCCCTTAGCAGCCATCCTCTCAAACCGAACATATTAATCTTAGAACATTTTGCCCCACTAGACACTGCAGAAAAGTAGGAAGGTGCTACTCTTGTGAATTCCTGGGTGTGCTTTGAATAGTACAGAATGTTCGATCATTGCAAAGGACTAGGAATTTCAGCAAGCAAGTTAGTGTTTGTGGCCCAGAGTTTTATTTGCATAGCTGTCTCTTTCTCAACATGCGTATCAGACTTGGAATACAGCATCTGTAAGCTCTAAAGTTTAATTACAATTCGTTCTCATCAAATGTAGATTTCAGAGATTTTGCTATAAAACTTTTTATGGTAGAATCGAATGGATTTTATGTATTTGGTATTCTGAAATGCTGAGCAAATCTTTAAACAAGCTTTATTGTAACTTCTAGCTATTGAAATAGTAGGCATTTTTCACACTTTGCATTCATTGCTCCCACAAATTGAACTGAATAAAAATATCCCGTGGATTTTCGTAGTGTTGAGTACATTGCATTCATTGGCCTACATTCTGAATATAATTGAATATCTGAATAGTGCTGAAGAAAGCAACCCTCAAGTTTGAGCAAATCTATGTATGCATGCTTTGCTGGAAAAGAATAAGCCAACTATAAGCTTTGGATGTCCACTCCCCCTTCGACAATCATTTGCAATTTTAAGAAGGCAGAAGGTCATTCCTACAGCTCCCATAGAAATGAATGATTTGGCCTTCACTGAAAACATTTACCAATATCTGTTCAAGGTGCAAGAAGGACACTGAGGCAACTTTGCCTTCAAACTGATGACACAGAAATTTCTTATGATTTTGCTGTTTTATTTGCACTGGTTTTCCAAGTCCGAGCTACAAAGAGGAAAGTATTGGAGAATTTCCTTTTTTAAGACAGCTAACCAAGTCTTGACTGATTTATAGTGCTATAGCTATGGAGAATACACTAGTATTAAAATGTGCAGTAAATCTGCATTAAACCCTTTCATTAGTTGCAGTAGCTGGCTCTTATTGATATTATAACAATCTCATAGAATGAAAGGACATTAAAAATGAGCATGCAGAGAGAAATACGTAGAGTGTCATTGGCACAAACAGAATATTTTTCAAAATATTCTGAAGTTCTGAATGCATCGCTATCTGAATACCAAACCAGTTGCAGAGATCGGTTTGAAGAGAATGATTCCTGCAATTCAAAGGACCTTGTGCTGGAAGAATTTCATATTTCCTTCTAAAGTCACACACAAGGTTAGTAGGAGTGCCAGCTTTAGAAAAACCAAGCAAAAAAACAGAATGCGGCCAGATGAAAAGAAACAAACTGGCTTACAGTCACAACCTTCAGCAGCTATAGCTAACAGAAAAATGTTTGACAAATGTGGGGAACGAAAAATTCAGCACAGTATATCTAAGAGGGCTTTACGATCTCCAGAAGACTTCTGATAATTTATCAAAGGAACACTAACACTCACAGACAGATAGATGGAAAAAAGGGGAAAGGGGAAAATAAGTATACTCCATCAGGAAGCCTTTTTACAGGGCTGACTCTGCATTTAAAAAGGCTAGTGAGAGAAAAGGGGATTGACTGATCGATTGACTGGTAAAGTGAGATGGTAAGAAGTAAATTAAAACATGACGAGTTTGGATAGAAACCAGTAAGTGTTTCTTACTATTTGACATCATTACTAGAACTAGGGGGCATTCAATAAAAACAACAGGTAGCAACTTTGAAATATATGAAAGGAAGAGATTTCTTTCCATACATCTTACAATTTGGCGCAAGGTGTCCTAATGGCAAGTAATAACTGAGTAAAAAAAGATACGAGAGAGAACCAATGGGCATGAAGATATTCAATGGCTATTAACTAAAGCTCACAACCCTTTTGCTGGAGTTGTCTTAAAATGCTGGTATAGTGGGGTCACTGAAAGCTTTCGCAGTATTAACATGCCTCCAGTTTAAAAAATACATGCCACTGTTACTGCTGGTGCATGTATTAGTAGATGGAAATGTCACCTCCAGGGTTATCTGCAGTATGGTACAATTGCAATTTGATGCTGGAGAATGTTACAACAGCTGTTTGTTCCCAATGCAAAGTTTAATGAACTGCAGGAAGAAATTAGCACCACCTTTTAACATCTGGTTCTTACAATCACTTTACCACTGCAGAAACATGAGAAGCCATCAACTCTGAGGCAGACGTAATTCCCTGCTCCCTGCCTGGTCACTTGAAGAGACAGTGCACTGTAGCAGTGGCAGGTCTCGAGGTCTCAAATTTCCCCGCCTTTCAGTCTATATAATAGTTGTGGCACCCTCTAGGTTCCGCGCCCAGTGCAACTGAACCAGTTGTGTTGCCCTAAATATGTCTCTGATTGTAATGGTTAGACCATTTCATGAGGACTGTGGAGACTCAGGTTCAAATCCTTACTCAGTGCCAAAGTTCCCTATGTGACCTTGGAACAGGCCCTTATCCCCCAGTCTAGCTTACCTCACAGGACTGTGAAAATAAAACTGGGAGTAGGATAAAACCATGTACGCCACTTTGAACATGTTGATGGAACATATATTAAAAACATAACAAAATGTTTTGTTGGATCAGATCAGATACAGAAATAGCTTGCAAGTTAATTATGTTATTTCCTTTAATCAAAGTTTGCTTTTTTTTAGATTATGGAATACTCCTAACTGGGAACTGGATTATTCTGATTTGAAGCTGTCACTGGTGAGTAATAATAATAATAATAATAATAATAATAATAATAATAATAATAATTTATTTGTATCCCACCCTCCTGCTGGAGCTCGGCTCAGAGCGGCTAACATCATATAAAAACACAATATACATGAAAACAAACAAACAATTGATTAAAATTCATCCCAAAATTAATTCAAATAAAATTAAAATTAAAATTAGGCTCGACAAATGGCCATCCTCAAGTTAAAATTGAAAGCAGTTACCAGTAATACTCACCAGGACCAACTATTTCCACTGATATTATAAGGACCTGTGAGTGGGCTACGTATTATTTCAGGGCAAGTAAAAACCAATGAGCTTTAGTTTTCTCTGGGGACCAACATTTCTCTCAAGCCCCCTGCCACAAATGGTTTAAAGGCAGAGTGAAGACAGCAAACACTTCCTTGCCTGATTTGCACTTCACTGGCAGGCCTGAGAGACAGTCACTCAAAATGACTTCAGCTGCATTACTGGAGTATACTTACACAGCCATAATGGATGCCTTTGAAAGTGATGGACAGTTAGCAGCAGATAATTGAGGCCTTGTGTTCCAAAAGGTTATTGATTCAAAAAGGCTTCTACTCCTTGATATTATCCACCACTGCTTTAATGCCTAAAGCTTTAAGTAAGCCCCTAAGAAAAAATTTAAGTTAAAAAAAAGAAAAGGCTTTTTGTTCTAATAATAAAAAGTAATAATTTTTTAATGGTATTGAAGGAACAAATAAGCCATGGTATTTTTGTTTAGTTGTTTCATGGTCACAACAATTCCTGTAAAATTAGTATCACATGGATATCACAATTTCTATAAAATCAATACCACAAGGATACTTCATTATATTCAAAGATGTGAGAGAATCATACCTTGCATTGATATGGCTACAGCAACACTCTCCCATGCTGTATATTTCAATACCACTGATAGGCCAGACAATTTTCAACTATCCATCACATTGTGCATGCTAATACACAAGCTTTCCCATGACAGCATGTCAAGTGAGTTGACTATACTGCTCTTCCCTACTCAACCATTTCATGCTACGTGACAACTTTGAGTGATAGCACAGTGCTGTGTTTCATAATAGTGGCTTCAAATCTAGTGCGCTACTACAAGCCATGTTGGCTCACACCAGCAGCGCAAAGGCTGTATTCCTTATTGTCTGGTGCAGAGTTTGTTGCACCAGGTTATATGAATGTAATGACATAATCCAAATGACTTCATTGTAAAGAAATGTTGGACTTCAAGCTGTTTGATGTCAGGCTTTAAGAGTATCGCTTAAGCAACCTGAGGCAACAATTCCTGTTTTGTCTGATTCCCAAAACAAAGCCCCCAAAAGACAATTCATTCTCCTTTCTTCTGCCCATGGTAAAGTGTTTATCAAGGGAGAACAAAGAAACTTTATAGAATAGGACAATTTCTTAGGGCAGAATACAGGGCAAGTTGTGAGGAAGAGTCCTTGGTCTTGCTGTCATACACTGCACTTCTATATCATTCCAGCGACTATCCCAGGTAACAGATGAACTGTTCCACTCCACAGATGCCAACGATTCCAGAAGGGTGGGTTGTGGCTCACCAGGAGGCCCCAGTAGTCTTGGGTCAGCCAGGAATAGTTATGAGAGGCAACATGGCTTGAGGTACCAAATTTCAAGGCTGAAGCTCTGGTTCCTGAATCTTACATTATTCTTCAGTCCTGACTTTTGGCCTGTTTCTTGCTTTGATCTCCTGGCTTGTCCTTTGCTGCTGACTTGCTCCTTGGCAGTGGTGTAGTGGAGAGGGAACACAAGGAAGTACAACTCCAGGACTTTCTTCTTCTTCTTAGCAGGAGCAATGACATCATGCTATGGCAGCCTCTCCTTGTTTTGGAAAGGGAACAAGGTGATAATAAGGCTGGTCTGTGGCAGGCAGTAATCCCATCTTGGGATATGTGACAGGCACATATCAAGTGATGAAAGGTCAATAGACTGCTAATCACAGTTCAGGATCCAGTAAGCAAAAGTCAGGTCAAATGGCGGTCAGGTTCCAACAGGTCAAAGTGACATAATTCAGAGGATTGGGCCAGATAAGAAATTCCAGGCAAAACAGATGTAAAGGCAAGTGAGTAAAACAGCTAGCACTCTGGATAGCTCCAAGTGATGCATGGGCTCAAGTTAGGCAAGCAAGGCTTGAATGTTACTCTAGCAACCAGAAAGTCCTTATGGAGCCTTAAGCAGGATTCCATCTTGCCCCAACCTTAATGAGTGGAGACTTTTCTCTTAAGAGGCCCAGCTTATTTTAAGAGGCATTGACTCCAGTAACATGGCGAGCGGAGAGGTTCTATTATAACCTCTGAGCTGGAGTCATCAGAGTTTGAAGAAAGTAATCCAATGCTTCAGAGCAGAAAGAAACTGGTTCCTTGGGTAATGGAGCTTCAGAGAAGGTGGGTACATCAAAGACTGGTTCTGAGGTCCATACCTTCTCCCTCTTTCCTTGAAGACGGGAAGTTAGAACCCTGGGGAAATCAGACAAACCACTGCACTGCAGGAAAAATGTACACTAGATTTTACCTAACCAGCATCATTTTGGAACCGACTCTTATTCTGGATTTATGTGAAAATGAAAGAGTGGGCCCAGCTATTAAGCAGGGTGAGGCCACTGCCATGGCAGCAGAAGCTCCTGATGCAGCACACCTCTGTGCACCCTGCCTGTCCTCTGCCAGTGACAGAGAAACACCAGAGCCATTAGCACCAATTTCAAGCAAGATCACATCCCACATCTATTTGGGGCAAGATCTCATCCCAAATCGGCATGATCCTGCCTGAAATTGGTGCCAACAGTGGCACCACTTCTCTGCCAATGGAAGATGTGACAGTCAGCAGGCAGGAGTGGCAGCAGCAGATGTGGTGGTGGTGGTGGTAGTGGCAGTGGTAGCAGGGCAGCACTTGCCATTCCACCACAAGCAGCAAAATGGGTTGTGCCACCCATGAAAAATGTTATACAGTTGCTTGGGTTGGTTGAAGACAATTTAAAGACATGCTTTGCGTACGAATGAATGGATACATGTGTTTAATCCTATGTTAGTCTGATCTCAGATTACCTTCTGACATACACATCTCAAACTGGTAAACAGCTAAATCTACTCCAAGGAGTAGTAATAAAAATATATTTTATCTTCCATTACATAAAAAATCAAATACCTTTCTCAGTCATTACAGAACGTTGCCCAGTGTCTGTGAAATGAAAACAAATACTGTGTTGTAAATGGAAGGTCGCTCTTAAATGGAAAGGTGGGGAAAGAAAGAAAGTGAGGGAAGGAAGGTGATGGTTAAAAGCTTCTGATGTAGAACCTTGAAAATATAATGTATACAGAGCTTTGAATACTATTAACAGCAAAATCTAGTTGTGATGTGTGGAAGTTTTCTTTTTTTCTTTTTTTAAGGGAATAATACAAGGCTGCATGTGCAAATCTCCATGTTTTAACACACCTTCTTAAGTATTCTTTATCATGGGGCAATGAAATCCTTTACAGAACTGCTATCTTGAGAGGAAAATAAATCACCATCACATACAGGCTGGCAAGGGGAAGATGCTGAAAGATCCATTTCCTATATTGTGTTCTAAAACTTTGATCTCCGCCACAAATAAGGAGAGGCATTCTGCTTATTTGTCATGTAAGAATGATCAAGTCCTATAATGCCAGCAGAGGAGTATTGAAAGTGTTATGTCCTAAGGAGAGATGAGCCTGCAATTAGATTTACTGATCCTATGGTAATGTTTGTTGCTGAGGTCATTATCAGTCAAAACACTTTCTTTTCTGTAGTTGTTAGCAGCTATGCCACTGTGGCTTCCTTCTTCCATTTCTGTTGCTTTAAAATGAAAAGGAAAGAAGAATGGGGAAATGAATATTACGGAGACTCCATCTGCAGTATGTCACTTGCTCTTTATACTTAGGTTTTCTTCCTTTATATTAGCAAAAAGAAGAAGAAAGAAAATGAGGGGAAAAGGAGACATCTTAATTATATCTGCAACTCAGGTAGTGTTTGTACTATATTATTAAAACTTAGCAGATATGCGGGTTCTTACTCTGATCGTGTTAAGTTTAATGGCATGAAGATAATGCACAACTCATTACAAAGAACAGCTTAATTCATTCTTTTAAAGTACAGTAGCTGCTGAAACAAAGATCACTTCATATATGTATATTCCAGAAGCAGCACCCCAATGATCACCCAACACAACACAATCATCTCTTCCTACAGTAAAATGCTACCATCAGGAGTATGTTCACTTTACAGCAAATCCAGCCTACTTTTCTTTTAACAACTCCCAGGGAAGATTATTGTGCTATTTGTAGACAGCTGGTAACAACATTTTTATATTTATTTCCCTTGGTTGGAACACAACTAGTTCTGCATTTCCAGGGAAGATCTGCACTTGTGCTTTTCAAACAGGAGCTGTCCATGTCTTGTGGTGTGTTGCCTTTGAAACAGAAGGAAGCAAAAGCAGGTTCTGAAATGAGATGCAATATTTGTTTATCTGGTGTCCAAAGGAAAAACAAATATCAAAAATCTTCTGTGATCCCTTTGGTGCACCTAAAGTAGATCTTTGGATCCCTGTATATTTAGGAAAATTATGATGATGTTACTTGCTAATCCATTGTTTATCCTGACTTCTAAGGTCATATCTGCAACATCCATTTAAAGCACAACACCTCCCCTCAAAAGATCCTGCTTTCAATGTATGGTGTTCCATACATTATTTCCAGGTAAGAATGTCCAGGACTATAGTCTTCTGTCAACATATCTGTCACTTGTTTTTTCTTTCTTTAGACTAAACCCAGGGAGGTCTTCTGGTTTTCCTTGTAACTTCAGTCGTCGTGCCCTCATTTAAGACACAGTATTAAGATGTTTTAATATGGAGCATAGCCCTTGCTACATTTGACAAACACCAGCTTTGCTTAGTTGTCTACTCAGGCACTGGATGGCAAAAATTTGATCTGTATGTATAATCTAAGAAAGATGTACAGATTGCATAGCTAATGTGAGCCGACAGGCGTTTCTCTCTTCCCTTAGTTAATCTGCATTAAAATGTAAAACTAAAAAATGAAACATGGCAAAGTCACCATGATGCAAACACCTCCTTCTCCTCCTAATGGTGAGGCCAAATGGCCCACAAGGCACTTGGTGACATAGTGATCATTGCATTGTCGGCTCTACTTTACCTTTATGTTTTGTATTACTTGCACTTGACCTTTTACTTTCCTTCTCTTTGCAGCCAAAACAATTGCTTGTTCACATTCTCCAGAATGTGGCCAATCACTTCCTTTGGGGTTTTTGCGTTTTTTTAAGCATTGGGTTTTTATTTTGAAATTAAGCTTGAAACAAGCAAAACAAAGCACATGATACAACAAGATCACTAATCAAGGGATATGGACAACCTACTGATTACAGTCCTTAGTTTGTGGAATAACTACAGCATTACAGCCTAGGGAGAAGCTTACTCACTAATGGGGGATTTTGGCTGTGTAAATTACATAGTCAAAGCACAGTTGGAACCCTGTGGGTGTGTATCCTGGACTACTGGCCCTGTATTGGTTAATATGTATAAGCAATTGCTACGGCTGTAAACACAGAATTAGTAAAGGGTCAGAAAAGATCGCTTACCCTCTTTTGGTCAGCGACTGTTGTAGCTCTGCATGGCTCCTGGGAGCAGGGAAGGGGGGAGATCAGGCCCCTCTCCTTCATGGCTGCCGGTAGTCCTTGCACCCAGCTAGCCATGGGGGACAATAGGATAGCCTGCCAAGATTTCAAATTTGAATTGGCCAATAGAGGCCTTCAAAGGGGGTGGGGCCTTGGTGGCAGACCAGCATGAGCACGTCTTCACTCTGGTCTGCCACAGTGGTATAAAGGTCGGCTGCATTGATGAGCCAGCAGCAAAGTTGGTGTCATTTCTACCCACCTGCCCAGCCTAAATACAGGCCAGCAAGCACTGTGTTTAAAAGACCTTGCTGTCAATGTAATCGGCTGTTGTATTCGGGGGTGGGAAGGAAACAAATTGGATCTGTTTGGGGTTTTGCCTTCCTCATTGCAATTGTCACACCTTCTGGTGTATAAGGCATTGCATTGAATTCTTAAGCTTTCTTCCCAGGAAGGGGGTGAACTGCTGCATCACACACACACACACACACACACACACACACACACCCAGTGTGGTATCTCAGGGTACCCCTTTAAAGAGGTCTAGGTGGGAATTCCTGTCCTGAAGGAAAAGAGGTGAGCAGACAGGTCATAAGACTTCTGATTGTGGTCCATGGAGCCAGCTTAGTTGACCTATGTCATCAGGTGCTCCTTAACCTGGGCACAACCCCTGTAAACTTCAGTCATCAGGTGGGAGGCTGATTCAGGATGAATACCCAGTGCCGAGGCCAAAGCCTACCTACATCTGTAATCAATAAAGTTGTGGCCAGTTTTAATTCCAGAACATTGCTGCATCAGTTCTTTCACCTGTTCACCACCTTGCCCCTTCCCATCCCGGGGTATACTGCACATGGGTCCACAACCAACCATGTCCCCACCAACACCACAATAATGCGAGGAAGTGTATCACCAACCACCTCATCCACTGCTTCATGGACCATTCTTACAGCTTGATGCACCAATAGCTCTTTGCTAGTCTACACTAGATAGGTTGGTATTGCAACTTTATTCAAAGTCAGAAAAAATCCATAAACCAGATCTCAAAAACAGGAGCACAACTAAAAAAGAAATCAGGGTAGTGTAGCGGTTTGACCTTGATAGGATGGCAATTCTTTAGAAAACAGCTAGTGTAGAATTAATCTTGGCCTGAAGAGGGGCAGCTGGTAGCAGATGGCACCCTGAAGCAGAAATGCTTATCTAGCCTCCTGGCAAGTGCATTGCTGCTGCTTACTGGGAGGGGTGAGGTGGTGTTGAGGTCAGCATGGGATAAATGCACCACTGGAGGCAATCTGGTGGTCCTGATGGTGTGTTTGCACCACCCCACCTTCCCTTGGTAAGCAACAGCAATTCATCATCTAACAGGTCAGATAAGCATCTCTAGCCCACCACCCCACCCACTACTGGGAGCAGCTCCTATGATCAGCATATTTTTGTTTAACTTATGAAATGCCAATGATACAACATATTGGTTCTGCTATCATGACCAGTCATTCCTAGTGTAGAAGGGTCATTCCTACAGCAGAACCATCAAAAGGATACATGCATCTGCGAGGCATTCTAAAATATGCAAGAGCAAATATCTGGACAGTCCTCATTTCACTGAAAATCAAGTAAATATGTAAAAAAAAGTATAATTATCTGTTTCATTCTTAAATGGGTTACTTAGGAAATAAAATGTAATAAGAAAACAATTCAAAGCTTCGAGCAGCCATTAGAATTCCTCAAGCATATTCCTCGCTTAAGAGAGCACTGAAGTTTGAAATGTTTAGTGTCAGAGATACAGTAAATAGCAGCTGTTTCCCCAGAAGCATGCACAAAAACAGACTAAAACAAAATACAAATATGCAACACTTGGCAAGTTTTATAAATTCTCACTATTTCCCCGATAAAAATATAAATATGTGTTAAGGTATTCTTTTCCCCCCCCCATATTTACATGGGAGTAAGAATCAAAGTAAAAAGCTAATCAGTGTTGCTAATTTGCAGGTGTGATTTAGGACTCTTTATGAATGGTAGTTGCCTTCTTCTGGAACACATTCTTTACCATGTCTTCTGTAATTGGTGGGGGCTAAGGATCCTAAAACCCACCCTTTCAGAGTTTCACAGTCACCCCCAATTTGTTCTCATCCTCCCCATCCCAACCTCAGCATCCTATTTATTTGAACTAAAATGCAATTCCCTTTTGCTGTATCAACTGGTTCTTCTCTTCTGGTATAGTAAAAAGGAGAAGAAATTTTTGAAGCAATGTCTGTGATTCAATGAGCCACAGACTAAATTCAGAAAACAGCACCACAGTATCCCCTTAAGTGCTCACTGCAGAAGTAGAGAACCCACCCACCCCAAGATGTTTTTGGATTGCAACTCCCATCAGCTCCAGCCAGGATGGCCAAAGGTCAGGGATAATGGGAGCTGTGAGTCTAGCAACATCTGGTGAATGACAATTCCTCATTCCTCTTTGAGTGACACTTCAAGAAGGGGGTGAGGGTAGCTTTGTAGTTGCTGAAGACACATTAAGCCCATCATTACCACATCTGCAGTCAGGATATAGCTGCTATATTCCAGTCCCCGAAATCCAGGTGGCCTAATTTGCACATTATGCATGTTTTGCTAATTATGCAAATCAAGTGGTAGGGTGGGGAAGCCTTAAGCAACCCAACCCCACTGTTTTCCTACTCCTCTTCGCAGTGCTGCTTTGCAGCAAGGAAACAGCCTTTTCCCTTCTACAAACATGGACATGTAATGCGTAGCTGAACGCTCTAAGGCTAAATACATAGTCAGCTAATGGCTGCAGCCAGCAGCAAAACCATGAAAAGTAGCCATGGGGCCACTCTGGTTCAGCAACATGGACTGGAATTACTGGATTGATGTGCTCTTTCACTGCATATTCAAAAGCTGAGATGACTGCCCGCCATTTACAGACAGAGAGCTGAATCTTAATTGGAAAGAAGGTGGCACATATAATGTGACAAGGGAGAAAGGTAGAAGCCTTGTGTAGCACCATTTTAGTTCCACATTACTGGCTATTTGTTTCCAATGGTAAAAGCAAAGAGAAAGAGTGTGATTAAGAAAAGTAAGGGGGGGGGGGGAGATTTCCAAAGGGTAAGGAAGATTAAGAGAGCATTCCTATTCCTCTACCTCTCCTCCCTCTCTTATTCCACTTACTTTTGTCTAATTGTTTTGCTTATTCATTATTGGTGGCAGTGCTAGTGGCATAATCAGGTTGAGGATGGGTTGTGTACTGCATGACTCTAGTGACAAACTGCTCCAGAAATTAAAAATCTTAATTAGGTTTCAGAGAGGTAAAAATGAATCTTCAAAAAGGTGGATACCACTACAAAGTTGTTTGCCATTACAGAACTGCTCTCTGACACATGTCTATGCTTCTCAGGAAACATGAATGATCTGTGGTTTTTACATTTATGTGAAGTCTGTATGATCAGAGGCAAGGTGCAGCTCACCAATCACACAGAGAAAAAGCAAAGCTAGAGTAAAGTGGGCAAGGATCTGGTAGAGAAGATCAGAAAGATAACCAAAGAGAAATTTCACTGAGCACTTTCTTAGAAACCTAACATTTTAAATGCAAGGTGATCAATTAATGAAGGTCAAGGGCTCTTCTCTTTATGCTGGATGTTTCAGACAAGCATAACAGCAGCTAAGTGTATGTAGTAGGCCAATGGACAGGGAGGGGGAGAAAACAGGCAAGAAAACTACTGTGTCATCAAAACACTACACTACAGAAGAATTGCCTCTTTATGGGGCTCAATAAAAGATAATGCATTCTGCAGGTAAAATGTTTTCTAAGGAACTCTCGGCAAATTTATGAACCATGCTTGCTAGATGATTATTGAGGGCAAGTTAAGATTGGGTAGATAATTAAGGTTGAAAACGTGTCTCTGGATCATAAAAACCCACAGAAAATGCCATGAGAAAAGTTTACGCAAACACTTGAGGGCACTGTGGGGCTTGGAATATACAAGGTCATGAGGATGTGGAAGGGATTAACAAATAAAAATCTGGCCACAAGGAACAATTACTGAACAAGTTGAGAGAAAGATGATGTTTCATCTCATTATTGTTTAGGATTACTTATCTTCAGATGGTTTGCCATTTTTGTTACACAGCGTAAGTAGCCGTTATCCTTTTATGATGCCTGAAGCCAAGAAAAACACTAGCTGCTTCAAAAATGTATTTGTAAATGTACAGCACATCTGAACATAAGTACAGGAGATAAGAGGTTGTGGGTCCGCGGTGGTGGAAGCAGGTGGTCAATGCACTGAAGGGGCAAAAACTCTTCTGCAAGCAAGAAATATAGCTGACAAAACTGCAAGAGTTAATTATATTACCTTGTTGTATATTGGAATGGTCGATCCATAGAGAACTAGAGTTCCTACTAGGTAGCCACTTGAGCTATAAATGTAACCTTAACTCATCACTTCTAATAAATGGGAATACTGCCATTAAGTTTCAGATGTGACTTGTAGCCTTAGGCCACAATCCAATGGACAGTGAAGTCACAGAAGTTCAATAGACATGTTCAAGCTGCTGTTGGACTGTGGCCATAGTGCTTAAAGCATTTTATGCTACTCTAGAAAGGGATCATCAATAAAAAAAATGTTTTAAATAGTTTCAGCATGCTATAAAAACTAGATTGCTCCCATCAATCAATCCAGAGACATTCTGTAAGTAGAAACAGAAAACCTTTTTAACATGATAAATGCCAACAACATTAGACTATTGGCAAATTATACCTTAAAGCAAAGATTAGCAGAACACACAGGCTTTGCCTACTGGCAACATTTTAGAAAGCAATTATAAAACTTATGAATTAAAGATTTCTGTCCTTAATGTACTGAAACTTATCTAGTCATATCAAATATTTCATTAGTTGCAATGGATTTATTCATGGAAAACATCTTGCAAGTGTTAGGTATGATATCTATAAACAGCAACATCTCTTTGCAACTCTTTTTTATTCAGATGAAACAAAACACCATCAATTCTTGCCTTTTCAATTTCCATGAAAATTTGTTCTACAGCAAAATGAAAGGCTGGATGGGGGAACCAACTGATAAATTCAAACTGCAAAGGCAGTAATCAACCAAAAAAGCAAGTTAGATTTATTTGAGAATGTCTATGATATCCCACTAGAAATAGCAATGCACAAAATGTGGGAAAGTGTTTCCTCATTTCAGTCACATATATCAACCACCTCCCCCCACTATATCAATGGGTTTAGCTCTGGTAGAAAACTTTCTGTAGAAAGACTCGCCAAGGAGGATAGAGTTATAAAAAGGTGCAGTACAAATTCTTCTCAACTGGATTCAAATAAAACACAAGCCAAGGAGCTGTAGACTTAGATATCCTATCAGCACATTTGATTTACTTGTATTCTCCATAGCAGGGCAGGTAATTCCCATATAAAACTTTATTCTCAAGCTGCTACGACCTTGACTTTTACTGCAAGTTCAACTGAAGGGATATTGTTTCAGAGAAGAAGGGAGTTCTCACAGATAAGATAATGAAGTGTCATATATACCTTATGAAATACAACTATTGTTTCAAAACAAGAGGTTCTGATTTAGTGTTTGTTAACTGACAATTCAAAAATTATGACTTGGTCCGTATACGGAACATACCCGATGACAAACGCTGAATTACTCATTTGTTTATCTCATAAAGTATAGGCTTGTATCACAGAGACACCTTCTGCTTTCTCTAAGAGGAAGAAAATCAGGGTGGGGAGGGTAGAGTGAAGCTAGAATGTAAATTAAATGCCGAATGGGTAGAAATCCTTTCTGTTTTATATATATATATATATATATAGAGAGAGAGAGAGAGAGAGAGGGAGAGATGGAACTCCTTGTTTCTACCACTGAAAATATGAGAGAACATAATTGCATCAAAGTTTCCGATTCATTCCTAAATTACTTAAAATGTCTCAAATGGTTACATTTACGGAGTTGTTTTCCTCACTAAAAACCAGAACCCCCCTGCTAAGGCTGTAATTTTCAAAATATATTTTCCTGGCGGTTTAAAAGGGCATTCAGTGGCAAGGAAAATATTAAGCATCTTTCCCCAGTGGTGTTTGTGACACAAACCAAACAAATGGGGCACTTAACACTCACCTTTCCATTTGCCACTGTTGGGACCCATCTAGCTATATAAAGTACTTTTCATATTTAATTCTGCAGCCAAATAGGATTATTACCTGTCACAGCTGAAACGGCATTGCAAATCATTTGCTAATAGAAGGAAACCAGAATAATGGGATGGAGAGAAGATATATACCTATTTTAAATAACATGCATCCTATGTGTTTTATTTTCATGCTGGGCAAAGCCAACAGCTAAACAAGTGGGTATAGAAGGTTATTTGATTCCCTCAGGGATCACTCTCTTCTCAACTCTGCCTGATATTAAAATAACCATCCTAATCAGAAATCTCAACACATACTAGCATTTTGCAACACTCCCAGGGAAATAAACTTAAATAAACTTAGATTTATTTCACAGCTGGAAAGACAACTGGCAGATATCACTTGCATGTTAAGATTTAAAGTGTACAGGTCTAGAGGTCCACTTTCAGCAGGTAATGTGCTTCGGATTAATTCTATTTACCTTTCAAAATGTTGAAAACACATCCAGTAGGATTTTCTTTCTTCGTTTCCACTCACCTTTAAAGTTTACCATATATACCGTATTTTTTGCTCTATAAGACTCACTTTTTCCCTCCTAAAAAGTAAGGGGAAATCTGTGTGCATGTTATGGAGCGAATGCAGGCTGCGCAACTATCCCAGAAGCCAGAACAGCAAGAGGGATTGCTGCTTTCACTGCGCAGCGATCCCTCTTGCTGTTCTGGCTTCTAAGATTCAGAATATTTTTTTTCTTGTTTTCCTCCTCCAAAAACTAGGTGCGTCTTATAGAGCGAAAAATACGGGGGGGGGTGTATAAAATAGAAAAAGTATACACTACTCTAAGGTGTAAGATAACATTTTAAGCTAGGTTTGACAACGGCAGGACATGCCCGCCGTTAGGCTTTGCTCATCAGTGCAGATAATCTAAATCTCTTTGCTCTTCTTTTTGTACCGGATGAAGCTATGTACTATTTGAATAAGCTATCAGCCGTTGCAAGCGAGAGATGAAATAGACAACAAAAGCATTTTTAAAGCTGTTTTTATGTGGATACGGTAATTAATCATTCTGAAAATAAATATAAAACCCACCGTTCCACAAAGCCAATGTCATTTTTCTAATCACCTACCACATGAGTTAATTACGATGCACCAAATGTGCTTAGAATAAATCAAATTTTATTTTTTCATGAAACTGAATACTCACTCACAGTATGCATTTATAATATAATCATGGATTTTTCTTGGGGGGGGGGATATAGCTTTGTTCAGGCATTAACCTGAGCAGGTGAAGGGTTAAACTGGAGGTGGGAAAGACGCTTGCATGAAAGCCCCACCTCCCAGCATCCCCAGGTATGCATGATTGCAGATCATGCAGATCTTTGCATGATTGGGTCTGAAGTCAGTTGTTACGAACATTCACTTATAAATTGTCCCTGCAATCAAAAACCCTGATAAGCCAGGGGCTTGCAAGCACTTTTAATTGAACACACTTCAAAAGCTTCTTTGGAACTTCACAGTACTTGCAGAAAGTTCTGAAGAGCAGACCAGGGACATTGGAAAAGTGTTGCATGTGCACTCCATACCCCAGTTTAACCCTTTGAACGTTCAGGAAAATACCTAAACACAGCTTATCCCTTTTCTGTATGGAAGAAAGGTCCATGCACAGGGGATGGGCAGATAGTAGAGTGAAGTGTAAGGGCAAAGAAGAAGAAATGGCCTCCTTTACCACCTCAGAATGCAAACTGCACGCATATGTGTGTGCATGTCTTGGAGAGAACCCTCATGCCAATCACTTCTGCATATGAAAAGCTAGCAGATCAGAGAAACATGGCAAGAATATGTTAAGTCTTCCACATTAAAAAAGGCTAGGAAAAGAAGTACTGCTTTTAAGAATACATTGAAACATGCTGTGGAAGAAATCATTTGGGGAAGAGGGCAGAAACCATAGGAGGTTCATAGACTCATAGAATAATTCAAATCAACATCACACTGTCTTAAAATCATGTGAGGAGGACATTGAACCCTAGGATCTCCTACTTGCAGGAGAAGTTATATGTATATGTATAGATTGAACCCAAGGAAGCATACACCATCAAGCTTCACCTTTGAAGCCATTTCAGTTTTTCAGTTTGGGGGGTCAATGATCCCACATAACTTGCTCTGGGAACTGAACCAGCACAGGGCCAAAAGGAACCACAGTCTTATCTACATTTATTTCCCCATCTGTCTCTGTTGTATGGAAAAGGAAATAACCTGCAGTCCTGTCAAGGAAGGGCAGTCCTGGCCTTAAGGCCTCTGGCATTCAGGCCTAGCCTTGAACTTACATGTCACCATGAGCAACTGAAAGGGAAGTTCTTCACTCCCCCTTTCTCTGAAGAAGGGAATATTCACATTACAACTTTTCTACTTCAATCTCTTGGTTTCTCTCCCTAATTACCTGCCCTCTTAAGGGCAGATTTACCCAGCCCTATTTACATCCCAAGCTTGACTTGCTGCATCTAAGCATCCATGCCTGCCAAATCCCCAGTGCCGTCCTTTCTCCTTATATGGCAACAATAGTTTTCCCATCACCATTGCCTTTCCCTCTTTCCCTCTCCTTCTTCCTCCTTCACAGAATGTTGTTGTTGTTTAGTCGTTTAGTTATGTCCGACTCTTCATGACCCCATGGACCAGAGCGCACCAGGCACTTCTGTCTTCTGCTGCCTCCCACAGTCTGGTCAAACTCATGCTGGTAGCTTCGAGAACACTATCTAACCATCTCGTCCTCTGTCGTCCCTTCTCCTTGTGCCCTCCATCTTTCCCAACATCAGGGTCTTTTCCAGGGAGTCTTCTCTTCTCATGAGGTGGCCAAAGTATTGGAGCCTCAGCTTCACGATCTGCTCTTCCAGTGAGCACTCAGGGCTGATTTCCTTAAGAATGGATACGTTTGATCTTCTTGCAGTCCATGGGACTCTCAAGAGTCTCCTCCAGCACCATAATTCAAAAGCATCAATTCTTCGGCGATCAGCCTTCTTTATGGTCCAGCTTTCATTTCCATACATCGGTACTGGGAAAACCATAGCTTTTACTATACGGACCTTTGTTGGCAAGGTGATGTCTCTACTTTTTAAGATGCTGTCTAGGTTTGTCATTGCTTTTCTCCCAAGAAGCAGGTGTCTTTTAATTTCATGGCTGCTGTCACCATCTGCAGTGATCATGGAGCCCAAGAAAGTAAAATCTCTCACTGCCTCCATTTCTTCCCCTTCTATTTGCCAGGAGGTGATGGGACCAGTGGCCATGATCTTCATTTTTTTGATGTTGAGTTTCAGACCATATTTTGCGCTCTCCTCTTTCACCCTCAATAAAAGATTCTTTAATTCCTCCTCACTTTCTGCCATCAAGGTTGTGTCATCTGCATATCTGAGGTTGTTGATATTTCTTCCGGCGATCTTAATTCCGGCTAGGGATTCATCCAGCCCAGCCTTTCGCATGATGAATTCTGCATATAAGTTAAATAAGCAGGGAGACAATATGCAGCCTTGTCGTACTCCTTTCCCAATTTTGAACCAATCAGTTGTTCCATATCCAGTTCTAACTGTAGCTTCTTGTCCCACATAGAGATTTCTCAGGAGACAGATGAGGTGATCAGCCACTCCCATTTCTTTAAGAACTTGCCATAGTTTGCTGTGGTCGACACAGTCACAGAATAAAAGAATCAAATTAGCTACCAGTCAAGCCATGCTTTTTCTGGTGTGGCCTACTCCTGTATGTTTGCACCTTGTGTTCCCTTACCCCCGGGGATTTCTCTCCCTCACCCTCAATATTTCCAGCCTACAAAATACAATGTCCCCCATGGCATGGCATGTCTTTATACTTAAAGTTAGAAGCCATACTTCTGTTGTTGACACATGCCATTCATAAAAATATACCAATATCCAGATTTATGGGTTACATCTTGATCCTGCCTCTTGGTTTGGACTTTGGTTCGTACTATTGGCTTTAATCCATAGCTTGTGATTCTTCATGTCTCGTTCTCCTCAGAATGCTACCCGCAGGCCACAGCCGAATACCAAATACCATACCAAATTCAAATAAGGAGGAGCCAAATTCTGTTCTGACAAAATAATCCTTGTGAAAAGTCTCAACCAGGCCACTGGAATGACACAACACTTAAACAGAGGAATAGGAGTTTCACTATGAAATAGTGTAAAGTGAATAACAACTAGAAGAAACTCACTTCAGTGTTCAAGAGAGATTGCTGTTCATTTCCTCTCTCATTATGTCTTTCATCCTCTTGAGCAAGTCCCTGAACAGTTTGGATCTCTAAAGACATCTTTCATCTACTATATACTCTCGCTTAGTGCTCTGCTGTCACTTAAAAAAAAAAACAACAGAAAGAAAAAGAAGGGAGGAATACACTGCCTAAGATGGTCACTTGAATCAAAGGCACTGAACAGTAGATAAAAGAAATCTAAGGAGGACCAAACTTAATAAAGGAATGATATTTAAAAGGACCCCTGCACTCTCTCATCACCCCTTCACCATTTTCCACATTAAAGTAGGAGCACCTTAAACAAAAGTGGCCTTTATTTTCCCCAAACTATTAAATAAAGCTTCCACACAACCAGCTGTCTGATGATGAGTGAGAGATGCTAATAACGCTTCTGAACTGTGTACATTTAGACCTGACTTTAACAGGCGCATTTCTCATTGATCTGGTGGTGGGTCTCTCATCCCTTCCCATTAACGGAGAAAGCCATAGTGTGAAAAGCTTTGATGTTCCTTCAAGTCTTTTGCTCTCATTATTTTTGATTTTGTTAATGTTTCTTGCATAAGGCATTTATCTTGTAATTCAAGTCTTCTGTATTATGCTAGGAGAAAATACCTAGTTTGGATAGAAGTCTGGTGCTCTAAACTCCGGCCTCCCTGTGCCTTACTTTTCATGTGCAAGCACTATATATAAAAAGCCATCCGAGGGGGAACATTGCCTATTTTTGCACTGAAGTCACGTGTATAATTTTGCCTGACACAATGTTTATCATCTTCCTTTTGCTGAAACTCAGCACATTACTAAATTGCCTTTGGTTAAAATGTAACACTGCACATATCACTGTCAGGTCAGATTGCTATAAAGACTTTTCTTGGTTTTCAGAGTGTTGATAGAACGATTTTGGGCTAGATTGCACTTAATGTTAAAATGAAATTTAGCATTGCAAGAATGAACCACAGTGAGCCTCAGGCCTCTGCACTCGCCACCCCCTGTTCTGGTGTGGTTGTGAGGAGAAGTTCAAACGCTTTTGCTTCTAGATGAGAGGCAGCTTACAATGTTGGAGTCACCTTTAATATTCCACATGAAAGTCCTAGTGAGACTTACTCCCAACTATACATGTTTGGAATGGGGCTGATAGCATTGACAAGAAAATAAACAAGATGGCTTTGGAAAAGCTCTGCTTTGTCCTTGAATTAGGGGCATAACATGAAACAGGGATCCATCTTCTTAGGAATGTTTTTATAACAGAGGGACTCTTTGGTCTGCAGGATATAAAGGACACCTTTGAAGAAAGCATTTAATTTGACTCAACATGCACAAGCTGTTATTTTGATGGCTACAAAAAAGGCAATACAGTGGTACCTCGGGTTAAGAACTTAATTCGTTCTGGAGGTCCGTTCTTAACCTGAAACTGTTCTTAACCTGAGGTACCACTTTAGCTAATGGAGCCTCCTGCTGCCGCCACACGATTTCTGTTCTCATCCTGAAGCAAAGTTCTTAACCCGAGGTACTATTTCTGGGTTAGCGGAGTTTGTAACCTGAAGCGTCTGTAACCTGAGGTACTACTGTATTTTTACATTTGAGTGCAGATTAATAACATAAAAACAATACTTAACTGGTGTACATGTAATAGGAACTGAAAGCAAAAAAAGATACTAGATAGATATATCCCTTTCCCCACCCTTCTGACCATATAACCATCCAATTATTTAAATTGCTGTTCTATCTTAAGAACATGAATGAATTTATTATGATAAAAACCCTAGATGAAAAAGTGGATGTGACATAAGACTATAGCAAGCAGTGAATTAGCAAGGTGAAATAACATTGTGCTGTAATTCAAGCACTTGTCTAATGGATAGTATGCCAATGGCAATCCTTTACAGATTTCCCCAAGGTTAATGCGTACCCAGGACTTCTGCAAAAATAATAATAATCAGGTCATCAATGATAGTTTCGTATGCAGTCATTTAAAGTTAACTGATTAATGTATTGTATACTGGCATGGCCAATTATTTATCCCCCCAGGAGGTTCTCAGATGCAGAAGAAGGTAGAAAGGGGTTCTTTCAGAAACTCTGAGATCTGGAGAGTCTGTCCTGAATTGCTCTGAGAACTCATTGTTTCCAGTGGATCATTTCCAGAGCTGTACTGTCAAAATATGTGGGTGCAAATGATGTTGGGGTGACTACAGTTAAGGGGGGGGGAGCCTATGCAGTGGCAACCAGAGCGCTGCTACTAAAATTGCAACTGACACATAAGGAGCTCCAGTTCTCTAACATTCAATAAGGAGAGGATTTAAGCTATATACACGTGGTCAAACTCTGTGTGAAGTCAGGAGGTTTGAGGCTGCACCAGGCCATTTTCTTTTCTCCCTAAGTGCATGCATTGGAGACAATGGATTGCATCCAATGTTGCAAGTGCATAGTTCCACGTGTGCGGTGGGACTTCCTCTCCGCTCTGTGTGCATCCACAAAATCTACTCTAGAGGGTCTACCAACTCTATGAAGCACATTTTGAGGGTGCATGGGGGTGGAGGCTGCAGGGAATAGGAGAGGAGGGGGCAGTTCCATTGCACAAGCAGAATGGCAACCCAGTGTTTGCACAGGAACAGCCAAAATGCAAATAAATAAATAAAAATGGCTAGGTTCCATTCATACCGCTACAAAATCAAAGTGCAAATGCCACAAAATAGAGCACCAGGCTCTGTAAGTGTAGGCAGCTACATAAACATGCACCATATTTTTCGCTCTATAAGACGCACTAGGCCACAAGACACACCTAGTTTTTGGAGGAGGGAAACAAGAAAAAAAATATTCTGAATCTCAGAAGCCAGAACAGCAAGAGGGATTGCTGCGCAGTGAAAGCGGCAATCCCTCTTGCTGTTCTGGCTTCTGGGATAGCTGCGCAGCCTGCATTCGCTCCATAAGACACACACACATTCCCCCTTACTTTTTAGGAGGGGAAAAGTGAGTCTTATAGAGCAAAAAATACGGTAATCTAAGAAAAGAACTCCAGGCAGGCTGGTACATTGAGGGGAGTGGGAAAGGTCAGCTCAGCCCCCATTGACACTGCACGGAGTTTGCACATCAGTACAGTCTAGTATGTCCAACAAGGGACAGGAGCTCTTTCTTTTGGAGCGGTAGTTTCAGAAGCACCACAACTATACACTGGTACCTCGGGTTAAGTACTTAATTCGTTCCAGAGGTCCGTTCTTAACCTGAAACTGTTCTTAACCTGAAACACCACTTTAGCTAATGGGGCCTCCCGCTGCCACTGCACCGCCGCCGCACGATTTCTGTTCTCATCCTGAACCAAAGTTCTTAACCCGAGGTACTATTTCTGGGTTAGCGCCGTCTGTAACCTGAAGCATATGTAACCTGAAGCGTATGTAACCCGAGGTACCACTGTATTCCGAACCAGAAAATTATCTATACACCCCTCCCCCCCCCCCAGGAATTTCTTACACACACAAAAGTATTTTACGTTAGGGTGCCCCTTTACATGCAAGTCATTCTTTAGAACCCTGAAATAATAGGACAGTGATTCATTTTCTGCCACAAGGTTGCTATAGCGAAACCTCAAATGACTGCTCTACCACTTATCGCCAATCATAAATGTAACCTTAGATGTACATGCTCAATTTTGAAATATTATTTTCAGGAAATGACTCATAATTAGTAAATAAGTTCATGTAACTACCAAGCAAGGATATGTCAAGGATATTTTAACCTCAAAAGAATTATAATATTGATAGATAGTGGTAATTAAGTACCTAGTTTATTATCTTGTTGTTTTAGAGTTATTTCTTGGCCGTGCACTGGGATGACTGAAAAATATATATCTATATCTATATTTACCGTATATACACCATGCTTCTCACTTCTCTTCTCCCACCTTGCTTACCCAGCAGCCCCTCTGCCAATGTTTCCCCCACACCTGGCCAAACCCTCCTCTCTTTGCACCTAACCATCTCCTCCTCCCTTTATACCTCACTGACCTCCTTGCACCTATCTCCTCACAGCTTGCTCAGACCTCCACCCTCACCTCACAGCTTGCCCCACCCACAGAGCACCACAACATTTAATGTCTTTTGCTTAACTGGTGAGACGTCACATTTATTAGATTTGAGCACCACCCTTCACCCGACAATCCCAGCACAGTTCACAACATAAAAATACAAGATAAAAAACACAAAACACATAATTAAAAAACTCCAAAACAAACAAATAGATATTCTGCAAGCAGAGTTCTTAGGTCTCTTGGTTCCAGAGACAATGTAAAATGTTACCTCACCACTGGCCAAGATGAGGAAACTGTACTATTGAGCTACCCATGTTAAATGGACAATAATATCTAATCCCACATCCTAGTACCTTGTTTCTCACATTTCTTGTTCTTATCCCTCTGCTGCCCATCTATGAGAATTGTTTTAATTCAATTTGTCTCCCCAATGTGCTACAGAACCCAAAAGCAATTTGGAAGTTCTTTGTAGTCCATATCATCCGACTCTTTGCATGTTTTCAACTGACTTAAAATGGAGGAGATAATTGGGAACTGTTTGTTTGGTTTAAAAAAAAAAAGGTTTCTATAGAACTTTTCCTAAGAAATATCTATGACTATTATTTCACAAACATAAACTCAGATTTGCAGAGGGAGATGTTGAACATCAACTTGGAAAGTGTAAGAGTTTTTGTTTTGGAATCTTTTTATCTTTAAAAAAACCCAACAACAAAAACCAACCTAAGTCTTACAAAAGGATTTAAAGTTTTGACAATGAATCCAGACAGCTCACATATCTACTGGGAAAAGAAACCAAGAACAACAAATCATAAAGCAAATAGAAAGAGAAATAAATCTGGAATGGTATTCCAATAGAAGCAACTGCCTTCATACCTCTGAAATGAAAATCCGTGCAGCCAAACCTCCCAGGTAACTTTATTCTCTATTTTTCTAAAACATTTACTTACTTCAATTCCCTGCACAGACTTTTTTTTATTGCTCCCAAATTATGCACATGTTACAGCTCATCACTAAAAACTGAAATTCTAAACTTTCAAACATATGGTACTGTACATGTGATCATCTTCTACTGGGATAACCTTCCATTAAAGTGTTTTGTTTGTTTTTCTAGCAGGAATGACTAACAACCAGATACCTCAGCTACTGTACTAAAACTGTTATCAAGGGGTGTGCTTAACCTCTCAATAGCACCAGTCTGTTTCAGGTTCCCACATTAGTGCTCTCAAAGTTGCACTTTTATAATTTAATTATCATGCTCCAGGAACTAATACTCATAGAGCCAACAAGTCATACTAAAATATGGAATAACATGCTTTTTGGAAGACAAGTTCTCCTACAGTTTTTGTCATTCCTCAGAAAGCATGGACTTAATTATTGACAACCATTTCCATTTCCATTGTATCCATTCTTGAGTCAGCAATGGAATATTTTAGGAAGCACCTTGACCGACACTTTTGTTGCATGCACTTCTCTTGCATCGTGTATAGACACATCAGCATCTATATTCCTCTTCCTGCCCATGTCAATTATTTGTGTCTGGATTGTGCATTAAAAACTCTGCATAAATTACTAAATTACTTTACAAACCAGAAGTTCAATAAAATCACCACTCAAAACAAAACAGCAGTCATTAGGTGGTTAACAAACAAGTTAAAAAGAAGCCAACTGATTTATCAGTGGCCAACAAAGGCCTCATAAAATAAATCTTAAATAAAGAGAAGGTAGAAGGATCTTAAATCTCTGATCTTTGCACTAATCACCACACCACTAAGATTACAAAAAAAACCTTTTTTAAAAAAATAATACATTTTATTATTAAGACTTGAAACAGGAAACAACACTAGTAAATCATAATACAGTAACACTATCAATACTAAAGAAAAACCAAAACAGTCACCAGAATGGCTTAAAACCCAAGCAAAGTACAAAGCAGAGTGGGAGGCAATAAATGAGAAGTATAGGTACTCTTAAAGTATAAGCAGCGGGCTTTATCTCCCATCTTAGTGCTGTGCTGATTAGAACTAAGACTGGATCTTTTCTCTCCAACTTTAGCGCTTAGCACCACAGTGGTGCGGTTGGAAATAACCCCATTATTCTCAGAGTAAAAGGCAGCATTTCACCCGTATCCCAGCACTGGTACGAGTGGCAGGGGGAAAGATTGCATTTTACTATGCACGTAACTTTCCAGCTCTCCCCATCCCAGGGCTGTGATGCTGATTGTGTATACCTCTGAGTGTGTGTGTTTGTGCGTGTGTGCAATGTTGTATGTGAGAAAGACTGTGGGTGTGCTAAATGTGCATGAATGTGTGTGGGTGGTGTGTGAGGGTGTGTGCATGTGTGTGTGTTGTCTGCATGTGCATATGTCTGCTGTTTCTATAGCTTGTATCCATACACACACATATACAATAAGCTATGCCTACTTCTGGCCTTTGGAGGAATGGCTGAATGCCAAAAAAGGTAGCTTCCCACTCCAATGTAAGCCCAAGTGTTAGATGGCATAAGGTGCAGCTGGCTAACAAAAATATATTCTGGAAACCAGCATTTCAAAATGTGCATTCTTACCTCTTGACTGCAAACCTTGACCACATGCTTCATTGACTCCTAGCACACCTTGTCTTACAGAATCTGGCACCAACATACACCAGCTCCACTTGTGGATCTTCCAGCTGGAATTGCAGCAAAAGAAGAGCTATGATTATATACTCTGATTTACTTATTTGTTTCAGAAAAGAACGATTAATTACAGCTTCTGATTCAGTCTCATTCTCCTGACACTTTAAACACCAAGTCTCTCCTTCTCTGAACATTGGCTGTGATGACTTGGGATGCAATGCAAAACGTTTGGAACGTACCAAGGCGCTTCTGATTGAAGCCTATATTTGCAATAAATGACACCTTATTTATCTTGTTACAGTAATCCATCCATCACCCTGTACCTCCAGCCATGCTCACCACTGGCATGCCGACCCTGGAAGGTGGTTCATGACAAAACATGTCCCTCAGGCTGAAGAAGACTTCTCACTCCTGCTATAGAAGGAGTGAAGGCATTCTGTTCTCTCATTCACTTAGGTGAAGAACAACATATATTTCTACTGGTTAAATGGGCAGGTTTGGACGTGAAAAAGTATGGCTTCATCTGCAGCAAGCCTCCTCCTCATGAAATCCACCTCCTCTCTCCTCATCTGCTGCTGCCATGACCAGATCTGAAGCTTTCAATTAGCCACAGCTCATTCTTTCTTCCAAACCTGACAAAATGTGGTTAATCTTGGCAATTGTGTGTTTTTTAAGCCAACTTCAGAACGTGAGTCTGCTTCAGCAAACCACAGTTTAGCTAAACGTAAGTATGCTCAAAAGCAGAAGCAAAAGCTTCAGATATTGTCATTGTGGGGAAGAGGAGAGGGGAAGCATGAATCAGCCTCAGGCTCACTGCAACAAGTTCTCATCATGATAAACCATGAACCAGCTCAGGGTCATTTATCCATTTGAGCTTCAATCCAACAAAAGCATCCTTATTTGCAAAAGTATACAGATGAATGCACACAGATGAGTTCAAAATTGTGCTTTGGGTTTTTAAGCTCTTAGCACATGTCTAAATTTACACTAGGCTTAATTGAAACAATCATACTTTTTAAGAGTTATGTGAATCACTTATTAAAATAAACATCTATTTGGAGTGTTCAAACAGGCAATATACATTTTTTCAATGATAAGATAGCTATGTTGTCTCAGTAGGTTAAGCAATGTGTCGGTATTTCAAAACGTGTTTAAAAAAAGACAACAACTAATTACAGAGTTTGAATTATACTTTAATTATTATTGCGGGGTGGAGCAAGTGGTCACATTGGATAAATTAATAACTATGGCTTTAATCCAGAAATTCTGTGAATGGAGTTTCATCCATGGGACACTCCCACCGCCAGAAAGCAGAGAGAAGGGGAAGAGACAACTTTTGCCAAATCAGACTCCTACTGCCGTACCATTGCCCGTCAAAAGCCTGCTATGGAGGGTTAGGGAATCCCCCAGGACAGCATAAGAATAGGAATGTACCCTGTGCACACCATAGCACAAAGACCACGGGGCCAAACACAGCCTCTCAATGTAACTCTCTAGATTTGACCCTGTAGGTAAGTGCAGAACCACTGAAGAACAGTAACCCCAATACCCAACCCATGATCAATGTTATCAAAAAGCACTGAGATATCAAGAAGCAGAATCATACTCCTTTCATCCCTGTCTCAATTTAAGTCAGCCATCAGGACAACCACAGCTGATTCAGTCCTGAACCCAGATGGATCTACAGTACAGTGGTACCTCTGGTTGCGAACGTGATCCGTTCGGGAGCCCTGTTCACAACATGAACAGAATGCAACCCACATCTGCGTGTGCATGTGTAGCGATTCGTCGCTTCTGCACATGCGCAAGACGTCCTTTTGAGCATCTGCGCATACATGAGTGGTGAAACCCGGAAGTAACTCTTTCGGGTACTTCCGGGTCGCCGCAGGATGCAACCTGAAAACGCTCAACCTGAAGCAAATGCAACACGAGGTATGACTGTAGCTGATTTATATCTTCAAGGAACTCCTGCAACTCTCTCCTGTACTACTCTCTCCACCACTTTACCCCAGAAATGTGCATTTGCCACCAGATGCTAATTGTTATAAACAATAGGATCCAGGTTGGGCTTCTCCAGGAATGAACACGGTACCACGTGTTCAAGGGTAGCAGACACCACACCACCGCACAAAGTCAGATGATTGATGTTGGATTTTAGTGCTGGTGCAATCTTCCCAAACTCAACATCAATGCGGTGATTTGCAGAAATCAGGTTAAACTGAACTACTGCCTTGTGACTGAAGATAAAAAGTATACTGAACAAGAATATCTGCCTTTGCAATGGAACCTTCCTCCATCTCCTCCTGTTGCCCCCATACACCCCCTAAAGCTATTATGGGTTTCAGCCCAGCCCTCTGAAGCAGATTTGGGAAGGGAGAGAGCACATGGGGGAGTTCCTTGCACAAATAGAAATTCCATGTTCTGACAAAAAAGAGTTGGCTGGATACCATCCTATATTTCCAAAAAGATATTAGCCTATTTTCAATGTCCCAATGAAAATCAACAAACATGGATTAAATTTACTGGCTGTTTTGTGAATACAGTACTGCAACCCTCATATTTAGACATTCTTATATACATATGTATATATATAATACCTGTACACAGCACAAAGAGGGATGTCTTCACATTCCCTTTCTTCAAACAAGGTGTCTGGACATTCCTGTCCTCCATTAACAGCATCATGAATAATAATCCTGTAGCGGGACTGTTTCATTGCAGGAGCATTACCTGAGAAAATATTTTAAAACGGTAGCAAAATGTTGGTTTATCTTTCTTTCTTTCACAGTTAGGTAATTTCATGCATTAGTGATTTTGCCTTTGATTTGAAAAGTGTCAAACTTCAAATCCTGCCTTTGGTTACACTGAATCTAGTAAAACATATGATTTTATTTCCATTTGTTACCAAGTTGAAAATTCTAGGTACAATCTAGAGAGAGAAAGAGTTGAAAAGGGTTAGAGATTAACAAACATGTGGCATCTAAAGCATCATATTCTTACACCAGTCCCACAATCTTCTTACATGTGTGGGACAGGCCTTGCTCCTGTGGAGGGTTCAAGGAAAGATTAAAAACAAACAAACCCAGAACTGTGTTTTTTATACATGTGGATAGTAGTTGGTTGTTGTGGATTGCAAGAAACAGAAGGCACTTGCTAGGACAGGGCAGCAGGTCTCCTTGGCCACTGTAACCCCTAAAGTGTTAACCTTGTTATCCTTCTATAGGCAATGATGATGAACCATCACAAGATGTCAATGTATATTCATATCTAACATCTGTGCCACTAAGCATGGTGTTCTATACATGCTATTGCTAAACAATGCCATGCTACTTGAGATTTTTTCTAGACCTAATGAATTAGGATATAATAGACTCATTCTGCATATCCAGGGATTGTATGACACATATTCTCGGTAGTGACACCCTCCCTGTTGAAAACCCTCCCTTCAGATGTCAAGGAAAGAAACAACTATCTGACTTTTAGAAGACATTTGAAGGCAGTCCTGTTTAGGGAAGTTTTTAGTGTTTCATGTTTTATTATGTTTCGATATATGCTGTGAACCGCCCAGAGTGGCTGGGGGAACCCAGTCAGATAGGTGGGGTATAATAATAATAATAATAATAATAATAATAATAATAATAATAATAATAATTCCTTCCTGTATTTTCCTATAAAGAAGGCTGATTGCTGAAGAATAAAGAATAAAGAAGGCTGATCGCCGAAGAATTGATGCTTTTGAATTATGGTGCTGGAGGAGACTCTTGAGAGTCCCATGGACTGCAAGAAGATCAAACCTTTCCATTCTTAAGGAAATCAGCCCTGAGTGCTCGCTGGAAGGACAGAACCTGAAGCTGAGGCTCCAATACTTTGGCCACCTCATGAGAAGAGAAGACTCCCTGGAAAAGACCCTGATGTTGGGAAAGATGGAGGGCACAAGGAGAAGGGGACGACAGAGGACGAGATGGTTCAACAGTGTTCTCGAAGCTACAGACATGAGTCTGACCAAACTGTGGAAAGCAGTGGAAGACAGGAGTGCCTGGCGTGCTCTGGTCCATGGGGTCACGAAGAGTCGGACACAACTAAACGACTAAACAACAACAACATGTTCCCATATGGATGGAAAATAGCAGGCTGTTCCTCCTACGGGCAGGCACCCCCTTCCCATAACTATGACCTCCATGGTCAACTCTAATCCTCTAATTTTGTAGATTGTTCCTCAACTTGGTGTCCTCCAGATGTTTTTGGTTGCAATTCCTTTCAGCCCCAGGCAATATGGTAAATACTCATAGGTAATGGGATTTGTAGCTGAAAATATCTGGAGGGCATCAGGCTTGGGAAGGCTGATCTAGATCATGCCATTTCTTAAAATAAGTTTTTTTATTATTTATATGGATTTTTACATAACCTGACATGTCAAAACATTTTCAAAAAATTGTACACAACTTTAACCATTTCAGCAATGTCATCAATTCAATCCAATATGAAGAGCACTCCAAATTCATATTTTAAAAACTCAGTTATATGTGATCTAAACAACTTCAACCACCCATTGAGATCCACTCCAATTATTCTCGCAGATATGGGGGAAATACAGCATTCAACGCAGCCATTTACCCCCTCCTTCCTTCTTTAAACCTCAGACTATGTTAATATTGAAGAATAATTGCCTGACTTCTTTCCCAAATTTTCCAAACATCACTTTATTTAGAATGCTGTTATCTCTTTTATCCCAAAAATAAGGCAGCATTTATTTATTTTTTGTTGAAGCTCTTTCAAGTTTACTAAGACAAAACAGCAGGTGTTGTGAATCTATGCTTGCATGCATTATTGGGTCCAGCAGGGACCTTCACTTGGCTCATGAGGACATTTTCCTCAAGCGATGCCCAGCTGCCCCATACCTGATGTCATATATGGTGCTTGATTATAATGTTTATGAGAGATATATCTAACAGGAATCTCTGCAGGCTGCTTTCCAATTTAACTTCTGAAGAAGACCTTTAAATACAAGTTGGCCAAAACGTGTTGGTCTGCTTTGGAAATAAAATCCATATCCACCCCACCCCACCCCCAGCATCTTGAGGCACATTGCTTTGTTTACCATACCTGAAGGAGCGTCTCCACCCCCATCGTTCAGCCTGGACACTGAGATCCAGCACCGAGGGCCTTTTGGCGGTTCCCTCATTGCGAGAAGCAAAGCTACAGGGAACCAGAGAGAGGGCCTTCTTGGTAGTGGCACCCGCCCTGTGGAACGCCCTCCCATCAGATGTCAAGGAAATAAGCAGCTATCTTATTTTTAAAAGACATCTGAAGGCAGCCCTGTTTAGGGAAGTTTTTAATATTTAATGCTGTATTGTTTTTAATACTCGACTGAGAGCCGCCCAGAGTGGCTGGGGAAACTCAGCCAGATGGGTGGGGTGTAAATAAATTATTATTATTATTATTATTATTATTATTATTATTATTATTATTATTCCCATTGAGTCAATCACCCACCTCCTACTACACTTCTGAGAAAAATCCCACCACACCCTCCCACTATATATAAGGGTCTGGTGACTTCTGTTTCAGTGTATCTGAAGAAGTGTGCATGCACACAAAAGCTTATACCCAGCACAAACTTAGTTGGTCTCTAATGTGCTGCTGAACAATTTTTTATTTATATCGCTTTGAATGTTCTTCTGCTTTTGTACTTTCCTTCCATGCCCTAGTGATGTCTTGTCCAAACTACAGCAATGCATGTCATGTGAAACTGTCCTTGAAGATGGTCTGGCAGCTAGTGTAGACTGCTGCTGCCAAGTTGGTCAGTCGGCAGCCAAACGGGGCGGTGTGTCACTGCTCCTCAGAGCACTGCACAGGATGCCAGTGAGCTACTGCACCCAATATAAGGTGGTTGAACTAGCATGGAAAGCTCTAAATGACTTGGGACCCAAGGACCTAATATCAACCACCTTGGGCCTTAGGACCGGAAGAGGAAGCCCTGCTGGTGATGGTGCCACTGTGAGCTGTGCTTTTGGCAGGACCTCTGCGCTTTGTTCCAAATCCTTGTTGTAAATTACTAGTTTCCACCTCTTTATCTCCTTAAGCAAAATATCATCAACGTGCATTTGTAGTGTATGACAACTCTTTGCAGAAAAGAGTCTGATGACATTTAGCTGAAGGACAAGCAATAGGTGGGAAAGTTGGACACCAATTCCCCAGTTCAGATTTTTGTATTTTATCTGAGGCAAAGGATTTGCTCCAATGCCAATATCTGTTCTGTTTGTTTGTTTGTTTGTTTGAAAGTTGCTTGCCTAGCTGCTTGTTATTTTGGCAGATATTTAATTTAATATCTGATATGTAAAACTGCCTCCTGCTTTGTCTGTGGCTTAGGCATTTAGTTACATATTGTCTTTGTTAAATAATCTCTCCTATTTAATTCATATGCATAGAACATGAACTGAGTTCTAAACTTCCAATCATGTTGCATTTTTCATTGTGCAGCACAAATGAAAGAACTTCCAGTATAGCCATCTCAATAGTAAACCAAGTGAGCAACAAAATTCCCACAACTCAGTTTTAATTTAGAATCATATTAGAATGATAACTCTGCCAATGAGGTTAAATAATTAATTTGGAGGACGGTTTTTTTTTTTATTTTACAGGATTATTTAATAAACAGAGTCATTTAGTAGTTAATTTATTCTCCTTATTCATATACAGTTTGTTGAGAGTACAAAAAGCAAACAACTAATTAAAGCAATATTCAAGACAGGAAAAATCTGTCGAGAAAAACTTACTGTGTGTATTGCAATTTTTGTAGAGGCAGAGAACACAAGACCAAAGATGATGGGAACAATTATAACTTTCATGCAGACAACAGAATTAGGCATTACTGTACAAAAATCAGGAGAACTTTCTGCATAAAGCATGTATAAATCTACTTATCTGGAAAAAAAATATTATCTGATGTGCAAATCACATTTTAATTTCAGATGGAATGACTTGTATTTTTAAAAAAGGTGATGGTGAAGGGGAGAACAATATTGACACTACGTTTTCCTGAGAGTTGTATCTAAGTCATACTCAGAGTAAACCCACTGGAATCAATTATGATCATCTTAAGTCCATTGATCTCAGTGGCTTTATTCTGAGTATGACTTAGCTGGACTGAGCTTTTCCTGTGCTTTCAGTGCTCACTGAAAACCACATTTCTGATGGCAGTTTTGCTGTGAAATCTCAAGGGGGAATGAAATGGCTATGGATTGTTTGATACTCGACACACTATATTTCTAGAATGTTTTGCCACCACCAACTCCACTTAGCATCGAGCTTCTGAGAAAGCCACTGGACACATGGGAAAACTTCCACTATCCAATGATTTAGCTCAAAGCATAGTTCTGTACTTTAGGAGATGGGAGGGGGAACCTGACTATCCTATCAAATTAGAACAAACAACAAATAGCCCTGTGCTGAAAATGAGCCCATATCTTCAAGGTCTTCAAACAGAATTTTCCAACTTTTCCAGATCATTGCTCCATAACATGCACATGACATTGAAGTCTGTGCAAAAGAGTGATGTGTGGCTATGTTGGATTTGGATTGAGCCACAGCCCAATTCAGATTAGGGCAATGGTTATACTACCTTTGCAAGCTGAAAACATTTAAGATTTGATCCAATGGGGAAAGCAGAGAGGAGTGAGCTGTTTTCACAGCAGTCCAGCTCTGTCTGTCTTATACTTGCCTACTTTTTTGTGTGTCCTTTGCATTTCATGGAAAGCCTCCACTGCCACTAATGAAAACAGCAGCTTCAGAAAGGCTGTTTTCCATGGGATGGAGAAAAGAGAGAGTTAGAGTCCTTTCTCCACCAGGGATGCAACTTACCATCAGAAGGACAGAAATAGTTCCAAGGCTGCTCTGCTTCTCAGTAGCTATTTACATGTCGGGGTTGTTTGTTTTTTTAATTAAATCACATGCAGGTTAATTTGACCCATAAATTAATATGTATAGTTTGGCTCTAAACTGTGAATCTGTAGACAGGTCCTTGTGTTCTTAACACATTTTGTGAAGGGTTTAGTAGATTGCAAGTACTGAGAAATTAACGATGAAAATGTAATATTAAAAAATCAGAGGCTGGGTTGAGTTTTCTGGCAAGTGGTACAGACCTATGGAGCTCTTCTCGGCTTGCAATGCTTTAGCTACAGTAGTGCGCATCAGTACTGCTGCACAAAAAGCCAATTCATAGGATTAAGGTGCTTGGTACATACTATTGCTCACTACCTGAATCCAAACGAAAACAAAAGCTTATCACTTTATCTTCTGTGCCGATATGATAGGGATTGTTTATTTGTTCTGACCAGAACTTCTTTATCCCTCTTTTAAAGCAGCTTACCACGTTGGCAGGTGGTAGGGCAGTGTGTCCATTCGCTGAAAGGGGTCACCACACAATCCTTCTTGCATGGCAGCAAACATGGGCGGACTGTGTCTGGCCGGGTGGATTCTGGGCACCTGAGAACACAATTTTAAGTGTAACGTATGAGAACTGCCTTTAAGAAAGCCCCAAAATTATTTAGGGGGGGAAATCTCTGCTGTGCAATAAAACACAGACCTCTGTTAAAGAGCTCCACACTATACACACGCACTATACACAAGCCCTTACGTCTAAGTAGACATGTATAGGTTTTCATAGATAATACTAGAAATACATAAGCACAAGACAAGAGCAGCTGGAAAACAAAACACATTTTTTTGAGAAATAAGCTGGAATTCGTTTAGCTGTGTCATACTTGGTGACTTGTTGAACAGATCATGGTTAAAACAAGCCATCACTTAACTTGTCTTAAAGGCAGCATAATCAAATCCAAACATACCACCCTCCTGAAAGTGTTCACATTGAATTTAATGCCCCCTACTTTTTTGTGCCCCAGCTTTTAACATAAAATCCAGAAAACAGTCATCTCTTGAAGGTTCTTTTATAAAGAGAGGCTTCCAATAGCTGCTAATTTTTTTGATCCCATTCCTCCCATTTATACATCTTTGCCCTAATCTTTATTGCCTGGTAATCCTGGATGGATGGTTTCCTTCCCCCAACTCTCTAATATAAAATACGAATAAAATTCATATGTCAGCAATCCCTAATTTGAATTATGAGAGGGAGGTAAAAGGGGCAGTTCTATATGCTGTGGAAGATCAGCTGTTCTAAATGGGACAGTAAAACAAAGGAGAGGAAAGAATGAGCTTTTCACAGTCTTAATTTCCATGCAGACAGATTGCTTCAGAAACACCCACAAGTGAAATATAACTTCCAAACCAATCAGTACCTTAATCACTGACAGTTTTCAAAGTATGGTAGGAGTTAAACATAGGTCACAAAGCTGCTTTTGTGAAATATTTAATAACATCAAACAAAAAGTTTTTAAAATTAATCCAAGTGAAACAGTGAAATGCATTGTTTTAATAAGTGTGTATATTGTTCTCAAATGAATTCTTGGTATATAATGTTTCCATTATCTCGTTGAAATTTATTTCTAGGAACTGTTCATTTTTCTATCCACTTGGAGGTCTGTAAAATGGAAAATGAATTTAGCTCCCACCTCCTTCAAAGTAATAGGAGCGAAAATCCACATTTCATAACTTCAGCAAAACCTAAATTGAATATTTATGCAGATACATAAATCTTCTTCTCAAAGTTACCCTGCGGTTAAGCACTTCCCATAGCTTTTAGAGAATCACTGGAAGCTCAAATTTTCATAAATAGTCAAATGCAATATAATAAGCAGGTCTAGTCACAAACAATTTTCCTGCTCATTATTATGATTAAATTCAGAAACCTATACTTTGAAACCACAAGTCTCGGGCAGCCTAAGCTTTCAATGAGTTAAGGAGGATAAAGGACACAGAGCTTACTGATGGAGTAAGGGGTAAAAGTCTTATCCTGCAAAGATGTACATATTTGGTATGCAAAAGTCAGCAAACGAACTAGTTAAAGAATTGGTATTTTGTTTGTCAATACACTTTGCATTTTTCTGTTATAGGTTCTGGGGTATCTCCACTGCGGTAACCCTTCTCTTGCACATGTGTGCACACACATCCCTAACTGTGATCATACAGGGCTAGCCCATCTGCTATGATTCTGCAATGGTCTGCTGATACTATTAGTCAAACCAGCTCATGGTGTGAACAATATAAACCATTCCTCCCGCCCCCCACTGAAGCCATAATAGGTTAAAGTTCCAATTTCAGAAATCTCAGTACTTGAAGTCACTTTGTTCTACCTCTTCAGTACAAGGCAGATTTGCATTCCTTTAACACTTTCTCTTTTCAATTAAAGACTATTCCGACTTTCAAGACTTATCTGAACACTTTAAAGCAGGGGCAGCCAACAAGATGCCCTCCAGATGCTGTTGGACTCCAATTCCCATCGGCCCAAAGCAAGTATGGTAAACCCAGCAGTGATGATGGGAGTTGTAGTCCATCAACATCTGCAGGGCATCTCCTTGGGCCATCACTGTTTTAGAGTGCCACTGAAGATCACTGTCCCTCACTTAGACTTCTACATAAGGGATGAAGAACAAAATATGCTTGAAAGAGTGTGTGATGCAGCAAATGGCAAAAAAACCCTCATGCTGACAATTTTCCTGGTTATCAACGGGCACTAGACATTTCTTTCCTCAATTAATCTCATTAATCTAAAGAATTTTAATTAACTTTCAACGTAGCCTGCTCATTTTTAGCAGAATTGTTCTGAGAGATACAAGGATTAAAACTAGGCTGTCATTCTCCAGACTAATTAACGGTGCAGAAAGTAATTAGCAATGTCTTGATTGTATGTATATATGTATGTATAGGGAAACAAATGTGCTTCTGACTTTTCTGAGCTTCTAAAGCAAAGCAGACGGTTAAGTCATACATAGGGATAAATATTGTTTAGAATAACATACTATATAAATATATTACTATGCTATAAATCAACATAGCAATGAACATTTCACACATACCTTTCTTTTATGGGAGTCAACATATGCTAAATGATTCTCCACCTTTTTGTGTTTTGCTGGGATAATTCTGCTAGCAGGGTGTAATCTAGACTAGTATCCAAATGTGCACACATTCTAAAGCTCAGGAAAATGTTTGTTTGTTTTCTGAGGGGGGAAAATCTCTCTCAGCAGTTGAGCTTAAAGATCCCATCAAACAAAAACAAAAAGGGGTTTGGTACAAGACCTCCTAAAAGGATAACTCTGAAAAAATACCCCATTTAGAGTGGAAGCCATTTCCCTTTCATCAATTCTTCCACCAGAATTAAAAATGTTTTTTTTGTTTTTTTTAAACCAGTAACTATGGAAGTTACAGCAGTAGATCTGCATTCCTTATAACATCCTCTGACTGCCTCTTCCCATATGAACTGATTTGGGCACTGCAATGATCATCTGAAGCCCTTCTTTGTGTACTTGCCTCCACAAGGGGTCCCGAGGGTGGCAAAAAATGGGAACAGCCCATTTCTGCAGTGGCTCCCCATCTGTTGAATGCTGTCCCCAGAAAAGACTCGCCTTTGTTACATATATTTAGGCACCAGGAGAAAACATTTCTCTTCAATCAGATGTTTGGCTGATTAACATTCTATGTCTTTTGTGGGACGGGGGTTATTGGTTTGTATTGGTTTTTACCTTATTATGCATTTTCCTTTCTCAATTTGTATGTTGTAAACCACCCTGGGATCTTTGGACAAAGGGCAGTATACAAATTTAAGAAATAATAATAATAATAATTTATTGTTCTTGTATTATCTATGTGTATTATCTTGTATTATTTATTTTTCTCAGTAGGAAGGCATTTGAATCTCCCTCCATTTTTAAAAAAGTGCCAGAAAAGGGAACAGATTGCATTAAATCAGCAGCCTCTTTAAGTGAATGAAGTGGATAGAGAGCTCTGTCTGTTTCACCTCTTGCAGCCTAGCTTAGTATCACCAAGCCCCAGAAGCACCCAACCAGTACAGAAAGAAGGAAGAGTCATGTGGTGGTGGTCTGCATACCATCTTAGCAAACTGACACTTCTACAATGACATTCTTAGGTCTGAAGGAAATTAAGTTAGAAGAAGACAAACCAAAGACTATGGACATGGTGTGTCTCCAGTGCCATGCATTTCTGAACAATACCTTTTGGCTGGGACCTGGCCAGAATTATTCTTCACACAGAAGACCTTCCTTGTCTGCATGCCCACTCCACAGGTAGGCTCACCATTCCAGTTAATGGTAGCATTCAGAGCTGTTACCAAGATGTTTTCTGAACAGGGACTCCATGTTGATGTTTCCCAGTAGATCTGGTTGCAAGTGTGCTCGTTGCATGTACGATATTCTTCTAGTGCATGATTAGGAGGGCATGACTTTCCACCTGTATAGAATAAAAGCAACAGTGTGTAGCAGTGTGTAGCAGTGTGTGTGTGTGTGTGTGTGTGTGTGTGTGTGTGTGTGTAAAACACTGGTTGCATTCCTGCTGCAATAAAGGATCTTCCAAGAACTAGTACAGGTAACTCCCCATTTGCGTGGGGGTTGTGTTCTGGGTTACAGTGCGCATTGGTGGGGTGCATGTAAGCCTGCCCTATTCTGGGGCAAAAAGTGGTGTGCATGTCATCCATCACGTGTGCCTTGAATGTGCACAAAATGGAAGTTGCCTGTATTGCACAAGGCTGTGTTCAGTCACACACAAAAGGACAATTTCCCCAACTTATGATACTAGTTTCACGATCCTATGACTTATAATCAAGTATTGCTCAAATAACATAATTGCCATTTATTTGAGCCATACATTATTATAAGTCATAAGCATCCACTCTGGAAGCCTATGCACATTGACTTAAGCTTCAGAGACACATGGCAGTGCTTTCAGTATTCCATGTACAGAGACCCAAAACTGGCTGCCCAACACAGTTCCAGCATACAAGCTGACAAAGAGCACTGAGGTAGCAATGAGTAGCAATTACAACAGTCATGATGGAGCTAAGATTGGGATCTGAACATGTTATCACTACAGTACGCTGCTGCCCTCAAGTAGCAGCCCTGGGATACAGGACCCGATGCATACTCTGTGGAATACTCACAGGATCTGTTGTTGATTTTTCAATTTGTATGCTAAGTTACAAAGTGTAGCAGAAAATGGAGCCACACAGAGCCAACTTTGAATTTGGTATGAGTTGATAAAACTGAATTCCCTAGCTGGTGATTAATTATAGTTCTATGAAATACCAAACATCATAGAAACTTGGAGAAAACTATAGATGCACAAGCTTATCTTTACTGCCATTGCTTTCCTGAGGCTGCAGTGTTCAAATGACCATATAAACAATACCACCACCACCACTTACAATGGGGGGGGGGGGATAGTGAGGCAGGGACCAGCACCAAGGAAATTAAGTGCCTACTGAAACACAACCATCCTTTGTTCTGCATACTTATTGAAAAATTTAGTGATATAATTCCCATTGGAAAACTATAATTTCCAAGTTCTTAAGTTGTTCTTATGGAGGAGAAAAAAGTTCAAATTGTTAAATTTCATTCCCTAAGCTGCCCAGCTGATGCCATTTTGCACCAACAAAGTGCAAACTGCATATCTTGTAGACGTGAAGGTACTATGTGTGGCCTTTCGCATAAAAATTAGGAAAAAGGTGGTCCAGACTGCCACCCAGAATTCTCTAAGAATTCATCTTGAAAATGCATACCTATGAATCCGAAATGCCACAATCCAAAATGATGATAGGCATTCACCTAGGGGTTATATAAATTTATAGTCCAGGGGTGAAGAAGCTGGCACCCTCCAGGTGTGGGATTCCAGTTCTCATCAGCCCCAGCCAAGATAGTCAATGACCAGAGAAATGATAATTTCATTTATGGATCACTTCCCATGAGGCATCCTGAAGCAACTCACAATATAAAAACATATAGTTCAGTTGATTAGAGTGTGGTGCTGATAACGCAGGTTCGATCCCATATGGGACAGCTGCATACTCCTGCAATGCAGCGGATTGGACTAGATGTTCCTCAGGATCCCTTCCAACTCTACAATTCTATGACTCTATGATATAAAATAGTTTCACTTTAAAAAAACCAATAAACCCCCCTGATCTAACCAGCATTGTTCTGTTGGTCCACTTTATCAATACTTGGCAACACTGCATAAACTGCTTTTCATTGCTTCTTCTAAAGCTTCAAAGTCACTGTACTGTTTTCAGACATATTTGGGGCCATTAAAAGCTAGCACATTACCCTTCCCTAAATCCATAAGTTGGGTAAAGTAGAACAAACAGGTCACCACTGAAGTCAAATGGAATGATCTTGAAATTACATATTCCAGACTTTAATTATCCCATGCCCCTGCAAAGGAATTAACCTATGAAATATTTAATGTGTAATTCAATATTTAAGTATTCCAATATGTGCATTCATTTTTTTAATGATACACTTAAGTTTTCACAGAAAAATATTTGGCCCTAGCTAAACACTGTTTCCTCCACTGTGTCTTTAGTTTGCTTTCTTGGATTTATGGCTCTACAGTTACCATCAATATTATTAGGAACATGCATCATCATTTAATTAATTTTTCTATGTAAATTTATCTGTTTAAAAATCAAATATTCTGATATATTAAAAAGCTTCATTAACTCATGACTTCAATGTTATCAGATACAATTTGGAAACAGAATGGATTAATGAATATTTGTACAGAGCTTTGTAGGTGAAAATTCTTTTCAAGTGATAAAGATTATTAATTACTCTTATTTCACTGGGGCTGGGGACTAATCCAAACAGTTCTCTAGGAAAATGTGGAATGATACATGACCTTGAGGAGGCACAACTCACAATCACTCCTCACCACACCGAAATATACATAATATTTGCATGCTATATTTTTTCTTTTTAAAAATGTTAATCTAATAATCCTAGGCATGTGCATTCATAACTTTGCTCTTTCCCAACTGCATTTTTGGGGTGTTTTTAACTGATCACAGGGGGCCACTATTCAACTGCTAATGCAGCACCCATCTGCTGCTACGTTTTGAAGATTTTGATGCTGGTGAGAGAACACGCTATGGTTATATTAAAAATAACACATTTCAACACATACAGCCATGAGGAAAGCTAAAGTATAAGGCAGAGTTTCTAGAACAGCTCTTCAAGTTTTTAACATCCACCTCAGATATTTAGTATTGTAGCATTCCGGCCATATCTGAAGCCATGTCAGAAGAAAGTAATGTTACTCATTTGCAGTCTGTTACTGGTTCAAGGACAAAAAATAGTTTGAAAGCACATCATTCAAGAGGGAAAGTCTTATCCTCAGTGAATAAGGAAGTACCAAATGAGACTCCCATAGTTCTAGTATATACAGTTCCTAACCTTGCCATGCCACAGGAAGTCTGTAAAGAAAACAAAGAAATAACCATAAGAGATGCGCTGTTCACCTTCTCCTGGTAATGCCAGTATTGACCTCGTTCTGCTTTGCCTGCCTTCAGCATTTTTACTGGTGCATGAGTGAGAACAAGATGACCACTGTGACCATTCAGTCACAACACAGTCCATTCCACACGGAACTTCACATGTTATGGTCTTGGAAGGCGAAGGGGAGTCTGTACAGAGATCACCTGACACATCTTCACCTAAAATCAACACAAAATGGGAAGAGAAAAAGAAGAAGCCCATGTTAAGAATATGACCAGTTTAAAATATATGAGTAGTCGTAGCAATATAAAAGCATGGCAGGGAGAAGACTTTGATTGGTTCACAGAAGTACTGCAGCAGGGATGCCAAGGTATGTTTCACGTGTGCACTTCATACCCTCTTCAATTACAAAACTTCATGGGCTTCTTTTGTTCTTTATGATCAGACTTCTGGGATTTGTCCTTATGGAAACACTACCAGTGGGAGTCCTCTGCTGCCTGTTCTGGATTAGAGGACTCTTGTAGAATGTGCGAGAACACATTCTTGTTCACCTTGCATCACATTCTCAATAATTAAAACTTTATTATTTTTCATGTGACATTTGGAAAATGAAAAACAGGCCACAGGCAGCCCTATGTCTTAGACCCATCGCTCTTCATGATATCTAATGTAACTAACCCCACATTCCAAACATCATTATGCTGCATGATCCTGTGCCATCACTGCACCTAACTTGCTGCTGCTGGCATTTCAAGAAAATATACAGCATGTTAAGAAATGTCTTAACCTGCACTAGTTGCTATGAAGGAAGGGAGAAAGTAACTGTTAGGTAGATTTGTAGCTGGTTGACAGACTGAACTCAAAAGGTGCTCATGAATCCTTCCTCATAGACCATTCACTGGGGGGAAAGTGATTAGTGGGGTGCTGCAGGGTTCTATCCTGGACCTGTTGTTGTTCAACATCTTTATAAACAACTTAGATGAAGGAATGGAGGGGATCCTCTTTAAATTTTCAGATGACACCAAACTGGGTGGGGTAGCTAATGCCACAGAAGATGAAATCAAGATTCAAGATGACCTTAACAGATTCGAGAACTGGGCTCAAACTAACAAAATAGATTTCAATAGGGAGAGGAGATATCAGACATTCAAAGGAGGCCCTTTCAGGCTGCACCTGGGCCTCATGGAAAATAAGAATCTCATAATGACTGAGGCCCTGTCTCTGCAAATGCAACAGCTGTTACTCAGTTCCGCCTCCATCCTGAGGTGAAACAAACAGGGTGCTTTTGTAGGGGGAATAAATACAAACTGGCCATTGTCCTAATTAACAAGTACTGTACTTCAGAATTTTTCTCATGGGCAAACATGGCTAACATTACTTCATAAATTTCTCCCAATGTTTAGTTCCACCCCAGATGCCCTCTTATTCTCAAACATCTGTGTTTGCCCTCAGCTCTCCTATGCACACCAGCAGATGGCCTCCTCAGTTTCTTTCCTTCTGTTTTGTATACTTTAGAAAAGATGCTGAATAATTTCTTCAACATTTTCATAAAAGCTGGATATTCAGTATATAACTGATATTTATGAAGTGTTGAGGAAATCATGTCTAGTGAGCTGCAAGCCTTAAGCAGATATTCAATAAATTATTTCCTTTTTTAAAAAAAAATGCTTGAACACTAATAGAAATGCACATATTAATCTGGAAGGGTAACGGAAATACTTGTGGTTTGTCAAACATAACCCTTGCTACACTCTGACTCAACAGTACACATTAACACATGTGCAAATATATAAAAAGGGCAGGGAAAGAGACTTGATCATGGGCTATGGAATCTTGGATAATTCTCATGTTTGAATTCTTTAAAAGCCCAAATCTATAACCCCATATGAACAACATTACCACTCTGAATGCTCCTCCTTTTAGGACACCTGCAAAGCTTTCATTATCTTTAATGAACCCAAGACTAAACCAACAAGATCAATCATTTAAACATGGAGTGGGGGAGCAATAAAACTTAGAACTGCAATTGCCAAAGAAAACCATCTCTTCACTGGAAACTAGAGTTGTGATTACCATGAAGCTGCCTGGCAAAGAATTATAAAGTTGAGGGTAAAGGTTTCTATTGCTTTTGTGGGGCAACATGCATATACCAGCTTGCAAATGAGTGGAAGTGGAAGTCAGTGGAAGTGCTTAAAGCTGTCAATTGTGCAGCAGTAATTTCTGCATTCATATTCCTAAATGAGGACAGCCTCTTAGTCCCCGAAGTATGAATAAAACTTTTCAAGCACATTATGGGGAGTAATAGAGAGAATTGAGCAGGCAATCCCACTACAAGATATGTTCTATATATATATATATGCATGCCTCTGCTGATCAGACAAAATTTGACTTGCCTAATCGCTATACTATTATTCTAGCCTGCCGAAAGATGAATTAAGTTTTAAAATCCCTCTCCTACAGGAGCGCATCTCATCATGAATGAGTATCAATCTTTTCTGTGACGTGTTTGGAAAGATTCTCTCACTGCATCTACCTCTATTCAATCATTCTCTCTGAATGGCCCATTTCAGTAGCAGCACTCTGTGTGTTCAACACTGAGCTGACAGCTGAGCAAGCTAAGGGTTTGGGGTTGGGGAGAGAAGAGGAACTCTTAAACTGCGCACCAATTATGTGCTTGCCTCTACAAGTCATGCTAGCATTATAGTCCTTGCAAGCATTTTGACATCCTGCCTGTATGGCAGTTGTTACCACATCTCAGAGAACTGGGGTCAAGGTGGAAGTTGTGAGGAGTCCTTCAAGGAAAAGGTAGGATGGGGAGACAGCAATACTTTAAAGTAGCTGAACTGTGAAAATCTGTTCTGTTTCACCATCTCTGTTTACAAGTAATATACAAAATAGTCAGTTCCTGTCAGGTTTATGGTCTACAGCAGACAGAAGACTAACTTCCATCTCTTCTTTTTCACTCATAGTAGAATGAGTTGCCCATATTTAACACTTGGCTCAATCTGTGTGGGTGGTACCTACAAGACAGCGGATAGCTTCTGGCAGAGGAACCTAAGTTGGCCTTGGGGAAAATATATGCTTTTGTTTTTATGTAGGAGAAAGAGATGTGATTGAAAATCTATCACTCTTGAAAACATTTTGAATATTTTGTTATGAAAAAAGGGAAGAAAGACTCTCATCCACAAGGTATATTTAAAACCACCCGAGTGAGACTGGATCCTACTGGAAAAAATATAAGTGGATCTTGGGACTCAAGTGATTTCAAGCAATTCTATTCAAGTGTGGTGGGAAGTAAGTTTCCAGATGTGTAACAAGTGCAGAATGCAAAATTTTCTCAAAAGTTTTGTAAGTCTGGGCCATTCTCCCAATGAATTACAGAAATCTTTTGTTTAAAAAGACTAGAAATACAGTAAGCCTGCAACTTGCACAGGGGTTATATTCTGGTGTGCTTCCCAGATGGGGCCTGGTAAGCCAGGACTCCCCCCCCCCCCCATGGTGATCTGAGAGGGACTGCCCTGATTTGATGTACGTTATGGGATGAGCCTTAATCTGGAATTAACCCTACTCAATAATCAACCAGCAGTCGGGCTGTGTGATTCAAGGTACACACCCAGTGCCTATGCCAAGACCAACTTAAAACTGTAATCAACAACATTGTGGCCTATTTTATCCCAAACTAATTGTCCTGTGATAATTTCATCTTCATGATAGTTCTTGGCCATTCGCGGCCTTATTACATCTGGCAGCAGTGGTTGCAACCTGGCGTGGGAGGAGGCAGCACTGGGGCAAGGGGTGTGCACCTGTTTCCCACACAACCTTGGAGGGCATCATTTCCTTTCCCAGCAGTCACATAGGCTTCCAGTGGTTTGTCCATGATTTTGTCCAATCAGCTTCCCCACCCACCCTTTTTGTTATGCTAAGGTTCTGCTTGAGAGTGAGCAGACCTTGCTATGGAAGCATCCCCCCTTCATGGATCACTGCCTTGTTGTGGTGAAGGGGCTTGAATAACTCAGAGAAGCTATGAGCTATGCCATGCAGGGCCACCCTAGACAGACAGGTCATAGCCAAGAGTTTAGACTAAATGTGATCCACCTGGAGAAGGAACTGGCAAACCACTCCAGTATTTTGCCAAGAAAACTCCATGGACATAAAAAAAAGGAGAAGCTTTGAGAAGAAAGCGAGAGTTTCCAAGGCATGCTCTGTTTTCATGGTGTCATGGAGAGTTGAACACAACTAAGACAACTAAACAACAAAAATGGAAGCATCGACTTGCCATACTTGGGGTCAAGGTTGAATTTGTCTTCCAGACAAATTGGGCCCATCTGGAGGTTTTGCCTTCCTCATAACAATTGTCACAACTTTGGCAAGTAAGGTATTGGGGTTGTATCCTTAGTCAAGGCGGATGGGGTGTGTGTGTGGATTGTTTATACCCAAAGCACTTCATTCAATTATGGGTAGAATTGCGAAAGGATTTTTTTCTTAGACGCCTGTCCCTGTTTCTTTGTTTGTTTCTTTGTTTTCCCCCCAAGCACATAAAGCTGAATACACTTAAGTTAAATGTGTCCAAGTTGCAGGCTTACTGTTCCAAAGAGAGGTTTATTGGGCAGTCTTCAGTCTCACTTCATCATAACATGGTCCTCACCCATTTTCCTATTAATGGGTCATGTAAAAAGGCATTACATTATGCCAAACATGTCCAAAGTCTGTTTCAGGGTGCCAAATCCAGCCTGCTGGTCGATTTAATCTGGCCCCCATGGCAGTATATGTCCTGGGGTAAAATCCTTTAAAAAGCTCAGCAACTGCATGATTATACCACATTGCTACATACAACACTAATAAGGCATTCGTTACTTGCATTTGCTAGTACAGAATCTATTGTCACTTTTAGTTCTGTCTGAAGACAGTCTACATTTTGACAAACAAACAGACTGAAAGGATAGTAGAAGAAGCAAGGATAAGAAGGTAAAGGTAAAGGGACCCCTGACCATTAAGTCCAGTCGTGGACAACTCTGGGGTTGCGGTGCTCATCTCGCTTTACTGGCCGAGGGAGCCGATGTTTGTCCGCAGACAGCTTCCGGGTCATGTGGCCATCATGACTAAGCTGCTTCTAGCAAACCAGAGCAGCGCACGGAAACACCATTTACCTTCCCGCCAGAGCAGTACCTATTTATCTACTTGCACTTGAAGTGCTTTCAAACTGCTAGGTGGCAGGAGCAGGGACGGAGCAATGGGTGCTTACTCCGTCATGGGAATTCAAACCACTGACCTTCTGATTGGCAAGCCCAAGGCTCTGTGGTTTAGACCACAACGCAATCCCGCATCCAGGGGGCATAACAGGGGGCACGCAAATTCAGCTACACATACTTAAAACTTCATTACAGTTGTGGACAGGGTCTAGATGGATCAGTCAATTTACAGCCATGGCAATTCAAATATGCATTTTATTTAATGTACACATTTCTAAATATATTTTATCCAAACACTTTTTTTAAATGTTTTTGAGCTGAGAACTGCACCACAAAATTCAGAGAACTGTGAAATATGAATAATATAATTATGTCCTGATTTGTGTACAAGTCCAAGAGGTGCAAAAGTCCAAGAGGTCCACTTAAAAATGTCGACAGGACAAAATCCTCCTTCATTCCTAGTTGGGGATGAAGATTTAAGGTTGAACCAAAGGCTTTTTAGCAGAAGCAAGCTTTGAGGAATGCACTGAAGGAAGGAAGCTATGGACCTGCCACTTCCCAGGTGTTCCTAAAGGGCACTCCAAGTATAAAGGGCAGTAAGAGCAAGAGCCTAGCAGCACTTGGATCATTGCTAATAAAAGCATATGATATACTTCCTGATCCAGCAGATGAGTCAAGTTATGCTAAGCATATCAAAATATATCTTCTCCAGGATATATATGGCACATAGATTCTCTTTTGCCCTGTTACACTAGGAGATATTGGACTATATATAATTCTGCAACTAAGCTCTCAAACACAGAAGACCCTAATTTGCACATAAATGACTCACAGAACTTTTTTTTTGTATCTTCTAATGACATGCTGTCCATCAATATTACTCCTTCTATTCATTCATGTCCTCCATGTAAAATAATGAAACAGTCATTAAAATACTATGCTGCTATAAAATTTTATATCTCATTTAAATCTCTGGAAACAATGCCAATAAACCTTGAGTAACTGCTTGTCTATAACAAAGATGTCAGTAGATAGTAGTAAATTTTAAGAGTGGGGAGGAGATGGGGAAATCAAAGTTGCCATTTGCCTGCTTACTAATAGCAATTTCAAATCTTTCAGCATAAATAGGCTTAACAGGGTAAAAGTATTTCCCCAGACATCTAATTAGCTAATGGAACTGTTACATTTAAACATTTCACAACAACGCCAGAGCTGAGGAGTGTAAGATTGATTTGATACAGCCATCTATAAATGTACTCAGCTCTTCGTAATCTCGCCATTGACTTTTTTTTCCATGTTGAGACACCAAATCAAACGCTAATAAGTCTGAGTACAGATTTATTCCTCTGACTGCACTGCACGGCCAGCAAGAAGGTCTATGTCACACTTCACAGAAATTTCTACCTGGGCGCTGACTTTTGCTAATGCCAATCCATAGTTAAGAACTTCTGTGAGAAGCATTGTCAGTTTGTCAGTGTAACCAGCAGGGTGAGAAGTAAATCTAATTGCTTTGGCCCCATCACTATTCCAGCAACAGAAAGGGAGAATAAAAAAACAATAACAACAGAAAAGCCAAGAAAAGAACAGCCAAGGCAGGAAATGACAAAGCAGAAAACAAGTAGTAAAGACTTAATATGTGACAAAGGGAGAAATAAAGCTGCATGCCTGTTTCAGAACACACACACACACAAGAATCAAGGGAACAGGTGATAAACACATGGGATAGAGGAACGGGAACATGGAAGACTCCTCTTTCCTCCCCGAAAAGGGCCATGTGAGGAGAGAAGGTGAAGGAATAACCAAAGCCTTTCCCCCCTTCCCTCTCCACAGGGTCATATACCACCAGCTGCCTGTTGGAAGGGATCTTTATGACCTGTGACATGTTAATGGAGGTGTGTGTTAAAATGTGCAGCGATGCTAGTTGTAAACTGCCTTGGAAGCATTTGTATCCTGAAAGGTGGCATATAAAGAATGGTGATAAATAAATAGATAAATACCAAAGTAGACTGAATGCATAGTGTGCAGGTGCCTTCCCCCCCCCCTCCCCGTTTCTCGTTAATTACAGGTACACCCTCTTGCTCTGACTCCAGATTGCTGTTGGGATTACTGCACAAAAAGGAAGGTTTATCCCTGTTGTACCTTATATCTTTCCTGTGTGCCTACAAAAGTTCCCATTAGTGCCAATAGATTGCCCATCACCACCAGCACTTCCCGCAGCCTCATACCGATGTGAAAGGGGGAATAAAGATCTTTCCCCACATGCTGCAATCCTGGTAACAATCCTTCCTGAGCCTGTAATTAATTAAAGCAAAATGAGAGATGCATTTGCATGCTATTCATTAGGCGCAACATTTAAGTCTGGCCCAAAATCAATTTTTGAAAATTGTCAGGGCTTTGTCATTCCACACAATGCAAAATTAATTTGAAAAACCTGCAGCTGTAATATGTAGTTATGGCCACTAGCTTACATAATTCCAAAAGGGGGTTATACAAATTTCACGGGGAATAGATCAGTGGCTGTTAGCAAAGGTGGCTAGACGGAATCCCAAGTTTAGAGGCATTATACCACCAACTAATTTCTAGAGACATCCGTAGTTCTGGTGGTAGCAATTGTCCTTATGCCTGCCTGGCAATCTTCCCAGAATAATCTAGCAGGGCCCCCGTGGAAAACTAGATGGGAGTTTTGGTCTACCCAAAGGGCTTGTCTGATAACTATTAGAACATAAAGCATTTCAATTAAAATCACACAAAAGAAAATATAAAGGAAGGAAATAGTTTTCTTAAGTTTTGTTTGTATCAGACCCACAGTATTACTCAATGAACTCCTGCCCAAAGCATATTCTTCATCTTCAACTGCACAATCTGTGCAAGAGCCTATGAGAGATTTCTATGAAGATGATTTATAGCTACAACATCCACACAAGGGGAATCTCCCCCCCAAACGTGTCCAGACACTTGAAAACCCTTAGAATCTGGTGACAAGAGACACAAAGGGGATATTAGCTATACATTGCATCTTGGGATCTTTTTTTTTTTTAGGGAAAAATAGAGGCTGCCCTGGAAAAACAGCCACAGGAGGAGAAGAGTGAAAACTGGAGACATGCCTTTTTAAAAAATAAAAAAAAAGACTGGCTCTCCATTTCACTGAATCCACTTTTAACTTAGCTACATTTAAATACCTGCACAGAAGTTCCCTCTGTTCCTTTGCTGTTCAGTGTATCTTCTGTCTTCATTTGTCATAAATTAGGTGCTTCCATTTTTTTGCACCAATTTGTCACTCACTGATTTTCTGCTTTTTTTTAGATCCTATGTTTTATGCTGATTTCAGTTGTTGATGTTTTGCTGGGCTTTTTTGTTTTGTTTTGTGATTTGTGTGAGTGTTTATTGTGAATCACATCTGCATTTTATTGTTTATGCAAATTACAAAGAGAACTTGGTTGGATGGTGGTATGCAAGTGTAATACACAGTAATAAATAAATTCTCTCCTCTCCTCTCTGTTTTTGGGGGGAGGTTTAGTTCTGGCTTGGTTTAATTCTTCTGTCTCTCATTTTCCCTTTCAAATTCTCCTTAACAGTTCTCTTTATATATAATCCCTCATGGTATTTTCAAGATGTCAGTACTTTGCCCTATTTCTCTCCCCAGCTCCTGGTCTTTCACAGTGCAATGCTATGTCCATCTACTCAGAAGTAAATCCTGTTGAATTGAATAGGGCTTGCTCCCAGATCAATAGAGTTAGGATGGCAGTCTTAGTCTGTCTTTTAAAAAAAAAATTGATGATCTGTCACTTTAACTCTGAATTCCTGATCTTTAAGCATTGGTACTTTCTACAGTGGCTAATTGTCTTTTGGCTATTATCACTTCATGGATGTCTGCTCATTTTCTTAAATTAACCTTGATAAAACTGAATTTCTTGTAATTCATCAGCAATAAATCTCTGCCTATCCAACAGTTTCTGAACCTTAATTATCTTATAATCCACCATTCTTTCCAGGCATGTAACCTTGGTGTAAAATTTAGTTCTCTTCATTTTTCACTCCTCAGTTCCAGTTCATGGCTGGATCACATAACATACTAAAACCTTGAAGAAAAAAATCCATTACTAAGGTCTCTCTACCCTTTATGATCCCCATGAAGCTTTTAGTTAATGTTCATCTGCTTCTATCGTCACAGATAACATCTCTCTTCTGTCCTTGATCCTTTCCACCTTGCAAATTGTACTCAATGTTCAGACAACCCAGCTAACACTGACTGGTTTATACACATAGCAGAATGAGGAGGCATAATGGACAGTGCCATTGCAGGTTGCAGCTGTAGGGTGACACTTTTGTATGGGTCCCAAGTTAAGCACACACAAACACATGTGACTACCAGGAAAAGAAAAACCACCACCAAGCAGCACGTCATGCAGAAAGGTTTTCAGCCCAGCCTGCTCCCTGAAGAGAGAGTTTTCTACCTACAGACAGTTTTATATTATTTGATTGTGTTTGTGTGTTGCACAGCGGAGCATAAAAAATGCAATTCTCTACATGCCTGAAGTGGCACAGCTCACTCTGCCACCTCATTCTGATGCATATGAAAACTAAGATTATTTCCTCGGAGCATTGTTATATATATTGTGGATTTTGTTGCCAAATGTCTATTGCTTTGATGCAGGATAGTTGTTATTATTTGATGATGCAGATGGTGATAACTGGGCTGAATATTCCCCGACACTTTTGTGGAAACTTGCTCTTCCAGTTGCATTCTTATGACAAAGTGCACCTGCTACATCACGACATACAAATGACATTCAAGATTGGAAAGTGTGTGTCCTCATTGGCCATGGAGTGGTGGAGCATCTCTAGTCCTGGCATGGTAGTATAGGATTGCTCTGCCCATGTACATAAAATAATTTACCTACTTACAAGGGAGGGAGCAAATCTAATAGGCTTGCAAATATGATTTGAATTGGTAAAGTTTCTGTTTTCCAAAACACTGGATGATAATGACAATGAATGATTATAAATGCATTGTGGATTTTTCAAGGGAATCAACAACCTTTTTCCAAAACACCTGGAAATCTCCAAAATTAAAGGATAAATGTTTGTGGGAATGACAGGAGCATTTCTACAATGAAAGAACCAGTATATCTAATACTCAGATTTGGCCCAATCCTGCAACTAATCTGGGTCTGGTATGTACTACTTAACCTGGAATAGTTACTCCTTGGCACCTTTTAACCACACATGCTTTACTTATAAGCACCGTGATTAAAAATGGATTAGAAGGTTCTAATCCAGATCAGTGGGGGCAGGAAGAGAAAAGAACAGCAACAACCACCATGATGCTCATTGTGTTCAGTGCAGTTTTATTTCAGGTAAGAATGCATAAGGACTACAGCCATAGCCATGCAATTTGAAGGCTATTTGGGGTGAAACGAGAAGAACACCCAGCATTAAGATAGTATCATCAAGAAGCATTCTGGGCAGAAAACAGAAATCACCTTAAGTATCCCCAATTTTGCCAGCTATAGGCAGACGAACGTTCTCATCAATATTCAGAATTTAACCAGAAGTTTCATCTTTGCTTAGTCATGCTGGCCACATACCCCAGAAAAACTGTCTGCAAAGCAGACAAACGCTGGCTCCCTCGGCCTGTAAAGCGAGATGAGCGCCGCAACCCCAGAGTCGTACGCGACTGGACCTAAGGGTCAGGAGTCCCTTTACCTTTAAGTGCCTGGCATGGAATCCCTCTTCCATAAATACATGAACCCAAAGTCTACAGTGATGTCAGAAACAAAGTTGTATGAAGGCCTTGACATGCAGAAATTTAAGAATAATTCAAAAAATAAATATAGGTGCTTAGTCACCATCTGTTGTGAGTGGAAAACCAAAAAAATAATTTCAGCTAAAGGAATTAACAAGCAGAAACGTGTGACTGGAGTGTACATATGAGATCAATTTGTGCCACTTTTGACAAATTAGGAATGGCTGGCACCCCACGCACAAAGATTTGAATGACAGTGACATTATGTAAAGTAGCTTGCACCTATGCAGGTATGTTTAATCATGTGCAATACAAACACAGCAACATGATCCCAGTGTGATGAGAGGCAGCTGCTATCCTATACTATCATCTCCCTGACAAGTACATTACAGGAGGTTTTAGTAAATACTTATAGCTCGCTCACCGGTGTTCATAATTCCTCTGAGATGATTAAATTGTCTAGCCCAGATTATCACTGTTATTTAGCAACTCCTCAGCTTGCATTCAATGCTTTGCTTGTTCCACTGAAATAGAAGGAGCCAATTTATGCAGCAGCTCCGTGTGTGTATCAAGACACACTGCAACAATTGTTATGCTAACACTGGCCCCACCCATTCCTGTCCTGCCCACCAGTGTTGCTGGGGCAATAAACCAGTTCAGAGCAATGGCACAAGTGTGTTTCAGTTATGCTTACTTTTGTGCTTCAAGCTTATTTGTAGGATAGGTGATAGGTCCAAAAGTATTTAAATTTAATACTGTCCTCTTTTTCTCACTGAGATCCTTCCTTAGATATATAAAGTGTTTTACTTTTAGCTGAAGACACGCAGACCACACACACACACACACAATTGAGCCACTATACCACAACATAAATGTTATCTTTCTAGTGTGCTTCTGTTTTGCCTCTGAGCCTCAAATTTTAATTACATCATTAATAATTATGCCATCATTTACAGCCCATAGCACATGATTCCTAAGGAGGCATTTAAAGAGTATTAAATATCAAAGCAGCTCTATCTTCTATAACCGGTCTACCGGTTATCTTATAACAACTGTCTAATTCTACACACAATTCAGTTATGATGGCATCTATAAAACCATTCATAGGGATAGATAATTTATGATACTATAAAAAGGAAACAGTCCACCTGGGAAAAAATATTGTTTTTCTTTCCCAAACCTAATGATGATAAGGATTCTCAAATTCATTCAAGTCTGCCACTGGCACGAACACTTGCTCCTCTTTCAAAGGATAGAATCATTAGACAGTTGAAGTGTCCATTAAAACAAGACATTCCAGACCTCTGCAATGAAGAAAAATATATGTCCTAACTCCTCCCCATGGCCAGCAGGGGGGACCAGCGGCAGATGTGGCAGCTAGAAAGGAGATCACCCCCAGCATGAAGAGACAGAATTGTCTATACAGGGCCATCTCTTTCTTCTTTGAAGGGGCCCTGCCAGTTCTCCTGCTGTATGAGGGCCACCACTTCACCACCACTGTCTACTGGGCTGCACTCCTGGGACTATCTCCATTTCAGAGACATTCTATTGGTTCATTAGGGAAAGCACACGGTAAATACATTGCCTATTCTTTTGATATTTATTTTTCTATCCTCCCTTTCCAATTTCCAGTACGTGATTTCCCTCACCCCCACCACTCACCATCATCCATCATTGCCATGGATGCCCTTGATCTCATAACTCATGGTTGCCATTTCTCCACCATTATCCCTCTTTCCCTTCCTATGCTCGCTTCCTTCCTTAACATGCCACTATGTCACCTGTTCTCAAAAAGCCATGGCTTGACCCATCTTCCTTCCCCCCCCCCCTCACTTCCCTTTTATCCTTCTCTCACTGCACTCTTGACATCGTGCAATTTGGCTTCCACTCTCAGCACTCCACTGAAATTGCCATTTCCAAGATGGTCATTTATCTCCACAAGTCTCTACTCAATTCTCATCCTCAGTGCAGTTTGTGACTTTCTTTTTGCTTGAATCCATTTATTCCTGAGATCTCTGTCATCACCTGGTTTTACTTCAGTGTTTCCATAGGTGGAAAGCTCTTTCTCTAATTTTTTGTCTATCTGTTAGGGTCCCTCACAAATTTGTGCTCTCATCTATTCTTATTCTGCACAACCCACCCAGGCAAATATTTCACCCTTGGGAAAACATCTAAGAGATTCCAAGGAGAGTAAAGTTCAGTAAATGGCTGAATTCAGTCCAATGATTGCCTACAGCATGGCAAACCAGGACATTTCAAGGAAAGTTCAAGAGTTGGATTTTCAATAGGATTCTGCATATTTCTGCAGATGCAGTGTATGTAGTGTATGCAATCCTACATACACTTACCAGGGAGTAAGCCCCATTGATGGGACTTACCGTACTTTTCTGTCTATAAGACGCCCCCTTGTATAAGACTCCCCAACATTTTGGGGACTAAATTTTAAGAAAATGAGGGGAGATGGCCCAAAGTTGTTGAGCCTCTCCCCCCACGCAGCTGTGGGCAGGAAACACTCCTTAAATCATTTCCTGTGTGCAGGGGCATTGGGTGAATTTGCACCCCCTCCAGCCATCTGGTTTGCAGGAGTGCAACCTTCCCCAATGCCACCATGCACGGAAAACGAGTGCTTCCTGTGGCAGTGGCATCGGGTAAATTTGCACTCCCGCCAAAGAGCTGGCTGGCGACATGCAGCTCCTCCCCCCCCCCATGCAGCTGCGGGCAGGAAACATCCCCCCCCCGATCGTTCCCCACTTGCTGCGGCATCTGGGGAAGCCACGCTCCCACCAACCGAATGGCTGACGGCACACCGCTTCTCCCCCTGCCATGCTACTATGCATGTAATGGACGACCCCAGTTTTTTAATGCAACTTTTGAGTCAAAAAACCTCATTCAATACACAGAAAAATATGGTACTTCTGTGTAGACATGAAAAGGCTATGTTGTAACACAGCAAAGTGAAAGAACTGCATGCCCAATAGGACTTTGGGCTTGTGTTCTGCAGCCTTCCTCCACCCTCAATTCATGTGAAGAATGGCATACTATTTATTTTTGTATTCCAGCCACATCACATAACAGGTCCTTAGGACTAGTTATAAAAAAAAAAAAAAAAAAAAAAAAACAAGTTGCAAAGCAACGAACATTTACAACAACAAAACTACACCATATTAATGATTAAAACTCATCTAAAAGCCACAAGAATTTGAAGGCATTCCAAAAGGTGTGGGTGATATCACATGGAAGGAATGGCATAAATGGGGGGTGGGGGAGTCAAAACCAGACATGAAAGAAAATGCCATGGGTATGCCTAAATGACCTCTCTTTAGATTGTGGACTATGTATTATTACGATATGTATTGTATCTGGGGGGTTCATATTCATTTAGAGACACATGTTGTGGTACTATAGGAATCTATCAGGGGACAGTTTGGCAGCCATATTCCTGTGAGGAAATGAGTGAGCAAGTCACTGACATAAGTAAGTATCAAAAGATAGGCATAATATCTGAGGCAACATAAGTCACAATCACATGTTTGCATCTTAAATGGTGCCCTTCCATTGGCAGAAAGCTGTTTGATCTAGCAGAGACTTCCATTCATGGGAAAGTGGTGCGATTTCTTTCTGGCTAATCTGAATGCCATCAGCTTAAGGGGGCTAGGAGACCCTTTGGAGCAGCATGGTAGGTAGACCAGGGGACTGAAGAAAAAGAGATTTGAGAGAAATAGCTCTGGCTCTCCAATTTTCCTCTGTCTGCATATGAGCCTTTGGTGCTGTCCCAGAGAGCTTAAGTTTTGGATTATATAAACATTTTCAGTGTTTTTTAAACTTGCCCACACATGTGCTACAGCTGTTTCTAAAAAGTAACCATGTCCCATGGTTATATACTGTGGCATATTAGACCAAGAGGTTTGCTTTGCTTTGAATATGAGTACCGTATTGGCCCGAATATAAGCCGCACCCAAATATAAACCACACCTTTAAAATTCCGCAGGCAGTCACACCCCTTCTGTTTTACCATATGTCTGCTTCAGCAGCAATATCATAAAAGCCAATTTTTGTAAGGTCACAAATTTAAGCCACACTTAAATTTTCAGTCAGAATCTGGAGGAAAAAAGTGAGGCTTATATTCAGGCCAATACGGTATATGTGAGAACTTGTGACTGACTATCATAGTACTGAAGAAAACCAATGTTTGGTCAAAGCATGTTTGGTGTTGTTGTTTTTTAATATACATTGGCGTTTATCATATACCAGCATTTGTTTGTCTATTTTTCATGTATCGAGGCATTTGTTTTTAATTACTGTAGTTATAAAATGTGATAAATTTTGTTGTATAATATTTGAGGGGTTTTTCTTTAATTGTACTGATTGCATTCACCAATTTGTTTGCTCTTTTGGTCCAACATCCTGAACAATGCACACTATTCAAATGTCGCAGTTCCACATGCTATTCTGAGTTAAAACAAACACATAAAATCAATAAAATCAAATAAAAATCAAATGAGTTCTACCATTTTAAGCTCACCATAGTGCTGGTGGTAGAAATTGTGTTGGTTTTCCACAATGGAAGGGGGACATTAAAGGGTGTCTTAAAATGTACCCTAGCCCGCCGCCCCCCAACACACTAATGAAAAAAGTAATAATCTTTCTATAACTTAAGGGGAGGGAAAAGCCACTTCCACTCATTCAGATATTAAAATGGAGAAGTGGCAACTGCTTTCTACAGGATATATTTCCCACTTGCATGTTCAAGAAATGAGAACGTGGGCAGGGAAAAATATTAAAACCTTCAGTATTAATAAATATTTCCCAAGCTAAGTATTTTGTGACAAACTTCCTAATAGATGGTGTTCAAAATTCAGAGCACATCGGCGAGCATGATTACATTACTGTCTCCAATTTATTTCTCTCCTCTCATGCATGACAATAAAATACTACCTTTGAACTTTTATGTAGCATAGCTGAGTGAATTGAGTCCATGCAGGCACAAAAAAATATAATAAAGCTTTTACTAATTCTATAAATTATTGAAGCCCTCACACAGAAAAGAGAATCTTGCTGTCTTCATGCATTCTTAAACTCTGACTTGGCAATATATATTTATATAGCGTATGTTGTTTGTGCTTCTCTGGGTGTGTGTTTTAACAGGTAGCTCAGAAGTGCAGCATTGGAGTCCCAGCTTCCCTCCTAACTCTGAAGCTGGGGTGGGTGCGGGAGGGACAAGGCACAAGGCCCAGAGCACCCCAAATTTTGCTTGGCCTTTACTCTGTAAAACAGGGTAACCTCATGCATGAAACCTGAACACTTTGGAATAAATTTAGCATACTATGAGCTCTGGAATCATGCAGATTTGGGTATTTCTCCCAGCCATTGGACTGTTTTATCATACTGTATCATTACTACATTATACGTAAGAAACACTACAGTCACTACAGGTCTGGATTTGTCCTCTCATAGTATAGGGGTGTTTTTTAATATACCTTTCTCATTGCTAAGTTTCCTCTTCTTTTGTCGCATCAAGCTAGATTGTTAAATAATGGGAGCTATGCAGTAATTGGGTGTAAAAACTAATAAACTGACTAATATGTATAGAGGAATATAAAATGACTGGACCACATCATGTAGTAGTTAATACAGTCAAAGCAACCATAAATGCAAATGTAACAGGAAATGCAGTACTAAACTGCAGATAAGATTACTGGCGCAATCTCCTTTTTCATCCGAAAGGTCACGTAGCACATGAGATTTAGTCTTACTGATTTGGAATGCAAAATAACTCCTACTCTGAGGAACCTCAAAATCATTTACAGAGATGGGTAGGTTAACAGAACCATTAGGTTCTGTTCTGATGTTTTGTTTTGTTTGTTTTCTTGTTTGCACTCTGAACACATCACTTAATCTAAAAGAAAAGGTAAGGAACAACTATATGATTTTGCAAAAATGTATGATTTCTGATTATACTTAGGACAAATTGCCTCTTCCATGGATCAGGATTAATCTGCATTGAGGATCAAATGGCACTAGCTCTGGGTACATTTTTTTATATATATATAAAAATCATAGTTACTATCATGGATTCTCTGAGCACACACTGAATTCAGCTAGAACTGTAACATAACCATCCTTCAACGAAGACTGTTAGATGTAAGAGGCCGAATTGACATTGGTGCCCCTTTCTTTCCAAGTGTTGTATATTGGTTAGCAAGTGCAAAACATCTGTATTCCTTCCCAATTTCATTTACTTTTATACTTATTTGAACTGTTCCTCTTGCTTTCTCTTTTGCCTATGCTAATTGTTGTCATTGTTTTCCGTTGTGGCACATTCGCCTGCGATTTCCCCCTTACCTCCTGTCAAGAAATGCATGGCTGATTGGTTGAAAATGCCACACACCATTTTTCCACCCCGGCATTATAACGGCACCTTCCATCCCACCACAATTTGAACTGAAGTTCCACAGCAAGAGGCTGCTGGAGGGGGAAACGTACATGTTTTTATAGATGAGCTCATTGTGGAGGGATGGGAGTGGATGTCTCAAGGCCAGACACCATACCCCTGAAGAAGCTGAACTACATATTAGTCACAGAAAAACCTGCCAAGAGCCAATTTCCTGATGAGGTTCCACAAGCAAAGTCCCAGCAGCAGAATCAAAACTATCTGCTCAGGCCCCTTTCCCGTTCAGTTTAAAGATATCTGCACTTGGAATCGGGCATCAGTGCCTGTATTGCACCTAGCCAAACAGAGCTGATCAATGTGGAAGTTGAAAGGGAATTCTCTGTTGAACAAAACATATCTGTAGAACTGACACTAGTTCTAGTTCAAGCTGCATAAATGAGAAGGACTTTAGTGCTGAGAGGAAAACTTCCTTGCTGGGCTCCTATTGTAATGAGAACTCTGCCTTTGTGAATCCAGAATAAATCCTCTCTTATAAAAGATTTTCAATGATGCCGAAATATGTAATTTAAGACATACTGAAGAACACTAGCTCTCGTGGGCAGCCTTTTATCTGCAGCTCACCTTCATTTGAAGCTTACAGAGGGGATTAAATTAATCAGATGATTATACGGAGCGTTTCACCAACATCACTTTTCATTTTGCTTTCAACCAGCTTTACAATGCACTCATGTATCTTGCAAAAAAAAAAGGATGGAGGCATAAATGTGGAAGCAGAAGGAAAAACAGAGCAGGTTACTGAAGGTTTCTACATAACTGACTCAATCCGGTGAATTTGCTTTGGCAAATAGATCTTGAGGAGAGGATTATGTTATGATAGCAGAATCTGTTCAGCACTTGATAGGGTTATTATGAAGCTGGAGGGAAATGCCAATTTGAGTTCCTATGAGAAGGGGTGAGATACAAATGTAATAAAATAATAATCCTCTTTTATCTCCTTCTTTGTATGCCTCATACTGATCGGAGAAATGCTAATCAGCTGAACAGTACTGGGAACTTTAGGTGTCATCAATCCAGGGAGCAGTACACTCTTCATTACACATAACTTCATGAATGGATAGGCACTGAGTTCAGTTGGGTGTGTTAAGCAGCTGAAATGGATTGTCAAATTGTCTAGGAACTAGATCTTAGGGAGGACCACAGCTCAGAGGCAGAGAACATGGGTATGTGCGCATACAAACAGTCCCAGACTCAGTTCATGACACAGAATCATAGAGTTGTAAAGTTGGAAGGTACCCTGAGGACCATCTAGTCCAACCCCCTGCAATGCAGGAATATGTAGCTGTCCCATACGGGGATCAAACCTGCAAGCGTGGCATTATCAGCCCCATGCACTAACCAACTGATTTATCCAGATACAGAACAACTCCAAGCAGGGCTGGCAAAGACTCCTGTCTGAAACCTCAGAGATCTTCTGCCAGCCAGTACAGCCCGGAGGCAGACAAAGTTGTGCCCTTCCAATAGTAGTAACTTATACTACCATCAGCCTAAACTAGCATGGCCAATGGTCAGCACTGATGCAAGTTATATAGTCCAATATCATCTAGAGGCCACCATGTTGGCCACCATCGGTCTACACACAATGATAAGCTAGATGGATCAATGGTCTGATTCAGCCTATCCCAATGTTCCTAACTAGAGGAGGCATCATCAGAAACTAGTCCCTCCACTGAAACTCAACATGATTAAAAAAAAAAAAAGGTGTGTACTTATATCACTGTAGCCACCATGTAGTGCCTGAACTGGTCTCTTTGTATTTTATTCTTGTAGTATTGCTTTTGTTCACTTGATATGACACAAATTGCAACTCTATCCAGAAGCAATTGATTATTCCTTGCACAGCTGTGTAAATCTGTAGGGTGAGTCCTATGCAATTTTACATTCCTTTATACCATTAAAGGTAAAGGTAAAGGGACCCCTGACCATTAGGTCCAGTCGTGACCGACTCTGGGGTTGCGGCGCTCATCTCGCTTTATTGGCCAAGGGAGCTGGCCTACAGCTTCCTGGTCATGTGGCCAGCATGACTAAGCTGCTTCTGGCGAACCAGAGCAGCGCACGGAAACGCTGTTTACCTTCCCACCGGAGCGGTACCTATTTATCTACTTGCACTTTGACGTGCTTTTGAACTGCTAGATTGGCAGGAGCAGGGACCGAGCAACGGGAGCTCACCCACTTTCTCACCACCGACTTTCTCATCGGCAAGTCCTAGGCTCTATATTTCACAGGAGGATGTCTCAGAGCAGCACAATCCCCACTTGCCTGCTACCTTGAGCAACAGAGGTTGAGGAAAGACACGGCAACAAGGTAAAAGGTAAAGGTACCCCTGCCCGTACGGGCCAGTCGTGACCGACTCTGGGGTTGCGCGCTCATCTCGCTCCAGAGGCCAGGAGCCAGCGCTGTCCAAAGACACTTCCGGGTCACGTGGCCAGCGTGACATCGCTGCTCTGGCGAGCCAGTAAGCGGTCCCTATTTATCTACTTGCACTTAGGGGTGCTTTTGAACTGCTAGGTGGGCAGGAGCTGGGACCGAACGGTGGGAGCTCACCCCGCCGCGGGGATTCGAACCGCCGACCTTACGATCAGCAAGTCCTAGGGGTTTTACCCACAGCGCCACCCGCGTCCCACACAGCAACAAAGCATGTGCCAAAAAGGGGAAGGGCTGCCCTCCAGCAAGAACTTAGACCATTTAAATTTCACTGGCTTCAATGGTAGCCTCACTGTGCAGGATGGTTGCCTTTGACGACATGGTATAACCCATACTTAATATGAACACAAGCTTCACATTAAACTCAGCAGCATTTTTTTTTTTTTTAAAGTAGGCTGTCAGATGCCAAAGCAGTGCAAGTCTAGTATCTCAGCCCTGCACAAGTCTAAACTACAGACGCACATGCAGTACTGGGACATGAAGCCTACAGCCTCCAATCTCAAGGCTCTCCACCACTGCCTACTAAGTTAACTTTGTAAAAATGCCATGAAACTAAGAAAAGTTATTATACAGACTTAATCACATACCATACTACAAGAATGAGAAAGTTTTATTTCATCTGTATATACCTTGCTAAAATTACTGTTACCTGACCTGAGTCAATGAAATGGATCAATAATCATAATCATTAGGGATATTGAAAACTGCCTGTCTCATAACTGTAGATTTAGCTGTTTACTAAACAAGGAAATAAAAGAGATAGTAGCTAGTCCAGCCATTATCCAGTACTTTCTTGGGAGGAAGATACTTAATAAAATAAGCAAAATATTCTACTGCATATTCCTTTGTGTACCGACTCCATAACTTTATTTATTTCAAAAAACTTAAATACTGCTTGATCATAAGAGAAAACTTCCAATCCATTTTCCACTTTGATATTATCTGCCTTTCTTTTTCCATTGACTTAGCTTGGTGCTACAGCACAAGCTTTGCAAGCAGAGCAGCTCTAGGGGTTGTAGAAATGCGATCTGTTCTCTCTTCCACTGACACTTTGTGACATTTTCAGATTTAGAAACTGAGATATGTATGCTAGGAGCTAAATGGCACCTTCAACCTAGGTTGTGGGCACAACAACAGAATGTCTAGGCGCACATTTTTATAACAAGAATACAAAGCTGAAAACAAATGAGTCCAGTCTTCAGAGAGTAGCTGGAAGTGGGGAGGCAGAAAAAGGTCCTCCTTTCCTTCCACTCTGCAGCTTTAATTTGAAATCTTAGGTACAGTACTGCACCCAGTGCTCAGAAACTGCTTGTGCTGATGAAATTCCCTGTTGCAAAATGCACCTAGAATAATGGGGTTTTCGAACACTGGTTATTTTATGTATGTATAGCAACACCATGGAAGTGAGTAGTGACTGCTAAGGACTTTTTGTGAATGTCAGCACCATTGTGGGAGTCATGGGTTACACATACAGCTGTTGTGCTTTGCACAACTGTGGTGGCCCAAAAGGGGGCAGCTCTGATTGTGTGACTCAGGCTCAACGCATAAGCAACTGGTTCTCACAAACAGCATTTCTGTGTGAATGCTGCCTGATTATAAGCCTAGATCAGTGGCTAGATCACAGAGACTTTGGGCTCTCAAATTTCAGTGGCAACCTGTGTAGTGCTAAAATTAGGTGCTATGTTCTACAGCATGGGTAGGCAAACTAAGGCCCGGGGGACAGATGCAGTCCAATCGCCTTCTAAATCCGGCCCGCGGATGGTCCATTCTACATGAGTAGAATGTGTCCTTTTATTTAAAACGCATCTCTGGTTATTTGTGGGGCATAGGAATGCGTTCATTTCCCCCAAAAAAATATAGTCCAGCTCCCCACAAGGTCTGAGGGACAGTGAACCAGCACCCTACTGAAGAAGTTTGCTGACCCCTGTTCTACAGTGTTGTTTTAGCGCCCCCTGCTAGGCGTCAACCAGTATGACTGCACAGTTCACACCACCCTAAAACCACCTCTGATGTCCAAAACATTCCCAGTGGGATGGTTGGAAGTGTGGAAGTCTAACAACTCTAATAAAATGAGCTTAAATAAAGCACACAATCCCCATCTTATCCAAGAAGATAAATTTATTACAAGACAACAGACTGCCAGAGAAAGGAACCTCTTACACACCTTAAGGAGCCTTGCCCATCTATCTCAATGTTCCAGACCATGACAAATGCTAGGATAACAACTTTCCCGTCCCCTGTTGTCATCCATCTTTCTGCTGGTCTTATTTTCTCAAATTCCAATGATGAACCTCTGTAGTCACTCATCTGAGCAGCCAGAATGTATTGCCTCTACCTGAAAATAAAATTATTCCCTGAGGGAATTGGAATGGACACAAAGGCTAAAGCCAGGTCTGAAAATAAGAGGGAACAAGTCCAGGTCCTTTTATCAGGAATGAATAGCAACCACACATTATAAAATCCCAACACAAAGCTTGCTTCCATGCATATGAATACTCTGATCACTGTGGTTTAGTAGAAAGAAGAGTTGCTTTTTTAAAAAGAGAGAGAAAGTCCCTCAGCTTCTCCCTCTTCCAAAATAAATAAAAGTTCAGATCCCCTGAAGATTCTGAAGAAAAAGCCTACAGTTTGTGTTTTAAGCCAGCCATGTAAATAGGCTCACAAAACCTACTGATTTGCACAAATAAAGTAGAAAATTACTAGCCTGTAGAAGAAGGATGAAGAGCTCTATCCGTCCAACATTTCTTTCCTGGGCAAGCAGGAAGTGACTTCCTTCCTTTGGCAGCCCAAATGGTTTCTATGTTGGGTTCAGAATAGAGATGAAGCATTCCCTCCACCTCACCCCTCCTTTGCTAGCCCACTCACTTGCCTGCGTGAGATGAGTGCTTAACCCCAAGGCTGCTTTAAGCACCTTGAGCTGTACACAAAGCAGTGGCGTAGCGTGGGTTGTCAGCACCCGGGGCAAGGCAAGTAATTTGTGCCCCCTAACCCGTGGATTTGCGCCCCCTAACCTGTGGATTTGCCCTAACCCCAGATGTTGCGCCCAGTGCGGCCCGCCCCCCCTGCACCCCCCACGCTACGCCACTGACACAAAGTAACATACTCCAAGAAGACTCACTGAAATCAATGGGCATGGCTTACTTATTGACTAACAATGGGTCTGCAATGAGTAGAACTTAGCTGGCCACAGGCCCCCTTTTTCAAATGCCATCATTATGCTAGAAATGCTCTTATGTGCAACAACAACAATTATTCAAAAGACTTTCAAGCTGCCAAGCTTGTGATGTTCTGTACTGCAATGAAGAGCCACACATGCTGTCAAGGGACCAAAGCAAAATGGTTTACTGGAACTGAAGTAAAAGAATAAGAAGGGAGCTGGGATGTATCCAGAAGACACAAAAAGAAATGAAAGAAGAGGAAATGGAGCCATGATGTGCCAACACTTTGAGTAAGCACTGGCAGATAGGCAATTAGCTTCTGTAAAGGCAAGAAGAGTAAGATCATGACCCAGAGAGTCATAGAAGCAAAGAGTTGTAAAGTTGGAAGGTACCCTGAGGGCCATCTAGTCCAACCCCCTGCAATGCAGGAATATGCAGCTGTCACATATTGGGATTGAACCTGAAAACTTGGCATTATCAGCACCATGCTCTAACCAATTGAGCTATTCAGGCTGACAATGTGGTTCAGTTCATACCTGATAATAAATGTAGGTTCCTATGCCATTTTTAGCAATGCAGAAGAAGTTACCATCCTATCTGCATGGAGCATGCAATGCAACGCAGCCAGTGTACGGTGAATCAACATGGGAACCCATTTCAAAATAGCAGGTCGTAGTGTGAGTAGGTGGGGCTTCTGCTTTCTCTCTTCCTCCCTGAAGCCCCTGATAACCTACCAAGTCTGCTCCTTGGGCATGCAGCAATTGAGTGAGGCGCAGGGAGAGAAATCAGAAGTGGATTTTGGTTGTATACATGGGTGGAGTTCGCTGCAAGTCACCCATCACGTGGATCCTTAGAACACATATGAATAGCACAGTGTAAGAATTTCATTTTAAAACAGGAAGAAATGAGCATCAATAGGGGTCACAAATATAAGCACCCCATTTCAGTTACTGCTTTGAGTGATCTCATATGCCTCCTCTGACATATTCTGTAGTGACTCCTTTGTGTCCATTACAGCAGAGACAAAAAACAGACTCTGTTATGCAGGACCCATCTAGCTGCTGAGGCTACACTACACCCCTCCCCTTTATACCCAAGTGAACAGGGCTTGAGGGAAGCCACAAACAATCAGTAACAGGCTGATGGAGGTCTATGCGAACCTTAGTTACAAGCCAATTATCCACATGAGACCTCACTTCAAAATATTTTATCAATTAAAGTTGATAAACATTATGTTTTGTAGACATGTCCAGACAGTTCACCCTTAATCGCATGAAGTAAAAACACACCATCTAAGCAATCTTTTTTATTTTAAGCAGAATGCAATAGCACTAAATTGCATAGCATGGAAAGAACATAAAGCACAAAGAAAAAGACAGTCAAAAGAAAATTAATGTTGATTGCTTTTTTAGCCTTTGATTCCTTACTCTTGTCTACTTAAACATAGTTTAAATGTATTACTTCCCATGGACTTTATATTAAAAGAAAACAAGTCTGGTAATATCAGATTTAAAAATTCCTCTTTCTATCCTCTGGCATTTAAGACGATGGTCTGGGGGAAAATTGTAGGCTGTATTATTGTATGAATAAGTTATAGAAGCTATAAAATGTAAAGTAGATGATCTTGCAAAACAAATATATAAAAAACAGCAGCAAAGAAATGTATATAATTTTAAGGGTCAACGATGGCCTAAAATTTCAACGTGCAGCTCAATATGCATATGGAATATTTTTGTTAACAAATATGTTGATTTTGGCTGCAATCCTACTCTCTGCAGTTGCTGCTTGGGAGTGGTGTTTGGGTAGCTGGGAGTGGGAGACTGCACTGCAGCTATGGGTGCATCTGTGGCAATGCAGTCAAGTGCAAAGTCCAGACACAGGACATTTCAAGGCATCATACATACATTTTCTACCAACCCGGTTATGGGTTCCATGGTAATGTACCATACTAGGAACAAATCCTTAATGGAATGGGCACTGCCAGCATGGAATGTAAACTCTGAGCTTGTGAACAGAAGATATAAGCATAGACCAGAGCAGCATGAGAAGTGTGGAAGAGGTGAAAGCACAGATAATGTACCCAAAATTCAAGATATGCACTCAGGTTCTAACGGAAAATCAGAGTTAGATTCAGATGTAGACATTACTTTTTCAGGTAATTTGGCATTGTGCAGCTTGGCTTTTGTTAAACAAATTCCAGTTATTTTAGGGGTGCGCTGTCGCAGTCCCAATTTTGATCAGGGGGCCCAGTGCCTAGTATTTGCAATGAGAGGAAGCAATGGTGTTTAGAAATGTCATATTCTGCAACTGGAATGGATAGTTCTATGATTTTGGTAAAATCTACAAATACTGCAAGAATATTTCATTTCATGTTATTATTTCAATGTGTGATGGTGATGATGGTTTTGAATGTTGGGTTTTAGAGCCTGGCTATACATTCAGAGCTGACACACCAATGATGCGGGGTGAAACACCTGCCTCAGGTGGGAATAGTGCAAGTGGTGGCCAGTGATGTGAAAAGTAGCCAGGTTCCAATTCTGAAGGTGACTTCCTGACAGCTGAGGCTGCAGGCAAGCTTGGAGGCATTTTTCAGAACATCAGGCTGAGAGAGAATCAGCCATGGCTGGATGATGGGCTTTTATCTCCAACCAGCTTGCTCAGCTAATTTCCTCTAGCAACTGAGAAGCAAGGGAAATTAGCTGAGCAAAAGAACAAGAGATAAAAACTCATGTCAACAGTGCTTCTTCCTCTCTTCTAGGATGACGTCAAAACAAATGCCTTCAAGCTTTTCTCAGGTGTCAACCAGAGAGCATCATCAGAATTTCCAGCAAGCAACACCTGGTACCTTTTTATTTATTTAATGTAAGATTGTGTGGATTGCCAGAATAAGGCTTGGAAATCTCTGGTCACTGATGGGAAATGATGTTTAGAGGTAGAAGTGTGGAGACAACTGGAACAGTGGTGAAAGAAGGTGCACCATCCCCCAGAAGTCCCATATCTCCTCTACCACTTTATAAACCCTCTGCACAATCTAACTCCAACTCCCATCAAATCCGGTCAGTGTGACCATTGGGTTAGGGGTGATGGAAGCTGTACTCTAGCAACATCAGGAGACTTACAGGTTCCCCATCTCTGTCCTATGTGTGCTATACAATCACAAACAAATGTCAGTGGATGCAGGCGTCAAAGAAGCTGCAGAGTGCCGAATAATGTGCTGGATGGATGGTGTAGTGGTTCTAGGGGTTGCTCGTGCGTAAGCCGGTGCAAACACCTGGCTGGGTTGCCTGAGTGAACCTTTTCTGTCCGGACAGCCACTCACCCGTGGCTGTCTCAATCGCTGGCAGAATCCGTCAGTGGGCGTTTCTTAAACTTCTTCCAGCAAAGAAGCTCTTTGACGCCTAGTCTCCTCCTACTCTCTCTGCGCGAAAGCCTTCTGCGCAAGGAGGGCGTAGGCAGCGGAGGACCTCTACTCTCCCCGCTGGTCCCCGGCAAGGAGTCATGGGACCGCCTCGCCGCTTCCCCCATCTGCCCCCCCTTCTCCACTGGTGCTACGCTGATTCTCTTCCCCAGAAGATGGGCTGCCTCTCCCACTCCCGGGACGCTCTCTGGAATCCCTCTGGATTTTGCTCTCTCCCTCCGGCACTGATGGCAGTTCCCTGACAGATGGGGATATTACTTCAGACACACATAACCCCAAACCATGGTTTGATGCTTTGTAGACATACTCTGGGATTGCATGCTGCCTTCCACATCTGTGCACTCTGATCCTCTCCCTCGCCTCTGCCTTGGTGGCAACCTATGGTTTGCTTAACATCTGCCCTGGCCAACCTATGGTTTGCCACTAACCTGAAAGTAAAGCAGTGAATAAGAGCAAACAAAGAGAGAGAAAATAGAAGGTAAAGGGGAGAGGGGACTATGTAAGCACAAGGCTCATCCTAGTAGTGATGAACTTGTGTTATGACTAAACTAACTCAATCTGCCCCCTATTATCTCCCAGAAATTAAAATGTGCTTTAGCTGGAGCAACTTCTCTTACTGTAAATGGCTGGAACACTGAGAGGTTGGAGCCACTGCTGCCAAGTGACCTAGTCATTATTGTGCTTGGATTTCTACCACCTTCTCCCCTTTTTTGTTGCTGTTGCTGTCAATCAAAGCTGTCATTTGATTTATGATTGGCATTTATCTTTCCAGGATGCTTATCTGGTAGGTTCTGGGGTTAACATGCCACCCGTTTCAGAGTATCAATTGCAACAATAAATCTAACACCCAAACAGCTGTTAAAAATAGACTACAGTTCACAAGAAAGAATCTAACAATTCAACAATAATTCAACACTTGTAGCCCAACTGCCAATTCTTAGCAGGAACCTGATAAAAAGGATAGGAGGAAATGCATGAATATTGAGGGGAATGGTGGAGAAAAGATCTACAAAACTGTCACAATGGAGAAATTTGTTCTAACAAAAGAGTAGAGAAAAATGAAATCTGAACACTACATGAATGGCTCAATTTATACAGCAATTTCTCACATATGTGTATGCTATATTACAAATGTTTTGTGCAGCCATTTAGAGACTGCCTAAAAATAAATTTTGAAAGGGAGCTGCTAATCTTATCTCCTCGCTTAAATCAATTAAACAAAGGAGCTATCTAGTTTCAGATAATCAGACATCTTCAGACAGACAGAATGAAAAGAAAACATGAAAATAATAGGATTTTAAATTACCTGCTATTGTCTTTCTTAAGCTCCAGCTCTGCATGAAAGGTTTAAATGATAAGTTTTAAGCATGAAATTGAATTTTGTTTTAAGATAAAATTATAACTTATGCTTAAAATTGCAATTACGTTTGAAAATTGTTTTACATCACCACACCATCTTCTTCATGCTCAATTAGGATACTAAAATAGATCTCGTAACCTTCGTGACTTAGGCTGCGTCTGACAAAGCAGGAGCAAGCCCACAAAAGGATATGCAATCTTCAGCATACTTGAGTTTTCCTTAACTCAACGGATATATTCCCAAGTGAATTTGCTTATGATTTCAGCCTTTAGGGTTTCTTCTTCTTCTAAGTTATATAGGATTATTTTATTTTTGTTGTGACAGATACAGATAGTTATCTTTCTCAAATATCATCTATAGGACAACCTGACATACCTGCTGTAAGTAAGGACACATAGGTCACTCACATAAAGGTTTGTAAAGGGTAAGTTTATATGATGCTCTGTTTCCTTAACCCACTGGATATATTCCCAGGTAAATTTGCATAAACTGTTTCATTGGCAAGCAGCTTTTGTTAGCACTTTCCTCCCAGTCTCCTTTTGGCTCTACATAGCCACTTCCGGGCCTGCCCCAGGAGGTGGGGTTGCGGGCATCACGCCCTCCCCACGTGAGCGGGGGCGGGGTTCAGCCCCCGCGAGAACAGGGGAATCCCGACCGTCCACGCCTCCCAGCCAGCCAATCGGCTGGCTGGGGGGGCGTGGCTTGCCCTATTTAGGGCCGGAGCGGAGGGGGCTCGCCCTCTCTTCTCCGGCTAGCCCCCACGTTTTCCCACCCTCCCTCCCTTTAGTTGGGGTTTTAGGTAGGTCTGACTTTGCTATGGACTTCGGTCTGCTGCCGCAAGGGGCATGGTAGGAATTTTTCCCAATTGGCCATTTACAGCCTTTTGGTTTTTCGCCTACCTCGTAGCAACTCGTCACAACTCTTCGGCATTGGCGGTAGCCATTGGTAAGATGGGGTTAAGAGGATGTGTGGGGGGGGGAGGAACGCCATCACCTCCCCCCAATGAACGAAGGGTGGTCCGTTAAAGGACTCTGGGGGGCGTGGCCCTGTCCGAAGCCTATGGAGGTGAGGGCCAAAGGCACGCCCCAGAGCGGTGACCCGGGGGAGCTCCTAGCTGACGTGCCTCGGCGGGAAACTCCCCCGATTAGTGTTAACCCTTCCCCGTGTCTCCAGCAAATGGGCTGGAGCCGGATAGTCGATAGGACCAATGCCTAAGCCAATGCCTCTCATTCCTGAATTCAATAAAGTTGTGGCCTAATTCGCCCAATTAACCTTAATTATGGTGTCTCGTGTGTTTATTTATCTTGGTGGGGGGCGGGAACTCGCCACGCAACCACCCTCCAGGGATCAAGTGGTAGTGATGGCTTTAAACAGCTTAGGCAAATTCATAGAAGACATCTATCAATGGCTACTAGCCACAATAGCTACATTCTTCCACTGCCAGAGACAGCATTCCTCTGAACACCAGTTTCTGAGAGTCACAGGTCAATGATGCACCCAGGATCTCCTGGTGGGTTTGCCATCAAGTTGACCACTGTGAGAACAGGATGCTGGACTAATGGGGCCTTTGGCCTAATATACCTATCTTCCCAATACCAAGTGCCGAGTAGATGGGAAAACAGCCACTGTGTAATATTAGACCAGTGCCTCCTTCAGAGGGAGTGTAACCCCATCAAGAGCATGCAACCTCCTATGTGTCCAATCACAATCTCCCTGCAACCCTACATTGATACTTGGAAGGGAATCCCCCAACTATTCTTAACTAAGTATCAAAAAATATGTGGAGCATGCTGTCATCCAGTTGTTCTTGTTTCCATTCAGATATCTAGGGAGACTGATGACATGTAGCAACCTACTAAGTAATATATATCAAACATCAATAGATTTATATGCTTCTCCCTTTAAATGGGATACATGAAGTTTACCCGAAAATGCTTAAGTTATCTTAGACAGCTGAAACCTCATAATAGCTTACATGCTTCCTCATGGTAATGTAAGGCACCAGCTGCCTGGGACTGAGACTTAAACTCTCAGATAGGGAGCAAGGATTAGTAGCGGTGCTTAAGGACATTCTCCCTCAGCAGGAAGAAAAGAACTTTGATGTCAGTGAAGATTATGAATGTATCAGGTGATGCTCTCTTAATAGAGGCCAGCATAGGAAGGAACGCTGAGCTGTGGAAGGTTCAGCTCCCATTTTCACACACTTGAATTAGCCTTGGCACTGTCAGCCAAGAATATGTATGAAGATGCCAGCTGATAGTATGCTTTATCAAAAGAATCTGCGAAGGTCTCACAGATCAGTGGTGGAAGAGTACATGCTTTGTAGCCACAAAATCTTATGGAAACCCCTGACATTTCTAGTTAAAATGATATCAGATGGCAGGGCTGGGGAATCCTTCTACTTTAGACCTTTGAAAGCTCCTCCCGGTTAGGGCAGAGGTAGATTTGAGGAAGAAGGAATTGCTAATCCCATCATTGCCTCCTAACCTTAATGTGAACAAGAGTGCATGTGTGTGCAGCTGCTCCCTCCCAATTCTGTACCTGCACACACATAGCTGGAATAAATAAAAAAATTGGTAATAGCCAATGATTTAGTACTGCCACTTTCCACTCTCTCTGAACAACTGATTGGTACTATAGGTAATTATTTGACCTTAGATAGGGGGTATCATGCCATTTATCTCCTTCATATCACTCGTAAGCATCCATCAAAGACATAATCAGAAAATAAACTGTGTGGAAATACAGATGTGGTGCTGTGTTCAGTCTTAAGTTTTTTTGTGTTGCATGCTTTACTTCATTGAATGAAGCAATAATTACTATTGACATTTACAGATATTACTATCTTCTGATCGGTACTAAGTAAACATGTGAATAACAGTATCTGTAATCTATTTTAAAGTGACAGAAGATCTATTTAATATTGAGTTATTTTTGAACTTTGAATGCTAAAGCTTTTGTAGATTGACTGAGTATCTTCATTCGCCTGGCTTGGTAACTTGGATGATTTTTTCCTGAATTGGCTTAGAAGCACTCTACTTTTAATAAATGCTAAAGTTGTTCTACATGTGAATTCTACTAAACATATCCACTTCAATGCCATAATGAACACAGTGTTAAGGTGACCTTTATCACCAATACTAAGCTTCCTGGGTCAAGCACTTTTCAGAGAATTTTACACACTGCAAAAGGTTATGTCTGACTTCCTGATCAAGCTTTCATCATTTCAAAACACGTTCAAGGAAAAAAGTAAGGGTGAGGAGGAAAAGAAAGGTTTTTTTGCTGTACTGAAGCAAAGTTCTAAAGTGTTTGGCTTTGCAAGTGAGTACCTTCATATTAGGACTACGCTGAATATTTGGAGGCTAACATTTGCAGTGCAGTTTCAGTAGATCCTGTTTTCAATTAAAACAAACAAACAGCATTTTGTTGGCAGATAGGCTCTATGACCTCAGCTAGCCAATCAGGGTGTATGTCATGTAACTGAATCATGCAGGAAGACAAGCACATCACTCTGTATGAATAGACTTCATGATGATGCCTACAACCTTTCAAGGAAAACAAGAGTATAACGCAGAAGACAAAAAATAATAATTTCCCTATGAAGAAGAGTTACGTTATGCATTGAATGCATCAGGCATGATAAACAATAAATATTTGAGGTTCTCCTCACTTTGTTCATTGACCTTATGAGTCAATGTCTATACCAATGCCACACATCCCCAGTGGCAGCTGTGGCATGACTATCACTGCAAATATAACAGAAATCATATATCCTGCTGTGAAAAGGACTGGGTTGAAGTCTTTTATAGGAGCTATTCATATTTGTGTTGGACTGATGTGCTTGAACACATCAAGCCCAACATTACACACCTGACTTTACATTTACAGTGAGGGGGAAAGTATTTGAACCCCTGCTAAATTTGCCTGTTTGCCCTCTGACAAAGAAATGACCGGTCCATAATTTTAATGGTAGGTTTACTGTAGCTGTGAGAGACAGAATAACCATAGGCGCCGACTCCATGGGGCCTGAGGGGGCCCGAGCCCCCTCAAAAATTTTATTGGGGGGGCTCGGCCCCCCCAATAATTTAAGAAAATTATTGGGCGCACACAGCGGAAACGTCCTCCGCCGGTGACGTCACCCGGGCCTTGCGGAAAAGGCGCTGCGGGAGTCGCCGCCGCCGCGGGGCCGCTGCAGAAGGGTGAGTGGCGAGGGCGGGACGGGGCCGCGCGCTCCTTTCCTCGGCTGCCCTCGTCGCGTGCCTTGGCTCCCGCGGCCGGCGAGGGGAGCCCGGGCTGCGCGCGGCTGCTGCTGCCGCCGCCTCTCCTGGGGGCGCCGCCTCCCCGGGCAGGAACGCTGCGGGTGCGCGAGGGAGGAGGGCGGCCTCCGGGGGCTGGGAGAGCCGGGCTGCCGTGGCCGAGAGGGCTGCTCTGCCGGGCGCCGCTGACATTGGAACTTAGAAAACTTCCCGGGGCAGGACCCCGGTATGGGCCCCCCCAATATTTTTTATAAGTCGGCGCCCCTGAGAATAACAAAAGGGAGGAGGAGGAGGGTTTGGATTTGATATCCCGCTTTATCACTACCCTAAGGAGTCTCAAAGCGGCTAACAATCTCCTTTCCCTTCCTCCCCCACAACAAACACTCTGTGAGGTGAGTGAGGCTTAGAGACTTCAGAGAAGTGTGACTAGCCCAAGGTCACCCAGCAGCTGCATGTGGAGGAGCGGAGACGCAAACCCAGTTCACCAGATTACGAGACTACTGCTCTTAACCACTACACCAGAAACCCAGAAGACAAAAGTCAGAGATTGATGTGCATTATAATGAGTGAAATAAGTATTTGATCCCTTTGCAAAATATGGCTTAGTACTTGGTGGCAAAACCCTTGTTGGCAATTACAGAGGTCAGACGTTTCTTGCCACCAGGTTTGCACACATCTCAGGAGGTATTTTGTCCCACTCCTCTTTGCAGATTCTCTCCAAGTCAGTAAGATTTCGAGGCTGATGTGTAGCTACTCGAACCTTCAGCTCCGTCCACAGATTTTCAATGGGATTAAGGTCTGGAGACTGGCTAGGCCACTCCAGGACCTTAATGTGCTTCTTCTTGAGCCATTCCTTTGTTGCCTTGGCCGTGTGTTTTGGGTCATACCCATCCTCGACCCATTTTCAATGCCCTGGCTGAGGGATGGAGGTGCTTACCCAAGATTTGATGATACATGGTCCCGTCCATCGATGTGGTGAAGGTGTCCTGTTCCCTTAGCAGAAAAACACCCCCAAAGCATAATATGTCCCCCCTCCATGTTTGACGGTGGGGATGGTATTCTTGGGGTTGTAGGCAGCATTCCTTCTCCAAACATGGTGTTGAGTTGATGCCAAAGAGCTCGATTTTGGTCTCATCTGACCACAACACTTTCACCCAGTTCTCCTCTGGGTCATTCAGCTGTGCATTGGCAAATTGCAGACGGGCCTGTACATGTACTGTCTTGAGCAAGAGGACCTTGCGGGCTCTGCAAGATCTCAGTCCTTCACAACGTAGTGTGTTACCAACTGTTTTCATGGTGACTGTGGTCCCAGTTGCCCTGAGATCATTGACAAGTTCCCTCCGTGTAGTTCTGGGCTGCTTCATCACCGTTCTCCTGATCATTGCAACTCCATGAGATGAGATCTTGCATGGAGCCCCAGACCAAGGAAGGTTGACAGTTATTTTGTGTTTCTTCCATAATTATTGCACCAACTGTTGTCATCTTCTTCCAAGCTGCTTGTAGCCCAGTCCAGCCTTGTGCAGGTCTACAATCTTGTCCCTGACATCCTTGGACAGCTCTTTGGTCTTGATCATGGTAGCTACTTTGGAATCTGCTGGATTGGTTGCTTCTGTTGACAGGTGTCTTTTGTACAGGTACTGTAATGAGCTGGGATTACAGGTAAAACCTCTCCCTTACAGCAAGGTGCTTCTAATCTCAGCTCGTTACATACAGTGAAGATACCAGGTAGCCTGACATCTGGCTGGTTGATAGGGGGTCAAATACTTATTTCACTCATTATAATGCACATCAATCTCTGACTTTTGTTTTCTGGGTTTCTGGGGATTTTCCTGTTATTCTGTCTCTCACAGCTACAATAAACCTACCATTAAAATTATGGACTAGTCATTTCTTCGTCAGAGGGCAAACAGGCAAATTAAGCAGGGGATCAAATACATTTTCCCCTCACTGTAAATTACTTATTTCTAAGAGATCCCTATCTTATCTTCCAGTGTCACCCACTCAGCTAGGAGGCTTACTGGGTGACTTGGCCCCTCCTTCTGTCCCTTTCCTCACAGGAGGATGGTAAAACGGACAGGAAGAAAGAACCCTTAATGTGACTCCAAGCTCCTCAAAGGAAAGGTGGAACAAAGATGCGGTCTATAGAAATACGTTTGTCCCATTCCATCACTTTTAGTCGCATGCATGTTAAAGAGATTGATATGCTGCTGAAAGGGAGGGGTGAGAGAGACTAGCAAGATCCTTCATGTGTTCAAGGCAGTAATATGCGTACACCAGTAAGAAAAAAGATGATGATGCTAATAATTAAAAAGACTGAAAGAACTGACATTATATGTCTTAGAAAAGCTGGATCCTCTAAATCTGATCAGCAGCTTCGAGTCCTAGCAGCAACAACCATTTGACCTAGGAATAAAGCCTTCATACTGCTGATGACAATAGACTCAGAAGGTGAGGGATTAATTTTATGTCATGGTGATATTAAGAATGTCAATTATAAACCATCATTCAGTTGTGAGCCATATATTTAATATATTCCTACTGTTGTTAAAAAATTCATGAGCTCATTTCGATCTAAGCTAGGAAGCCACTGGTTCCAATAAATGCAAAGGACTAAATGGACCTTTTGTGTTTCAGCACCTGTAGAAATGTTACCACATATAATATATCAACAATCTATTAGGGAAAGGAATTTGATATTTTTTTTTAAAGCACATTTTAAGGGAATTGTTTTGTTGTCGTGTTATGTCTTTTGTGTTTTTTATACTGTAAACTGTCCTGTGATATATGTGTGTTTGTGTGTGTATGTAAAGAATAATAATAATAGTAATAATAATAATAATTTTGCTCCATCTTTAAAAAATGTCAAAATATGGATTTTTCACCTCTAACAGCAAAATGTATGACTTATGTAAACTTCTGATTACAAGAACCCAGCTGGTGTCAATGACAATCTGCAACACAGAGAACACACCTGTCTATCTGTGTGAGAACTATAGTCCCCAAAGAATAAAGGTACAAAAGAAAACAAAGTCATACAGTTAAACAGCTAAATACATCACAATTAGTATCTGACTGCTAAGGGTCCCCAGCCATCCTGTGATATAAAGCCTCTCTTTCTACTACTGGCAGATCACAGCATCAGACCTTAACAGGATATCACCTTGTTGGCTGTGCTTTCCTTCACTTTGTGTTAGAATTGCAACAGGATGCTGAGTGACTGGTCTCTGCAGAACATAAGGCTAACAGCATCCTGAAATTCTTTTCTTTCAGACAGCAAAAAGTCTTAACCTCTGACTAAAGCAGTTTATGAGATTTATTGGCTGCAAAAATCACCTCACAGAATGGGGGAGGGGGGGGAGAGAGAGAGAGAGAGAGAGAGAGAGAGAGAGAAAGAAAGAAAACAATCCAGAGTCAGGTTAAGACATGGGTATTCTAAATGGATTCTTGTTGTCTCACAGCTTGTAGCTGCCTAATAGTTACATTAAAATTTCAGGTTTAGGTGCTTGTTTTTTTGAATTAGGGGGAAAAAAATACTGTCTCTCACATAAGAAGCTAGGGTGCTGCCATGTACCATCTAGCCTAGTAGTGTCCATCCAGCTCTGTATATCCTACTACACTGAATGATAGTGACTCTCCAGGATTTTGGACAGTAGTTTTCCCCAGTCCTTCTATGATATGCCAAGGAATGGACATGGCCCCTTGTGTTCTAAGTGCACTATGGCCTTCCCTATTTCACAGAAGTGACAAAAGCTTACAGATCAGCCAAGCAGTCTCTAACTGAATCCAAATGTCTTTAAAAACTAGCTTCAAAAGGTAAAGAAAAGAATCACATAGCCAAAAGTGTCTGAGTTCTCCAATGTTTAGTTTTAGGCTTTCAGTGGCGTTCCCTCTTCCGCAGGGGTGGGGGGAACTATTAGAGAATGTTCTGCCCTCAGAGAGTGATGAATCCAATTGATTTTGAGATGGTTCAGGGAGATTTTCTGGCTGATGTATGGCCGGGGCCCCCCTGCTAAAACCCTGGTTGATCTGTGGAATACATGGATGACCAGGGCCACCGATGCAATCACCCCTGAGTGCCCTCTTGCACCTGATAACAGAGCTCTCAACTGGCTGGGAGGTACGGAGTGGGTGGCCACAAGAGAACGGACCTTTCTGGTGGAAGCTCCCTGTCTGTCGAATGCTCTTTGTGGGGGTTTTAGGTGCCAAGCTAAGACTTTTCTTTTTTGCCCAGGCCACTGGTTAGTTAATGTTGCTTCCTATGGTGGCGCTCATCTTTTTGTGGGCTGGATTGAACTTGCTCTGGATGAGCACTTTATGTATTTTGGATCCCCACTGCTTTACTCTTTTCCTGGTTTTAAATTGTTTTCATATGTTGTGTTTTCATTTTTGGCAAGCCACTCAGGAATCCTTTACTGTCAAACGCAACTGTCAAATATTTCTAATAGTAATAATAATGTATACATAGAGACAAAAATGTTTCACTGAATTCTACCCCAGTAGAGTAATGTTAGAAACGGTCTGTCCTACACCAGATTTATTATAGACTCTCTCAAGGGCCAGATTCAGGTGCCTACCAGATAATAATCCATTTCCTGCAGCAGCACAGCAAACACAGATGTTCCTCTATGGACTTAAAGTATGTCATATGTGTTTTTCATTTTCATGCAGTGACTCAGTTTCTGCAATTCTTTCCTCTTCCATTCTCAGTGAGTTCAGGGAGAGGAAGCATTGTACAAACAGAAGTCCTTGCACAGCTTCCACTGACAGGACTCATTAGTGAATCTTGCCCATCATTTTTAACCTGTTCTAAATGGGACAGAAAACTAGGAAGTAACTTCAGCAGTTGATCAATGTGCTGTAATCTTTTAAATAAAACAAAAACAAAAAGCTAGCATGAAGCCTTAAAAAAAAGGATTAAACTGCAACAATTTTTGTTTGTTTTTGGCTGAGTATGCTTTCTGAATCCATAAGCCTGTCTGAAAACTCCCAACTCTGCCTTTAAACTATTTCTTTTCTTCTCATAATGCCAGTATTTTAATCAGATCAAAGTGAGTCTCTGTTAAAAGGATAATAATGGTTCATTTTTCACACAGCAAGAAACTGGTTTTCATAAATGTTCATTCCTCTTAATACATACTAGTGAGTATCACAGCAGAGGCTCTCTTTGTTGACCTTAAATATAATCACAGCAAAATTTAGGCATTCTGCTTCTTTTATGTAAGCTATTACTGCAATGGCAAGACATTCATAAGCTTGAACTTGTACTTGGCAAAGAGTCATACTCTTACCATCCTTTATTACTAGCTAAGGCACTCATTTGCATTGGCTTCTATGGCTTGTATGAATCTGAAAGAACGTCAAACAAAGAGGCTACAGTGAGGCATCTCCTTTCTTGCCCTCAATAAACCTACATAGTAATGATGCCATGACAAGGACAGAGCAGAACTGACAGCACAGCCTGCTGTTTAGAGCTGAGAAGCAGAATTGGAATGGGGACCATGGTCTGGCACTAAGGCACCAGATACGGGAAACTATTTTTGGATCCCACAAGTCACAAAACTGCACAATGGCTCATACATTCAAGTGGTTAATAGCTCAGCTATTGTAGTAGGAGCCTCATTATTATAACAAAGCAGATGTTCTCCCCCCCTCCCTACTCTCTCAAGCACCCCAAGCAGTTCTGCTCTGAAAGTTTTGGTAGAGCTAGAAATTGCTCCATTCCATTTCATCCTAATCCTAAAATGAATTGTGGAATGCAGAATGGGTTCTACAGTAGACTATAAGGATTCTCAGAGAAAGAGACTCACGGCTGCTCTCAAATGTATTGACCACCTGGTCTCTATCCTGACATTTCTCCAAATGTTTTGAAGACTTCAGTTAGCCACAGATAGCATGGTCAGTAGTAAGGCATGATGGAAGTCTTTATTCAAATCATAAGGAGGGTGGCATGTCGGGAAAGGCTGGCCTAGACTGATTGGTTTCCGAATGTCTTCAGAGCCTACTGTTGTTGGCCTGAGAGTTTCATGAGCAAAGGGGCCCTGGAAGTCTTCAGAAAGAGACATACATTAGTGAAAACTATTTTAGCATTCTCAACCACTTTTCTCAGTCTTGCAATTTTCTTCTAATTTATGCCACAGGACTTATTTTGTCTGATTAGTCATTTAGATTTTTATTGAAGCTGTTTATTATCCCCAAGTAATCTTCTTTGTTCTTAATTTTATTTCTTGCTAGGTAGCACAATATCAAAAAAGCAAATTAGCAAATGACTGTGAGGGAATTGCAACAAAGCAAAATGCTGACTACAAGGGGCATTGATAGATAAGGCTCTCATTTTTTTAATAAAAAAATCATCACATATAATCAGCTTATGGACACTGTCATTATCTGATTCACTCTAAGGAAACAGTGGGATGGATAAATTATTATTTTCCCCCAAACAATATGTAAGTGTGTAATGAATTGATTGGAATATTTCATGCCTGCTGTATAGTATAATTTTTTTCTAACCTTAAGAAATACGGCAAAACAAAATTAAGATAAACAGTGGTGTGATATGTAGCATTACCAATTTATCTATGATGCTATTTAGTCTTTGCAAAGCGTAACCTAGTACTTTCAAGAGAGGAAAATATCTGTGCTTTGATGACATACTTAACTATGGTTTTATTGTTATGGGAACCTACCAGAACCATGCGCTGATGTGCTGCTTCCTCCCTACCCTCCTCTGGTGCAACCAGAATGAGGATCTGAAGCTTTGACTTCTGATTTGAATTAACCACTGTTGAACATTACCTTTGAACTGTAGACTACGGTTATTGTTAAATATAGTTTGTTGAAACAAGGGAGCTTCATAATCCATGGTTTGAAGATTATTTGTTTCAAACAAACCATAGTTAAGATTAAGATTAAAACATTTTTTTACAAAAAACCTAGAAACAATTAGAAATAATCACATCAATATGCAAATAGAAAAATTAATCTGTTTTATATGATATAAAACAATACAAATAAACTTACCTAATTTAATTAATTTAATAGATTAAACTAAACTAAAGAGAGTGGGGAGTTACTATGTATTTTGTGCTTTCATCTTGAATTTTTATGTTGTGAACCACCCTGAGATCTGCGAATGGTGGAATGATAATAATGATAAATAAACAAGAGAGAATAATATAAAATCAAAAGTAGAACAGCTGCATGAGAAACATCACCATGTTCAAGGCAATGCACCTGCATCCCAAAGGTTTGGATCCAAGACTCAAGTCTTCAAATATCCAAGAACATCATCCCATCTCTCATTTGGGATGGGATTCTACCCTGGCTTTTACCCAGAGATGGCTTATCCCCACCATTACCCTTAGTTCTTACCCCACATGGAAGCCAATAACTTTCTGTCTATGCTATCTCACCAAGCAGCATACATTCATCCAGGCTGCGGACCTTCAACAAGGTCTTAGGGGGATTAACACCCTTGCCCTTTTGGTGACCCACAAAAAGTTTATCTTCCTTTGGTCTTTCCCCTTCCACATTGGCTCACCATGCCAGCACAGTATATGCCTTTAAAGATGTTTCACTGAAGGGATGCTCCCCACCAAGCCAGCCACTGTCTTTGCTGTACAGCTGGAGCATATTGCAAGAAGCAGTCTCACCAAGCATCAAGAAGGTCCCTCAAAAATTAAAGCATTCCTGCCAGAGAAGGATATGGGAGGTGATGCACAACTGAGCTCTCAGACCACCTGCATGTTTCCTAGCTTGCCTCTAAACCACCAGTTCAACACACCCACAGAACAAGTAAGGCTCAAAAGTTAGTTCAGTCTCATGTCACCAAAATACCCCACAGAAATGGCTTGTTTCATTTGCTGCTAAAACAACTTATATGCCACATTGGTTCTGTTTCATGTGAAATTATTGCTGCTAATAACAACAACAAACAACAACAACAACAATAATAATTTATTATTTGTACCCCGCCCATCTGGCTGGGTTTCCCCAGCCACTCTGGGTGGCTTCCAACAAAGATGAAAAATAAACTAAAATGTCACATATTAAAAACTTCCCTGAACAGGGCTGCCTTCAGATGTCTTCTGAATGTCAGGTAGTTGTTTATCGCTTTGACATCTGATGGGAGGGCGTTCCACAGGGCGGGCGCCACTACCGAGAAGGCCCTCTGCCTGGTTCCCTGTAACTTGGCCTCTCGCAGTGAGGGAACCGCCAGAAGGCCCTCGGAACTGGACCTCAGTGTCCAGGCAGAACGATGGGGGAGGAGACGCTCCTTCAGATATACTGGACCGAGGCCGTTTAGGGCTTTAAAGGTCAGCATTAAAGGTCAGCTGCCGCATTCTGGATTAGTTGTAGTTTCTGGGTCACCTTCAAAGGTAGCCCCACGTAGAGCGCATTGCAGTAGTCCAAGCGGGAGATAACCAGAGCATGCACCACTCTGGCGAGACAGTCGCAGACAGATAGGGTCTCAGCCTACGTACCAGATGGAGCTGGTAAACAGCTGCCCTGGATACAGATTTGACCTGTGCCTCCATGGACAGCTGTGAGTCCAAAATGACTCCCAGGCTGCGCACCTGGTCCTTCAGGGGCACAGTTACCCCATTCAGGACCAGGGAATCCTCCACACCTGCCCGCCTCCTGTCCCCCAAAAACAGTACTTCTGTCTTGTCAGGATTCAACCTCAATCTGTTAGCCGCCATCCATCCTCCAACCGCCTCCAGACACTCACACAGGGCCTTCACCGCCCTCACTGGTTCTGATTTAAAAGAGAGGTAGAGATGGGTATCATCCACATACTGATGAACACCCAGCCCAAACCTCCTGATGATCTCTCCCAGTGGCTGCATGTAAATGTTGAAAAGCATGGGGGAGAGGACAGAACCCTGAGGCACCCCACAAGTGAGAGCCCAGGGGTCTGAACACTCATCCCCCACCACCACTTTCTGAACACGGCCCAGGAGGAAGGAGCGGAACCACTGTATGACAGTGCCCCCAGCTCCCAGCCCCTCAAGACGGTCCAGAAGGATGTTATGGTCAATGGTATCAAACGCCGCTGAGAGATCCAGCAGAACTAGGAAACTGCTCTCATCTTTGTCCCTAGCCTGCCGTAGATCATCAACCAGTGCGACCAAGGCAGTTTCAGTCCCATGATGAGGCCTGAATCCCGACTGGAAGGGATCCAAATGGTCCGCTTCTTCCAGGTGTGCCTTGAGTTGTTCAGCAACCACTCGCTCAATCACCTTGCCCAAGAATGGAAGATTTGAGACTGGGCGATAATTGGCCATCGTGGCCGCATCTAAAGATGGTTTTTTAAGAAGTGGTTTAATAACCGCCTCTTTCAGCGGGTCTGGGAAGGCTCCCTCACGGAGGGAAGCATTCACCACCCCACGAAGCCCATCGCCCAGTCCTTCCCGGCTAGCTTTTATAAGCCAGGATGGGCAAGGATCCAGGAGACAGGTGGTTGGCTAATCCAGCAGTGAGCATTTGAGAAAGAATTGGCTATAAATCTAACTTAATATGCAAAGCTTTTACAACCATGGGTACTTTTCATTTTATCCCTGTGGTAACATATATAGTTTCAATGATAAAACAACAACAACAGGAGAATCCTATTAAAGGCCTATCTAGCCAAATACAATTAGATCAATCTTACTTAAATAATACAGCTAATGTGTAAATTTCTCTTCTCTGCTGAGTATTCTCCTAAATTAGGTTAATCAGGTCCAATTCACTGGATATCTGTAGGAGGATGGCACATCATTCATTCTCTCTCAATCAATTGCTTCAGTTTTGTTTCATGAGCAGAGCAGATCATTCTTCCAAAGACAATCCACTAGCAAAACTTACACAATGTCTTTAAGGAAAGGTACATCAGTCTTCAAAGCAAAATTAAAACCTCAATATATATCTCTGAAACAATCCCTCACTACGGCTTGTGTACTAAAATGTATAACCACTTAATGCAGCTATAATAGGATTCAAAGTTTTATTTGACCTGGCAAAGCCAGAGTCCTTTGGAAGAATGCAAGAAAATGCAAAACCACTGCAAATTAAACCACACAGTTGACAATGAATTCTGGAATCAGAAAGTTAAATAATGCTCTGCTATTATTTCTGACAGAGAAACCATAAGACACAAATGAAGTGCAGGTTAGCTAAGCAGACATATCTGGCACTCAGGCAAATATTAGTGAAAGCTTTTGTGGCTTTACCAACATTATCCACTTAAGAGAGTAGCTTTTTAATGTAGCTACATTTGGCTGTCAATTACGAAATGTTTAGCAATCAAGTGACAAACATGTATGCATTTACCAGCCCTTATTCTCTGCAATTCACAAATGGCTAACCTGCAACCATCCATATATTGTTGGACTCCAACTCACACCACACCCAGATAGCATGGCCTTGGCAGGAATGATGGGAGTTGCAGTCCTGCACATTTGGAGGACTGCAGGTCCCCCCCAACTCTGTTCTAATGTATAAGGAAACCCTCCAGCTCCTTTGAAAAGAGTTGCCACTTCCTGATACTAGCAAGTCCTACTTTGTAATTCCCAGAGGCCTCCTTTTGGAATGTTTTCAGAATCTCAGAACAGGGACATGGACTCATTTTAGCTGGGATCAGGACACCCTCCTAGTTAGCCATATGCCTAGCTGCTCTGGCTAGCCGTAAAGTACGTAAGCACAGAAGGGGAGAGAGAGGGAGAGAGAGGCAAGCAGAGCACACATATCTGTCACTTTTTTAACACTGTTGCTCAAGAAGCATTACATTCACCATGGGATAAGATACTTGTGTACAGTCCAGCTAATTTATTGGGCATATCTTTACTTTCTTGGAACTCCTTTATTGGAATTTCTGCATTGCAGGGGGTTGGACTAGATGGCCCTTGGGGTCCCTTCCAACTCTAAGATTCTTGACATAGTCTGTAGTATGTGCTCATAGGCATTTGATACTTGACATTTGACGCAACAGAATTGAACAAGGACTCACTGCAGAATACTGTGGCGTACTCCACACCAGTAGCAAAGATATCAGCCAAGGGCTAGATTTACAGCTACCTGTGCTAATTATCTTTACATTGCTCTGAAGGAGAGGGAAACATTATGTTCTCACTCTCTTATATGCACTGTGTACCAAGATTAGTCAGAGGACTAGTAGAGCCAACATTACTGTTGCACAATTAGGATGATAAATTCTACAGTCTTCATCTGCCCTACTGGTCTCAGCAGGAGCAAGCTGTGCGAGGACTGCCAGGAATGGGCAGAAGTAATTGCTGATTTTTAAGCATGTCAACATCTAAGATAAGTAAAATCTGAAGAAAGGTCTATCAATTCTAGTAAATTTATTTTTTTAAAAAAGGAAGAAAAAAAACTTTTCAAGGAGTATCCCAGACTTACATAATAGTTAGCCGTGCTGCTGTTTTTAATGAGTCAGTTGAGCTGAACGTGTCCCGAGAAATCTTTCCAAATTTAAACAGGACATGATTAGAAAACAAATGTCCAGCTGCAAAGGAAATGCCAAATTGAATTCAAGAGGTCCTTTCCTACAACACTTGGTGCAAAGGAAGAATTGTTTCAATCACAAACTTCTTACTTCCATCATACATTCCTAGCTTTTTGTATCCATTATGCAAAAGAACTATAACATCTTTCTCCCCTCAATGACAGAACTAAGAGAGAAACTGGCAGCATCTTTCACAATTTGTAATGTCAATTAAAACACAGACTCAGCAGTGAAACTACTTGTTTGAGGGCAGGGATATCAGGCAAACGTTGACTACTCAGTCTGGCCTAATAAAGTTTGACTATTCCACAACAGAATATTCTGATGAGATAGAGCTTGGCTTTCTAAGTGCTTCAACTCTGAAGAAACTAATTATCACAAGGTGTACAGACCACTATAAAAGTGGGGTCATGCAAAGAGCTGTGTCCAGTGGTTGTGTAAGTGGAATGCAGCTTGTACAACCAATATTTTCCCTTCATTTCCAGTTCCTACACCCACTGAAAATCTTCTACATGTGGTTGGGGGGCACTAATGAAGAATGTGGATCATGCTGCATGGGGCTGCAGTTGAAGAGGGCAGAAAGATTTTGCAAGGACTGGAGTAAGGAGATCATTTTCAGGGGATGCAAAGGGTTAAGAAAAAGATCAGTTGTGTGTCCTGCCTTCCATTAGTGTAACCAATGGAGGCTGATGGGGGGAATACACATTCCTAGATTTGGGGAAATGTTTACATTTCAGCAGAGCTCCCAGGGGTCTGAACACTCATCCCCCAACACCACTTTCTGGACACGGCCCAGGAGGAAGGAGCAGAACCACTGTATAACAGTACCCCCCAGCTCCCAGCCCCTCTAGACGGTCCAGAAGGATATCATGGTCGATGGTATGGAAGGCCACTGAGAGATCCAGCAGAACTAGGAAACAGCTCTCACCTTTGTCCCTAGCCTGCTGGAGATCATCGACCAGCACGGCCAAGACAGTTTCAGTCCCATGATGAGGCCTAATCATGTTCTATCATGCTATTGCTATTTATCGCTTGTAAGCTGCTTTGGGATTCATTTGAATGAAAAGCACCATGGATATATAAATCAAATCAAACTTAATTACAATCATGTCTAAGTGGTTCCTCCTGCTCTGTCCCTGACCTTTTCCATGCTGCACAGAGAAGGTCTGCCTAGGGATTCTGCATTCTGGTTGCATTTGCTTGAACCCAAGAATGCTCTGCATGCCTTATCAGGGTCCCTGATTGTGGGAAGAGTTCAACGATACTTTGAACAACTTGGGGAGGGAGGTTACACAGTAACTGAGACCACTTGATAATTAACCTCATTTGTTTCTTCTCAGCAGCATTTCTGCTGTGGTATTAACTCCATGTCGTTAACGGTGCTCCTTTATTTCAAATATTTGTATCAACTTGGCAGTGTCTCAAATTATGACACTATTCTATATGTTTAAAGACTGAAGGATAAGCTATAATACAATCCTGTGATGGGACTACATTGACCTCATCAGAAAATATGATGCTTTTGGATGCATTTCAACCTGCCGGTAGGAAAACACCACCCACTGTTTGTTTGCACGTTTCATATAAAAATGTATGCTTACTAATTATTAACAAGCTGTAAGCTGAACACATTCCAGACTTGAAATGTTGCTAAGTAAACACCATATTACTCAACACAATGTTTTCATTTACATATCATCAGAATCATGTAGCATAAATCAGCTGTTGCAAGGCAACAACATATTCCTCGACTACACTTTTTGAAAAGCTGTAGTAAGGCAGGGGGGGGGGGAGACACAGAGAGTTCAAAGTTTTCAGAAATGCAAATTCCTTAATTCATATTAAATAGTCCTATTTATTTAAAAGATTTCTACTATACCATGCCACCAACAGGATAACATGAGCAATGGATATAATAGCCCAAGGATGGTTTGTTGCACAAGGAATGTGGTGCATGCTCATTCACTTCCTCCTCCTCTTGCATGGCTGGATTAATATCAAACCACAGTTTGCCATAACTATGGTTTCAGCTCTCATTATAAACCAGGATTGCAAACAATGCCTTGCTGGCATTCAAGAATGTTCCCTACCTACAGCTTAGTAATTGTGAAACACCCCTTAGGAGCAGAGTATGGTAGTTCCTTTAGTTGTTTTACTTTGCTTGCTGTTTTTTGTAGTTATGTCCAAGCCGGAATGAGAAGTCTATCTTTGGTTCTAATATAGGGCTGTATTTAAATTTGCTTGTCTGACTGAATGATCTCTCTCCTTGTGCATGGTTCTAGCAACTCGCCTAACCCTCTCTGGAGCAGATGTGAGGAAAGGGGTGGGGAGAAGGGGTGGGGGTGGGGAGTCCTGTTGTGTAACTGGGACTCATTCTGCTTGTGCAACTACTTAGTTTAATATGGTGCAAAATTCCAAGCCCTGTTTGACTGACTAGCTGTGAAATTATTGCAAGAGCATAGTTTGCAATCCTGGTATGTAGGGAACAATCAGTCCATAGTTTCCTTGGTTCAGAGTTCCCAGCAAGCCACAGTTTGACAAACCAGAAAGTACTGTATTAAGCTGGGCATGCAAGGTGAAGGAACGTGCCTGCTATTTGGTGTCAAGGAGCCTAAGTGTTGTGCAGTCATTTACTCTGATGAACAGGTATGTACTTTCAGGAGGGGGGGGACCACTCCACTTGTAGGACAGGAGCTTGGAACCTATGGCTCACCAGATGATGTTCCCATCATCCCTGATCACTGGCCATGTTGGTTGGGCCTAAAGGGACTTGGGAGTGCAAAAACATCTGGAGCGCCACAAGTTCCATACCTGTTCAGCAGGAAAACAGTCCCCTTCTTTACGTGCACCCTCAAGAGTCTCACTCTCACACCTAACTATTGGTCATTTTCTGGACTGCAGAACTATGAGCTGATCACATAGCCTAAAGATGCTCATTTGACCTCCCAAACTGATGGAGAGGCACCAGGCCCTCTCTTCTAGGTTAATCCGACAACGCACTGCGTCAACAACACAGACTGTCTCCACCCTTGCCTCATCTCAACTCATACCAGCCCTGCTGCCATTTCCCCCCACATCATCTTTTCAAAATGATATCCAACTACATACCCACCATGCCCATCTTTGGCCCTAAGTTTCTGTTTGCCTAATCAAGTATCTGATTTGCAAGCATGCATCCTGCCTCTGGTCTACAGGACAAGTGCTCTGCCAGTGCTGAATTCAAACTCTGTGGCCACCTGTTGCAAGCTAGGCCTCAGGCTGACACTGTGGGGAATAAGACACGATTTCATAAGATTTTCTACAAGCCCTATTCAGACATTCAATGCAACATATGGGACACATAAATCATGTCAGGGATTCAGGGCCATATGCAGTTATTCCACACCTAATGTCTCTGACATGCGTCATTCCTACTTCTTCTTCTTCCACCACCACATTTCTGGAAGGGGATCTTAAATGCATTCTAAGGAACATGTTTAAGAGGTTCCCTGTAACAAGAGTTCTCGAATGCAGGGAGAATTCTAAGCACAATGAACCAGAGATAGGAAGGATCTCCATTCAGACCTTCTACTGAACGTGTGAAGAATGTTTGAAGCTGTAGTTGATGGAACCATGACACTGGGGGTAGAGCTAGTGTGCACTGCCTCCCTGCCCCCTTAACATGCTTTCAGGGTAGGATACCGTGTTATAGAAAGTGACTGGAAGCATGAAGTATTTATTTTAAGATCACAGATCTCATTTAAGACCTAAAGCCAGAGTATGATAAAGCCATAAGCTCTGGGGAAATTCATATCTTATTATAAAACTGGAAGCCTTGCATCACATCATGGAATTTTGCTTAATGCGCAATTCTGAAATCTCTTAGAATATGCAAAATATATTTAAATAAAGTGCAGTTTGTACCACATACCCTTGTAGTTCTTGCATACAGCGTGCTGCACACGATTCCCTTGTCCACATATTCCGTTATAAGGTAAACAGACTCCTTCTGAAATGATCCACTTGTAACACACTGGGTTTTCACATGGAATAGATTCTATCAAGTGCGGGCAATTGCCAGAAGTGCCTGTGGGTTCCACAATGATGTGTCTTTGCCTCATTTTGAAACCTGGGGGGGGGGGGGACAAAAGTGATAGCTAGGTTGCACCTGATAAGGAAGGAAATAAGTTACATAAACTGATTGCATAACTTCCAAATTACAGTCTGTCTGAAGAAAGAACAAATACCCCTTTAAAAGTATTATTTGTAGTTGTGTTGTTGTTGTTTTCAACATGTGCCAAGCTGCATCATGAATGCTGCATAACGCCCATGCTTTGGGATTACATGAATGAGGCATAGGCTCATGCACACCCTCCATCCCTCACATGCTCCGATTCCTGTCACAATTTCTGATCCTAAAACAGTTTAAGGTATTAGGACCATGAGCTCCCATGTATTCAGCAAATTTGGAAGTGGGGGGGGGGGAGTGAATCCACTACCTACCACTCCCTGTGTGCCGGTGTCACCCCACCAAATGCCAATTCCCTGCTAGTTTCACTTCCAAACTTCATGCTGGGTGTGAAAGTCTATTCAGTGGTACAGTGGTACCTTGGGCTAAGTACTTAATTCATTCCGGAGGTCCGTTCTTAACCTGAAACTGTTCTTAACCTGAAGCACCACTTTAGCTAATGGAGCCTCCTGCTGCCACTGCGCCACCGGAGCACGATTTCTGTCCTGAAGCAAAGTTCTTAACCCGAGGTATTATTCCTGGGTTAGCGGAGTCTAACCTGAAGTGTATGTAATCTGCAGCGTATGTAACCCGAGGTACCACTGTAGCCTTTCTGAACCAGGAACCCTGTGCGATCTGGGTTCTGCAGACACTTTTGAATACATTCAGCTGACCATAGATTTAAAAAAAACACAAAACCATTCAGACCTTCACACTCAACACATGAAGGTCAACAGTGAAGAGGGAAAGATGAGTCCATTAAGTGGAAGAGAGCATATGCAGTTCTGTGGCCCCTACATGAGCTTTAGCTCAGGTTCTAAGGAGACCTAAAAGCTTGCCCATGGAAATAATTAATTATTCTGCATTATGAAGCAATGAGGAGCTGATATTCCGCAGTCTTCATATCCGGCCAAACATATTGCTCTGCTTTCCTTTTGAACTGCATCAGCATCTGGCCAGTCCAGGACTTCCAAACACAACTGCCTGGGCTTACGCCTCAGGGAGGCCTCTTCAGTGCTGCCAACACAGCAGCTTGACTTCACCCCTGGAGGTGAATTCCATTGTCTCTCAAGACAGATGGATGCCAACAATTAAAGCCTGTTGCATCAGGTCAATGTCCCATCTGATCCAGCATCCTGTGGGAAGCCAACAAGCAAGATCTGAGTGCAACGGCGCTCTCATCTCCTGCTGTTTCCAGTAACTGGTTTTCAGAAGCATACTGTCTCCAACAATGGAAATAAAGAATAGCCATCATGGTGAGCAACCACTGTGCAGCCTTATCCTCCATGAATGGGTCTAATTCTCTTTTAAAGCCATCCAATTGGTGGCCACCACTGACTCTCATTGGAGCAAGTAGCATAGTTTAACTATGCACTGTGTTCATTTATTCATCTAGTACAGTATTGTCCTTGCCACCAATCAGTAGCCTCTCCAGGGTTTCAGACAGGGGATGTTCTCAAACTTGCCTGGAGATGACACGGGTCTGTTTATTTATGTATTTATTTATTTAACAGAGTTTATATACTGCTTTGTTGTGAATAGAACCTGCAAGCAGTTGACAAAAAGATTTTAAAAAAACAAAAACCCTGCCAATAGAAGACAAAACAGGTATCTAAAAATATTTTTTCCCACACAAAGCTGATGCTATGCCACTGAATTACAGTCCTTTGCCTTATGCAGTTTTACGTTTTAATATAATGACCCAAATAGTTATAAAATTATTTACATAGTAAAAAATAATAATAATCAGGTTACACATTTCGGGCTGTGATGTCCATTGGTATCAATAAGCTGTGGAGAAACTAGCAGTCCCCCCCCCCCACAAAACACACTGAAAATGATTAATTAAGTCAGCTTTTATACATTAGATTCATCCAGTTTTGTAATGGCCCCACTCCTACAAAAAGCTGTTAGAAAGTGGTTCAGAACTCACCTTTTTTCCCTTGATTATCTTGGCAGTTTTCATGAATGCAAGGCCCCCATCCCAACCAGGAAGAAACCAGGCATTCAGGAGGGCATGGGATATTGCACAGTTGGGAAGCCGGGGGAGCAGGAGCGAGACATAGCTTTTTTTCAACAGGTCTAGCCACTTAAGGAAGAAAAAAGAAAACAAGAGGGAGCAAAAAACACAGAGATTATTCCTTCAAACCGTGGCGTGTTTTGCAATGCAGAACAAATATATTCTCAAGCAACCATCAAAATTATTTCAGAATCCAAGCTAACAACAGTGTAATCAGCACAATAATTAGTGTCCCTGATGCAGTTTAGCACTGCAGCTAAGAACAATTTGTTTAAAACGGATATAGTGTTCTTTACTTTTTTAAAAGGATCACAGCAAACTCTGTCTAATCTGGGGGCGGGGAGTGCATTTAGAAGCCCTTACTACATATGTAATCTCTAAAGCAAAAGCTCCTTCTCCTTACTTGTGTGACATTATTAGGCTGGATCTAGACACATCAAAGAAGCGTTTCAGTTTAAAGTGTTGTAAATTTAAAGAGGGAAAACGGGTAGAGACAAACGGGACTCCACGTCGCCATCTGGTGGCAAAATGTTATATCACACATACAATGTGTATAATCACTTTTTCTTTACCAGTTTAGCTGAGTTCCAAGAGTAAAGAGCTTGATAAGGAAATATTAGGTGAGCGAGATGGGTTTTTTTGTTTTTGTTTTTTTAAAGAGCCTCAGTGACTGATTGAGAGAATCAAAATGGACAGAACCTAAAACAAGGCACTCACATAGTCTAAAATGCCCTAATTACTTTAAATACTTATTCACAAACATTGAGATACAAAAAGATATTGGTAGAAATGAATGCAATTAATTTCTAAACATTGCATCCAGTTATTGCACCATATGGAAAACACTTCTGATTGCAGAAAATGGGAGACCTGATTTTTCTGCCAAATTTCTCTACCTACTGCAGTCCACCATGCCTTATATACCATATTGTTCTGCAGCATTCCCCAACCCATAGGAGACCATTTCAGAGGAAATTAGTGGAAATAAGCTAATTTGCCTTCCAGGAGTCTCCGATATGGTTTCAAATTGTATAGTGGGCCACATGCTGAGATTCCTGCATTGCAGGGGTTGGACTAGATGACCCTGGGACTCCCTTCCAATTCTATGGTCTTTCATGTTACATACTGGGAAAATAATGAAACCTATAATTCAGTATGAAATCTGATTTCCAAAGAAATTAAAACCTGACTTCCATGCATGTGAAAAGATAGAGCTGTGTCAATGCACAATAGTTCAGTTCTTCTGAAAAAAGTTACACATTGCTATAAATGTATGCAATTTTTTTCCTGGTCTTTATCAGTCAATTTCAATATTAGTTTTTATTTACCATGTTAGAGTAAGTTGGGTTTTTAATATATATTTTATTCTACATTTTTATGTGCTGAGAATTCCATTGCAAAGCTGAAATGCAGAAATGACAAGAATTAACAGGAGTTTTAAAAACTCACAGGAATCTCTCCCCACCACCACCATAAATATCTTGTTCCTCAGGCACTTGCAGGATATTACTTCATAATCAAATGGTAATTACCCAAATTTAATTCAAAAAACTAATGAAAAGTTCTGCTTAGATGAAAAGACTGCTTTCGGAAATATTATTTTTATTTTAGAGACAATATTGCCTTTGACATATTCATTTAGGGACTACACCAAGATGGCAGAAATCCAATTCACCTTGCTTCTAAAGCAAATAGCCCTTTTCTACAGGTTCTAAAAGTCAACTGGCAGAAAGTGCAAGATAAATATTAGTCAGTTTTAACCATCAAGCTATTCCCTTTCAAAGAGTCTCATGCATTTCTTAATATGCCCTTCAGCATTAGGCTTTGCAAAATAATTTATCATTCTGGTAATACACAAGCCAGCAAATCGGGCTCACTGCATTTTGTCATCAAAAACGGATTCCGTTTCATCTATAAGAAAGCAATACTAGCCATGTTGTTGAAGCCATGTCACTTGTTTTGACACTGTTTTCCAATGCCTTTTGGCAGCAATCCATTTATTTTGGAGCACACCAGCAATATAGACCACACACTATAATAAATAATGCAAGTTATTGGAGTAAGAAAAGTAGATGAACACTTCACCTTGTGAAAAAAATTTGCAGAAATGAAATCAAAATGAAAAAAAAGAATGAAACACAACAGGTAAGTAATAAACTTTTATTGTAATGATAATGGAGAAATGTTCTTAGTATGAGATGCAAGCATGAGCCAGATCATATTTGTTACTGGCTTGAAGTTTTCAACCGTTATCAATTCCAACCACTTGCTGAAAAATACACTGTCCCAGGATGAGTACAGCCTTGCGTGGACACCGGGAAGCTGCAGAATGGAAAGAAACACTACAGTAAGGGGTTCTTTGCTTCCCCAAAAGGCCACAATAGAAAAACTCATATCGTGTCTGGGACCAGCTATGTGGGATTACTACCACTAAACCTCACAGTAATCTTTGGAGGAACAGGAGTTTCAATATGCTCATAGAATTCAACTGTCTGCAAACATTTATTCAAGAGAAGCTGTGTGGTTTTGTGGGGGGCAGGGTTGGTGGGTTTGTTGTTGTTGTTGTTTTGAAGTGAAGGGACTGGTCTCAGTCAGCAACCTTGGCACAGAGAACACACAAAACCTCTGATTCAGGGGCATGACCAAAACACAACACACACACACACTTTAAACATTCCAAATGGGTCAGTCTCAATGTATCCGTTCCTCCTTCTTCAAAGATAGTCATCTTCTGAAACATGCAAGTACGAATGTATGCTCAACCAATTAATAAACAAGAACTAACATTCCTTTTGCATTCTTAATACCTGTCAGATTCTCTGATGAGCAGGCATTTAAGAGTCTGCAAAATGAATGCAAACACAACCATAAGCTTGCTATCAAAATCCTATTATTATTATTATTATTATTATTATTATTATTATTATTATTATTATTATTATTATTATTTCCTAGTCTCTGGTGCTCATCTCTCTCTATATATGGGAATATCTAAATATTATAAGGATGGAGTTTCTTCCAGGAGTGCATGGATCTGATCTGCAACCACCCACTTAAGAACTTTGCCCAAGAAGGAGAGATTAGCAGCTGGCTGGTAGTTACTTAGATATTCTAAATATAGGGAGGGTTTTTTGTGGAGTGGTTTTACCATGAGCTTCTTCAAGCATGCAGGACCCCCCACTCAGAAGGAGACATTAATCACCTCCCTGGTCCAGACAGGGAGTGATATGAAAAGAGCTTTTTCACTCATGGAAGAGCAGATCTGTATCCAATCCAATAAGCTGTCTTTCCTTCAGGTCACCTGAGTTAATTACCAGCTATTCCTAAGCTCAGTTGTTGTTTTTTAAATCATTTTTACTTTAATAAACATAACACTGCTGTTAAATGCAATCTGTCATGCCTCTCAGAACATTACACATTGTAGCTTTTATATTCAATCCATCCATTTGTAACATTTACTTTACCCCACAATACTAGTGTTGTGATTGAAAATTCTACAGCACTCTACCTAAGATGATAAATTCAATTAGGGGGAAAAGAGCTGATTTTCTGTAGGCTTGCACTTGAATGCTTGATCCAAGAGGGATGAACTCAACAATACTGAACACCAGGTTTTACAAAAAGCAGCTACTTAGTAAAATTAACTGAACTGCCATGCTGGGTCAGTAGGCTTTAACTACTTACATCTTCACACTCTCATGTCGATGGAGACAACAACATTAAGCAATTACAGGTCATGCACAAATGGATGCATTCTTTACTGGCAATAATTAAGTTCTCTCACAGCCATTTGTCACTCTCTTAGGAAGTGGATTATATTTTCTCATGGATCTTTAACTTTATGCTCCCTACAGACTGAGAAGAAAACAAGCATTTGGAAGAATTCAGAGCTAGGTTGGAGAGCTTTCCAAACACCTACAAATAAATTTGAATGGATGTAAGAAAATGGGAACTTCAGGACAGATTGTCCTTCAAGATGGCTATTGGATTTGACTTCCCTACAGCCAATATTAAACTCTGAGGGCAATGCATCTTGATATCCACCAAAAGTTAAGCCTAATATCCAGCAGAAGCCTATGGAATTGTTACCTGAGTTCAATATAGGAACAGTGTCTATTTATTATTATTTTTAAATCTCTTTTTGCATAGGTTACAATCTACAAACCACTTACGCTAATGTCCTTTAGCCATCAATATACCTACTTGTGAATCACATTATTGTGTCCTTTCACCACTGTTATAAATTGGCAGGGGGGAAATGATGGATCTCGAGTTATAATATGAAATATTGTCTCTCAGACAACAGGCACAAATTAGTAAAGAGCTGGCAAATCATGTTTGGCTTAACTGGTATAAATGAACTGATCATTTAAAACAAATGATGGTCCCAATTACAGATGCAAGATTGCAATATTTATTCACCTTTAGCAAGGCAGTGGCATTGATCTTCCAAGAAGATAAGACAAATTAGCATCCCTTTGGACCATTCACCAAGTTTGTAAATGAAAAATAAATTCCTTACAATCTAATCTCAATCAATAGAGCAAGTGCATTCAGGAAAATAAGCTTGGAAAATACCACTGGAGTCTGATCATGAAAGATATGGTATCTCCAAGACCCGCTGATTGGAATCATGCATGAAGATACTTCTATGGTTACAGTAATGAATATATACTAACTACCAATTTGTGGGAGCATGAACTGTTGTGTCAGAAGCAGCTGCAGTTGGCTGCTCAGAGAATGGAGGGGCCTGGGAATTGACTACAATGCAGAGGTGTAAATGTTTAAATAAACATGGCCAAGTTCACCCAACCTTTTCCATCTTGCCTCTTTATTTCTCTGTGTGGTTGAAAAACTTGCAACCTTGGCCCAATTAAGTTGTGATGGGAGGCTTGCAAAAGAAAAATGATGCAGTGAGTGGGAAGTGCCACAGTAGGGTTTGTACAAAGCTGAGCACCAACAAGAGACTACTGCAAATGTTACCATTATTGCAAAGGGCAGTGATGGCTGAACCTGGCCCTCCAGATGTTTTGGGACTCCCATCATCCCTAGCTAACAGGACCAGTGGTCAGGGATGATGGGAACTGTAGTCCCAAAACAGCTGGAGAGCCAAGTTTGGCCATCACTGGCATAGGGTATTCATTGTAGGTAAAGGTGCTTTTGGCTTGTTTCTCATGATAGCTCTAAAAGACTTGCCAGTCCCAAAGGGTAAAGTAAGGAAGGCTCTAGAAACACTAGAAGAAGCCACATGGGAGCCAGCAGTGAGCCACAGAAAAATATTGTGTTTATGATAGAACCAGAAACAATAGACTACAGAAGGAAAGTCAGAAAATGCAGCAAAATGAAGGTGGTTATTTGCTCTAAAAACATGCTTATTCAGAGTGGTGCTTTTTGGGGGGTGGGGGCTTGTTCCTTCTACTTTAAGAAGATCCATAACGTTTGAAAACCAGAAATGTTCCACTTGTGTGATTACCAATATTTTCATCCTTTCATGAATTTAAACCCTTCTATTTCTGAATGTGAAGCATTGCAGCTGTACACCCCAAAGATCTGAGAAGAATCCTTTTCTGTCTTGTTTCAAAGGCTCTCCAACAAAGAACTCAGCTGTTACATATTTATCATCCCATTATGTGGCTTTAATCTCACCAATTTGACTCACAGAAATGTTTGGTGGAAAACCTACGGATCAATAGATGAACATCCCAACAATGTAAATTTCATACCACCAGGTTAGAATATATTTATTCCCTGCTGTGAAGGTATGTCCTTTATCAAGTAAATTAGGTCATTCAGGAGAAATATTTATTTTGTACAGTACTAACCATTTCCTTTGGGCAGGGGGGTGGGGAATCAATACACTAGATCAGTAGCTCTGTATGTTATCCTGTGACAGGCCTGCTTCCTCTCTCTGAGCAAACAAAGGTCTAAAAATCTTACTTACTGTATCACCATCTTAAGATTTCTTGAAGTGCCCTTTAGATATACCTCCAGCTGTGTGAAAGCTGCTGTTTTTTGAATCAATCCCATGCGACTATGGGCTGTATCTGAATCACACAGCCACATGTCCAGGGTCCAGTCATGTGGGTCTTTCTCACAGAATCAATATCACACATTTGACTCTCATGAAACCAGCTCTGCTGGCATGGTTGCAGCTGTGAGACATAGCCCAAGTCCCATGTGATAAATTCATGAAAGAGCTGCTGTCACACCGCTGGAAATTTACTTCAAGGGCACATGGCTGATTAATACAGTGGACTTGGGTCACACTTTAGCCTACAGTGACTTGTAGAAGTTAAGTGATCACTGTTTTCTTCTGCTTCTTACATTTTGAAGAGAGAGAGAGAATATGAAAATAGAAATATACAAAGGAAACACAGAGAGCCATTTAGTTCAAAATTAAAGGTGGGTCTCTAGTAGATGTCAGCAGTGGAACCCACATCTGAAACCACTGAAGGTCCAATGTAGACATTACAGTTCTAATCTGAGTGTCACTCCTAGACACTAAACTTATATTTGATCAAGGCAAATTAAGCCCAAAGCCTACAAATTTCAATTGGATAATTAAATAAATATTTAAGCCTCTCTCACCAGAATCAGTGGAATTCAAAAGGGTTTACACAGCTGGTGACAACTTCTCTTCTAAATGAACTAAATTTTAGAAACTTTCTGTATGTTCTTTGAACTCAGCGAGTTACCTGGATCACACATTAGGTCTTAACTTATATCCAAGTATGAAAAGCACTCAAAGGAATAGTCCTGCCTTTGGAGAATGCAACCAGTGAGACTGCCCTAATGGAGATGATAAGACTACAACAGTGCAAATGAGAATCAAGTGCTTGCATTACGCCCCACCACACACGCTGCTGAAGGTCGGTTTTGTTCTGTTACTGTAGTCAAGTATTCATACAGCTAATATATGCCAATGTATTGTTTCTATATAATTTGATCAACAGAACAGACAGGTGAGAGTTAAAATCAGAGTTAAGGCTATATCATGGAGGGCTGCTGTGTCTGTTGGGCAGGGTCAGATATACTTGCGCAGGTTTCTGTGATTCCAAAAAGCTTAGTGAGCCCCATGTTTAACCTCTGCACCTTTTGTATTCCTTAATTAAAGCAATAGGCTTTATACAGAGAATTCGTTATGTGGTTCCCTCTACAGGTACTTCAGCACTGGTAGGACCTTGGGCTTGATTTTTCAATCTGGCCGCGCTCTGCACTATCTGTCAGTTCTTTGTTCTCCACAGACTTCCATGAGGCAGGAAAACTCTATTAACTTTTGAACCCTTACTCATGACTTTGCCAAAGCAATGCAGGATTGCACTCCACAATACACCCGAACAAAGTACATTGCAAAAATTGGAAATAGACAGTATATATGTTTCTTGGGTGTGTGTGTGTGCGTGCGTGCGCACGTGTGTGTGAAGGAAAGTGTCAATTTTTAGCACTTTTAAATTTGTTGTACCTATGGCATCTTTTTAGATTGGTTGGAAATACGGCACACTCATGGAATTAATCAGGAAGATCGTGTACGCCAAGCTTCAAGCTTCAAATAGCTCAACCGCTGCCATTTTTATGAACCTTAGGAATCTTGAGTCTTGTAATGGTGGAAAGTTGTTTTTCCTGCTTGCCTTAACTACAGGGCCACTCTTGTATGCCTGTCATTTTAATATAGTGAAGTGGATGGGTGAACTAGTCTTTATAGTTGCAGGACTCTCAAGTGAAACAGCTCTCCAGTATTTCCAGTTTAAAACACAATAAACATTTGATTAAAGTTACTTACCCAGATAAATGCATGGAAATTAACCAATGCCAATACGCCAGGGTTTCATAATTAATTTCCAGCATTCCAGAAGCTGGCTGTTTTAGAACGCTTTTAATAGCTTAAAACTGGAAAATACCAAAGCCTTACTTTATGCCTTTCATAAAGCAAATAAACCTGGTTTTCCTAGTTTCTTTGTGTCAATCCATCCCCCCCCCCTTACTTTCAAGTGGGTAGTAAGTTTCTGAAAATTTAGGGGAAACAAAGAATGTGTCACAAGGGCAGCTATGTGTAGAAAAGAAATTGAGGCAAGGGCAATCCAGACAACCCCAAAAGCCATAGAAAGCAACTGATGTTACAGAGAAAGTAACATCACTTAATGAAGATTCCTCTTGCAAATGATCTGCTGTATTTGTGGGAGGCTCAAACAGGTGACAGAAACAAATCCTTCTACATAGTGACAGAACAGATATCCTCCTTCAAACTGACGGCATAGATAATCAGCTTGCAGCAGGTGGACTGCTCAAGAGGGATGATGAGGGCAAACCATCTGCCCTAAGATAGACTTGCTTTGCCTTTGTAAACAAGTCAGTCCTCAGCTGTGATGCCACGCTCTTGCTATCTTACATCTCTGTACAAAGCCATATTTTGCAGGAGCAGTAGGCATAGTGAAGAAAATAGACAAAGATAAATTATTCATCAGGCATCTGTCTATCCACTTGCTTTTCTTCTGAATATAGAAAAAATATTTGATTCTTGGACCTACTGCAGAGAGAGAAAGGAAAGGGAAAGGGGATAGGAGAAACAAACCTTTCTGACAATTGTCTATTGTGAGAACTGTTTGAAAGTGGCGTCTCCAATTTTCCCTTTACAATTTATCTATCTATCTGTTATGAAAACCAGGGTATAAGCATCTTTATAAATTGGAACTTCAAAAATGTTTACGGGCTTCCCCATATTCTAGTCTGACTCTTCCATTGCAGTGAATGGTAAAGCCTTTGAGTACACCATTAGCTTCTCATTTGTGCATGAAAGGGACAGCCAAATCGTCATCCATTCTGGATCCTTTAGAATCGACAGCATAGATCAGGGGTTGTCAACCTGTTTGGTCCATGAGCACATTTGCAAAACAGAAAATAGTTGCAAGTATCACACACACACACACACACACACACACACACCCAACCAATTCTATTGGCAATAAGAGAATGCCTCTTTCAAGCCTAATTTCAGAAAGGGGAGGACACCCCCTAGGCACCATGGGCAGCTCCTACAGGCGCATGTGTGCCCATGTGCACCACCTTGGAAACCCCTGGCACAAATGTGCAAGCAAATAATGCTACCTCCAAGGCTCTACACTTCTAATTGTAGAATCTGGAACCCTATATCCAGCATTTCACTGCAGTACAACCTCAACATTCTTTTCATCATTTCATACCAATTATTTATTTATAGGTAATACAAGTAATTTCTAGCATACCTTCCTTTAACTTGTGTGTTTCCTCCAGTGTGATCTGGGCACAGTATACTTCCCGGACCTGTACCCCACCTCCACAAAGGGCTGAGTGCTTATGGTGTCGGGGGTCCTGCTGTTCTAGGAGGAGAGTGACGTCACATCCTTTCCATTCAGATGTTCTCCATGAATATCTTGCAGAAAATCACAAACATTAATTCATGTAAAAACGTGTTTGTTATAAGTAGCTAACAAATTATTGAGGCTGCAATCCTAAAGACACTTGTTGGGAATAAATCCCATTAAACACAAAAGGACTTGCTTTGGATTCCTCTGCACGTCTCGGTACTCCCCAAATCAAAACGCAACTGCCAGAAAAATTGCTAAGGGAATAAAATTCCCACAATACTTATAGTTTATCTGTAAATAAGAAAAGCTATACATTTTTCTTTCTTTTTAAAAATAACTCTGAAGCCTGATGAAAACACTTTAAAGGACTGAATAGAATCCAGCTGGTGCCTTTGTGCTCAAGAAAGGGGCTTTTGATCCAGTGGTTGCTGTCATTAATAGATGAGGGACAATATTTGTCCATTCGTTCTCCCCTCCGCAGTCTTCAGTACCACCCAAAACAGTTTCATGATATTAGGATACACATTCAGGCATGCTCCGTTTCAGTGTGAATTAAACAATTATACTTAACATGAATAACATGGGGGACTTTGTCAAAAGCCTTGAAATCAAGAGACACTACGTCCACAGCATTCCCCTGGATCCACTAAGCTTGTAACACTATCAAAAAAAGAAATGAGATTTGTCTGGCATGACTTATTTTTGAGAAACCCGTGATGGGTCTTAATAATCACAGCAGCCTTTTTTAAGTGCTCACTGATCAACTGTTTAATTATCTGTTCTAGGATCTTTCCTGGTATCAATGCTCACTGGTCAATCAAACTCACTGGTCAGTAGTTACCTAGATCTTCTTTGTTTGCCCACTTTCAGTCCTCAGGGACCTCACCTGTTCTCCAAAAGTTCTCAAAGATTATAGGCTCTGAGATTACACCTGCAAGCTCCTTTAGTACCCCTGGGTGCAGCTCATCTGGCCCTGGAGATCTGAATTCATTTAAAATAGCTAGGTGTTCCCTTACCACCAACAGGCAACCAAAAGCACCAACTCAATTCCACACACTTTCTTCATATCCCAATAAACAGGAAACTACTAGTGCTGCCATTGGTTTCATTTTGCTTCTTCAAAATATTTGTATTCCATAATTTAACTATGGTGGCCTTTATGGCACTTGACAAAGTCAATTTAAAACACTATAATATATCATCAATAAATGGGCTAAAGAGGCAGGGAGTAATAAGGTACACAGCAATTAAAAAGCAGCGAAGTTACCATTAAAAGCTGAAGAAAACAATGCAAACTTAGCCTGAAATTTAAGCAGTAATAGTGTAATAAAATATAACATAAATCTCAGGCTACATAAATATACACACACCCTTTTAACAGCCCTGGGTAGTACTAGGTGGACTCAATTCGACCCAGGGTGATCTGGGATTCCTTCAACCGAATCCACGTAAATTCCAGGTCAACCAGAATCGGTTTGGGATCTGGCTCAATCTGGTGCACACTATTGGTGCTACTATTGATTAATTATTATGAGCACCAGTGTTTCAGACTGTCTTTCATAAAGTAAAATATTCCAACCAATTATTCCAGACTCAAATTATTTACAAAATAATAATAATGGAAAATGAAGTTGATGCTTACACTTCTCAGCATCAGCTTAAATTATCCAAACTATCAGTGTCTATTTTGAAAGGTCTTTAGAATTCTGTTCTGCATGGAGATGCTTACAAAAATACTGATTACTTCTAATTCACAGTACTTTTTAGATGAACTGTCATTCTCTCATTTAAATACACACTGTTTTGTGTGCAGTTGGGAAGACAGACAAAATTTATTATTAGGAAAAAGAAAAGAACAAACAAAGGAACAGAATCTCTGCAAGACAGCCTTCTTACATGACAAATATGACATTGTCCTCCCACAATGCATAAAATCAGAATAGGAGGTGTAACTTTTCGTAGGTGTAACTTTAAAAAACACACACCCTTCCTTAATGTGGCTTATCTTTTCTTCCATACAGACAATTTCAATTCTGAAGTAGTTAGCTGAACAGCAACAAGGCAAAGTACTGTGTTTTGTTTCCCATCACATTAATGTCACATTTCTCAGGGCTAAATGGAAACCGATTTATAACACCAAATGCTTAAGGGCAGGTACACACTCTCATTTAGTCACTAACAACTCTTGCTTTAAGTAGATGTGTGTTGATTTAAATTAGTGTTTAGGCAAATAAGCAAAGAGTCACTGCAGGTGTGAACCCCACTGAAAATGTTTAGCATTGCTGAAGCACAGACGGACAGCAGAATCAGGGCTGTGTAGCACATTTCTAAACTAGAAAGAGAAAAGCATTAAAATGGTACAACAAAGTTTAGGCTGAAATCCTATGGGCCATGGGAGAACATCTCAAGGGGCCTTAAGAATATGGAGAGTGAACTTTGTGGGTGAAGAAGAAGGTATGCCCACAGAAGCATCCTCTTTTCAGCTGTGGAAACATCTGCAGATGTTTCCTCTCCTCCACTGCAAGTGCTCTGATGAAGGAGACAGTAAAAGGGAGATGTTCTAGGGACCTGTCTCAAGGTGGATCCATGGAGGCTTCAGATTTGCTGGATGCAAAGCCCTCCCTCTCCTGCAATGTGCTGAAACTCAGGTAGGCACCATTGCCATTATAAGAGAACAGGGGAGGCATTCATGGTGAGTTCTGACACCTCTTTTTTTAGAAAAATAGCACTGCTGGTGCTGACCAGCAAAGCACAAACAAGGAAGGAAGTCTGGGCATGATTCTTTATGTTTGGTTAACTGAATTTTCACATAATAAGTGGGTTGATAGCGGGACCTGTGTGTATATGACAAAAGTAAACAAAGAAGCACTTTCTAGTTAACCCACAAGTGTGGAATATTGATGTAGATCTGTTTCAATCTCTCCATGCCCCTCAACCGGAAAGGAAAGAAATACCAGGAAAAAAACATAGCTATGAGGTTGGAATGTCATATAGAGTGGTTCTGTGTCATACAGAGGATAGTCTTCTGAAGTCATCCTCTAGCTGAAGTGCTGTCTGGCCCAAGTCTGATGATGATCATGATTATTCTCTGCTCATCTGACTGGGTTTTTTTTTTAAAGACTAAATAGCATAAGAAGGGAGAGCAGGTTAGCACTTGGACAGCAGACTTGGCACCTAATCACAGTCTTGCTTACTCCAGTGCATTTCTATTTATCATAATTACTTATAAAGTGGCATCTACATATATGCATGTTTATGCAAATCTGTACCCTTCTTTTTTAGTGACGCGTTTCATCTTTGGGGTGATTGTGCAAGTGGCCACCCATACAACACATCAGACACAACAAAATACTTCAACCTTGGACCATTGTTCATGCCTCATATTTTATGTCTCCTGCTACTGATAAAAATTGTAGGAAGATGCTGCAGATACAAATCTCTTTCCTCACTCCTTAGCTGGCAGCTGGTATATTTCAGTCACATGACTGTCATGCGTAACAACGCATTGTGCACAGAGAACAAAATCAGTCATGCAATCTACCCTTTTGTCTTACTGATTGACATGAATTGGGGATGGAAAAGTAAAAATCAGCATACAAGAGCTCTTCCCCCCCCCCCCCGCCCGCAAGATCTAATCAAGCAACAAATGTAAGTGCCCTCTCTCTTCTACTGATAGCAAGACATACATGGATGATGAGCAGGTTGCCGATTTTAAAGTAACACAATTGTATAGTGCACACCACACTCACGCCCTCTGCACTGTTTTTTTTCCCCTCAGAAAGATTTTGTAAGTATTACACCACCTGCTTCAGAAGAGCCAGGAGCAGATAGCAAAATTCAGGGCTCTTTTCAATACAACAATAATCTAAGTATATGAAACTTTTAAAAGGCACTTGAAACTACAACCACTCAAGAAAAACTTCTACCATTATGATAGAATGAAGACTCTTGAAGCTAAATCACCAGATAGAAATTAAAGAAATGAACTAAATACGAGCACCAAGCTCAACAATGATATGACCAATCCTAAGGAAATATATCTATGATAGGGTAGCTATACATAACCAGAATAGGGCAGTGTGAAACAATGTCCAGGCAGAAATTGCCGAAATGTTTGGGAAAATCCAGATGTCTTGCAAAACTAAGAAAAGCCCAACAACTTTGTCCAAAGAAAACCAAAACTAAACTTAATGTGTCTGAATTTTCACTTTTTGAAATATGGCAACCACTAATCTATGATAAGAGCAGAAGTCACTTCAATGACTATCAGCTACAAACTTGTCTGCAAAGGATCCAACCCCTTGCCTGCATACAAGACAGTATATGCACATCTGTGTCTCTTAGAAACTGCAGGGTGGGGTGAGGTTTGGGTGGAAGTATAGAAATCATTTTGAGCATGCTCCTCTCTGCACTTGGCTGGGTAGCTCAGAAAATGACCACATTGTCTTCCTTATACACCTTTGCAAAGCATAGATGCCCAGCATGCTGCTGTAGCAGCTTCCATTCTGTAAACATGAATCTGCATGGCTTCCAAACCCATAAATCTAACATTACTGTCTGAAAACTGTGCAGCTGAACCACCCTGCTACATGACCAGCCGCTATATGTGACTGCTGTTTGTTTGTTTGGTTGGTTGGTTAACCATGTCAAACTGCATAGCAGGTTTCAATTAAATACCCCTTTCTGTTATCCCACTTTCTGCAAACGAGTAGCTAGATTTCTAGCCTACTACACAAACCTTCAATTACATTCAAATCCTAACGTGAAACTTTCATCTTGACAAACTTCACATTTCCCTGGGAACACTTTCAGACATAGCAACAAACCATAGTTCATCATCACAAGAAGGCAATGCAGTGAGTCAAGACTGCACACACCTTCCTGTACACATGGAAGATTAAGTTCCTGGTCAACTTCACACCATGTACCCTGCAGATCTGGAGCTGGATTTTACATGGCCACAACCTCCCTTTGATGCCTCTGTCCCTTCTGCCCACCTTCTGTGTCACCAATAGGGCTGTCAGGACTGATGCTGGCTGAGAACAGGAATAGGAATAAAAGAGGCAGACAGCAGAGAGCAGCTCACAAAAAGCTGTTGACTTCCTGTCCCTATAACACAGGAGCAATGATGTCAGGTGACCTGTTTTTGCCTGAACAGCTTGCTCAGTGCTCTCCTAGCATTGAAAAGCAACTAATAGTTGGTTATTGGCAAGCACTGTGCAAAACACTTTGCAGGCACCACCAATCAGCAAAGCATCTTTCATCCAAAACCCACCTTGACCTGTCAATACACCTGATGATTAGGTCTGTGGGCTGGCAGTCCCACCCAGGACCATCTAAGATGGTCTAAGACAAGCAATTTATGTGGCTGTATTTCAAGTCACTCTTGCTTTCGGTGCTGACAGAAGGAATGGAGAGAGTAAAAATGGGGTTCTCTTTAAAAGATGCCACAGAGGGAGTCAGAGAGAGTGCACATGCATGCACATGTACAGACATACACACAGATGTACAGACAAATCTGCACTGAGGCATGCCCTCACTGGGCCACAGGCCAAGCAAGTGATACCAGATGAACAAAAATTACTAAACCATCCAATGTATTTGAGGTTCAGACTCTCTTTGAATAAAGGAAAAAGGAAGGCAAGGATGTTTAACAGACCACTGTATTTTAATATTTCGTTGGAAGCTGCCCAGAGTGTCTGGGGAAACCCAGCCAGATGGGTGGGGTATAAATAATTTATTATTATTATTATTATTATTATTATTATTATTATTATTATTATTGAATCTACCTTGGACATGGATGAGCACGATCACCTCCTCCAACATTGCAGGCTTCCCTTTCTTCTGTTTCAGGACATTCTCGGCCGGCTCCTACAGCAACATGCTTTATACTCCGAGTTCTAATTCGGTATCCTGGTGAGAGATCCCCTGAGTGACAAGTCTTTGAACAGGAGCTCCATGAAGACCAATCTGATGTCTCACAGTCTTTAGGCATAACACAGGACTGAAAGGTCAAAGGGATGGTTTCTTGCACACAAAGGCTGTGATAAGAAAGTATTTTGTTAACAACACCACAAGAACCCTGAAGCATTCTCTCTTATACCTGGTCTGTGATTAAACAGAAGCAGGAAGACTATGAAGCATTCCGTAATAGCCAGATCTGCAAGTTACATTCTACCAAGCTTCCATTGGGAAGAGAGAAACCCAAGAAATTCCAGGGTCATGGCAAAGGCAACAACTCCATATCTGGTTAAAATTCATGTTTCTTTAAAATCATGTAAGTCCACAGCTAGCTTGCAAGGGTGCTACCATTTCCCTTCCACTCTCAACTTCAGGGACACTATTTGCAACTGTTTGCATGGCAAAGCCAAGCCACTGCTTGGAAACTTTAAACAACCTAGGCAAAAGCTGCATGCAAATGCCATTTAGAAGACACCTCCACTAATGTGTTTATTCCCCAAATAAATAAATATCTAAATCATAAATTTCATGAAATGAAAGACAAGCTGAAACGCCCCCTTTCTTCATAATGTCTCACGACGCTACATTTTTAAAACAGGATCACGGTGTTTAATTACCCATAATGTGAGGTTAATTACACTAAATGTAGCATAAAATTGCAAAGGTACTAAAGGGTTGTTTCTGCTTTGCAGATGGAAAACTAATTTAATTGATATTTGGTCCATGTGAAAATCTGAATAGGATCTTTCAGGTATTTTATTTAGATACATTATTAGGAGGGGTGCTATTACTAGTTGGTATGAACATTCCAACAGAGGTGACCACAAAAGTGATTGCCCCTGTTTGAGTGCTTGCAGCTTAGTATCAAGGCAAATGGGATGGGCAGGTCCCAGCTGAGCTCAGTACTGTATAGCAAAACTCACCACTGCTGCTACCTCTCATTCCATTGCTTTAAGGCCTGGTAACTGACCCTGGATCATGCAAAGGAGGCAGAATCAGGGATGGGCATGGACAGAATCCAAGTGGAGTGTCTTTTTCCACCAGGGACTGCACTGGGAATGCCAATCCCCAGTAGAAAAGGGACACTACTACCATCCGTATCTGATCCAAAGAAACAACTTTCCACATTCCTGTTCCCAATGTGGTAAAGGAAAATGGTGTCATTAGCACTTGTTGCCAATTTTAAAAAATGTAAACTGGTGAAGCTATTTTAACAGTTTACTTTTCCATCTGTGAACCATATTGCAATTTTAACTGGTATATATTGAAGCCAACCACCGAAACTCTTGGTGCAACTGGTGCTAACAAGATTAAGACAAGCTATATCTTTGAACCCAAGTACTCTTTCTCTAACCAATAAAAAAGATCAACTTTTCGCCTAACCAATGCCCCCTTAAAAGATATAGCATAATAAACAGCAGGTCCTTAAAAGGCTATTTCAGTGGTTGTACAAGATGTTCAGCAACATTAATAAAATACATGCGCCTCACATGCAATGACCAACCCATTGAGAACTACAGGTTATGAGAAAACACTTGGAACAGCCTGAGAAACTTATGAGCACAATTACTTCCAAAAACTTTTAATGTTTTTCATATCACAGACAAACACACCAACTTAAGCCAAATATCAGTGCCAATATATTTTACATTTAACTGTTCCAGAAGAACATGGAATGGTTTTTTTTCTTCCTCAGGATTTCCTGTTGAGGCATACTCTGCCAAAAATACAGCAGTGTTGCTCCACCTCACTCACCATGATAGAAGGATTAATGTGGCCTGTATGGTAATAATGGAAGTACAGTAATGAACCAGAATAATATTGTTGCTAGCTCAGCAAACTACAAATTATTCTCATGGATTGGCCTGACCAGAGATTCAGTTGCATGAAAGGAAGAGTGCCGAACACAGCACATCTCTGAATGCAGCAGTTTATTCCCAGCAGTATGTATGAGTACAACAGCATGTGTTCCAGCTATTCTGAGCCTGTGAATTGCCACTGAAAGTGAGAGCCATTAACTAAGTTTAAGATGTGCCAACTTGAATGAAATATGGGGGGGGGGGTAGGTAAGCCCTGCCCTGTACAGTCGATCACATGACGTGATGTATGCACACCATATGAATGGCAGGCCCTCTCAAATATTTTATTGGAGGCGGTGAAGACTCCTCAGCCCCTAGGAGTTGGCTCCTATGCTGGGCTGCAATTATTTCATCCACAAAGGTGTTTCTTCCAGGCTTCGGATGACTTACATATGTCTGCACTGGCTCTCAATAGCCACGGAAGCTCTGGAAACAAATAACTATCCGCTCCCTTTGATGGAAGAAAACTTGAATGCTGTTGAAAATCAGCAAAACAAAACCTCATTTAAATTGTAGTTTATATGCATCCACCACTACCAAAAGTGTCTCTTCAACATATGAAACTTTAGCGCTAAATGAGACTACATGTAAATGAAACCAAAACACTGTACATGGCAAAATGCACATTCAAAACTAGAGAAGTAGCTATTTTTAGTAGTCTTTAAAGCATACATCTCTTAGGAATGAAGCTGATCTCTTACCTCAGCATAGCATTCTTCCCATCGCTTCTCGTACATCTCACCTGCCTTGTTTGGTAACCAATTTCTATATCCCAAGGCTTGGAACTGTAGTGTGACCTAGATCTATGAAAATTCTGGAAATTCTCCACCACTTGAAGTTTGAAGGTGCTTCGTTCTGTTGATTCGGAACCAAAATCCAGCATAGTTCTCCCAATCATATTCATTTCCTTAAGGTGAGGCATCCGACACTTACTCCAGGGTCCAACTTTAAGACTGTATGTATATTCCTCTTCACCATGAGGACAAGACATCCAAACATCGCAAACCCTCGATTCAGTTAGATTTGGGCATTTGGCTCCGCCATAGAGTGGCGGCGCAATAACAGAACGGGTCCTGTGTTGTAAACTCTTTCCACAGTGTCTGCCACATATAGACCAGGAGGAAAACTCAGACACTACACAATCCCGTGGGCAAGGTATTAGGCAAGCTTGTTCCATAGGTGGCTGAGGGGTAAAATATTCACATATCTCATTCGCAACTACTGTTCTGTTCAACTTCTGTATACATTGTACCTTTCTGTGTTGTAATCCATGCTGGGCTGTTACACATGCTGAAGTTCTTGGTCTGACTTCACCAAGGGCAAAAGGAACAAGAACACACAGGTGCCATTCTGAAACTTCCCACTCAAAGAGTTCAAGATGCCAGTCACATATTTTAAAACAGCTCCTCTGGCTTTCAGGTCTGTCACTTTGTTCACAATTTGAATGATGGGTTGTCCACCCTTCAGAATGAACACACCAGACTACTCGGCTCTGAACACCGCCCGAACCACAATCACCTATACATCGTCCCCAATGACCTAAAAAAAGGAAAGGAAAGGAAATCTTAAAGAATTTGTTAAAGTTTGCATCTATGAAGGGAATAACTGGCTTGACGTGTAAAATGATCTCTGTCTCTTTAGAACCCCCCGTTTCTCAAATTCACCATCCTTCACTAACAGAAAATGGGGAAACACAATGCAACTACAGACCAGAACAAACAGCTGCAAGCAAGGAATTATGCCCAGCAAGACACACCCAATCCAGGCTTCTTGCATTTCAGCGCTGTCTTCTGCAGGGTTTTCACAATTTGTGGGGAAAGCTTCTTTTAAAAAAAACCCTATATACCTATTTATTTTTAAACACACCCACACCTGTAGAATGGGTTGTGGTGGGGGTTGTGTCTGAACCTTGCAATTTATAGATCCTGTTTCTACCAGTTTTGCAATAAATATTAAGACGTAGCTCAGTTGGCAGAGCATGAAACTCTTAATTTCAGGGTTGTAGGTTCAAGCCCCACCTTGAGCAAAAGTCTCCTGCATTGCAGGGGGTTGGACTAGATGACCCTCGTGGTCCCTTCAAGCTCTATGATTCTATAAAACCACTATCCGTTTATTTCAGCCCACATTTAAAATACAGTGTTTTAAGAGCTGAGACTGGAATTCTGCTGGCTTTGAGTCAGCTTTTATTCAAGTCTGTCCAAGTTTCCCCCTGATGTGCACCTACTGAAGTAGGCAGGTCATCCATCTTTGCTGAACAATTATCTCTTGGCAGCTCTTTCATGGAGGCCTGGTCACATTTACTAATAAGGAAGAGGGAAGAAATGCAGAATAGTCATGAGCGCAAATTGAGAGGGATCCAGGACAAAATGTGAAAGCAAAAGGGAAAGAGGTATTGTTTTGTTTTTGTCATCACTGAGGATTAGTTTTCGATTGGATGCAGAGTGAGCCCAGTGGATTGATTAAACCTATATTCATGCAATACACCCACCTAGGTAATATTTCCACCAGGTTAGATATAAAACTGCCATCTGTTAGCATACAAAGCCCAAAAGTAAACCCATGAGAATTATAGAAAATGGTTGAAGACTCTCTTAATAAATAAATTTATTATAATAATAAATTATCTGTGCACTGTCTTCTTAAACACTACCCAGCTTTTGAACCTCTTTGACTCTCTTCCTTTGACCCAGGAGGGTCAGGGTAGGAAATATGAGGCCTAGGGGGTCAAATATGCCCCTTCTGACCTCTCTATCCAGCCCATGAGCTGAAAAAGGCTCCCCACCCCTAACAGAGGATAAACCTTGATACAGATATGCATTAACACCCATGCCAAAGAGCTGTACAGACCCATTAAAACCATTTAAGTAGCCAACGCCTGCATTACGTCAGAGGACACAAACTATCAAATTCTTTTCCCCAAGTGACACGTGGCTGTCTTCCACAAAACACATATCAAAATTCTTTAGCCTTCCTCAAGTTTTGCCCAGATTCTTTTCAGATTTCACTTATGCCAAAATTTCAGAAAAACTCTGCCTACCGGGCAGAGAATGTGTGCATACTTTGGTTGGAAAGTGGTCCTCAGCCAAAGAACATCTATACCACAGCTTTCATGGCTTCTCTTAAAGAATGCTGGGAAATTTTGTCTGATTAATGTGATAGCCACACATACATACACACAGTTCCTAGGGTCTTCGGGGCTTTGTTAAACCAGCTGAAGTCTCCATTGTAGGTATATCATGGCAGCACATTTTCTAGATGTCCAAGTATTTGAACTGTATAAGCTTCTGATAACAGATTGATCAAAAGATCCGATATACAGAGATTCTGAAGGAAATAATTTGCATAACCTCAAGATGCAATCCTAAACTGAGTTGCCTGGGAGTAAGCACCAATGGAATCAAAGGGATTTACTTCCGAATAGACACAGATAGTTTTCCACTGTCAGTATGTCAGAACAGGATGGCATCAAATTGAGAAGGTAAGAAACCCTTGCCTCCCACAACTTTGATTGTGATTTGCTGTTTTTTAGCATTAGAGATATTTGAGGTGAGTTAAACACTAAAAATAAAAGAAATGCAGGCAAACATAGAAGTGATGAAAGGTACATTTACTTATTATTCTACCATGAACAGAAGTTGCATTTAGTACTTCTGCATACAAAAAGAAAATTATCCTCTCTTAAAGGCTAACATATATTAATCAAATTTTCTCTCAGCTTCTTCATATATACCTTCTAGCATCTTCAATTATAAGCAGGAAAATGGGAAATATATACAAAAACTCATTTGAAAAGTAAAAATGGCCTAGAGGCACATGCAGAATTAATATCAATTTATACATAAAAAAGTTTTTTTTAATGTGTTGAATGAATTAGAACAAAATTTATAAAGAAATGATATAGTCACAATGTAAAACTCATTTCTGAAAGGTTTAAGAAAACAATTTTTAAACAGGAATAACAAATAAAATGAATAGCTAAAATTGCTGCATCATTAAGACCTCACTTTCTAATCCTTCAATGTCAGCTCTTTCCACCATTGTGAAGCAAAATTCATCAAGCATTGGATTGTTTAACCACTAACAGACCATCATGAGATAGATTTAATATAGAGACCATCATGAGATAGTGTTTTAAGTCTTTACAGGTAAAAAAAATAGCACTTTGAATTGGGCCCGGGAACTAATTGACAACCAGAGCATCACCCTCTGCAAATGACCATCCAAGTGGTACAGGAACCAATGCAAAGTGGGACCGCCCACTCCCAACTCGGACAGCCCTCCCAGAAGGATACCATGGTCAATGGTATTGAAAGCCACCAAGAGGTTGAGGAGAATTATTAGGGACACATTTCCTCTGTCTCTCTCCTGACAGAGCAACATCCGGGCCAAAACCCAGACTGAAATGGATCCAGAAAATCAGTTTCCTTCAACAGAGCCTGATCTGGTCTGCGGACACCCACTCCAAAACCTTGCCCAAGAAGGAGACATTGGCAACCGGCCAGTAGTTATTTGAAATTTCCAAATCCAGGTTTTCTTGAGGAGTGGTTTTTCCACCGCCTCCTTCAAGGAGGCATTAAGCACCTCCCTACTGAACATCTCCTACTGAATATGTACACAGCAGTTACATAGTGTGTGAATCTGCATTTCTGCTTATTGAAGACTGTGGAAGTCAACCAAACTGTTCTATACTATGGATAGCTCAGTTGGTTAGAACTTGGTGATGATATGCCAAGGTTGCAGGTTCAATCAATGAGAGGGCCACATGTTCCTGCATTGCAGGGGTTTGGACTAGATGCTCCTTAGGGTCCCTTCCAACTCTGCCACTCTATTATTCTATTATTAACTTTTTTATTTCACGGTTGGCTTTGCCTGAGAGGCCTCCTTTGTCCTCTCTCTTTCTGTTTCAGAGGCAAGATTTGTGATTATAATTAGCACACATGTAAACAACGTATATGGGCAGCCACAGTAATTTGCAGAGAAGGGTTGCTGTGACTGCACAAGTCATCATATCCACATGTCTAGCCCCCTTACAGATGCTCACTTTCTCACATTTCTCCTCTCAGTGGGAGTACAACATAATCACAAAGGAAGCAACTCCTACACATCATTCCCCACCCCAATATAAACAAGGCCATAGTGAACATAAAAATAAGACTCGTCAAAGAAGAATTTATAGTATAAAAATAACCAAAATCTGGTTGTGTGTGTCCACGTCAGACAGACATCGTATCATGGACTCCAACTCCTGACACTTGGACAGGCTGATAACACTGAAGCCAAAATGCACAATGCATATGTATGTTCAACTTATTCCTTCTGCCCCCCCCCCCCACAAAAAACCCTAATCTTTTCTATTCTGTTTTTAAAAGAAACTATAACAAACATATAGAATTTATTCTGATGGGTTCTCAGTGCCTCTTGACATTCGCTGTTAAACACAGCAGCAAACTAATCTATGATGCCTCATTGCGCCACCAAATTTCCACTTCCGTAGTTTAAACAGAGTAGAAAGCTCCAGATCTTCCCACTAAATAGTGCTTGGTAATTAGCAATTAATTAGATCCTTTAAAAGGCTATAATGAGCAGTTTTTCTCCATAAATCCATGATCCATTACCAGAAATAGCTGCAGAGAGTGAACAAGAATGTGCTTACATTTATTAAAAACCAAAGGAAACAGTGGCTTTAAAAAGCCATAATTATGGGCTGGCATTGAAGTGATTCACAAAGACATATAGGCCTTCAGCTCCCAAGTCTGCATCCTGCCCTAATCTAAAAACTCCTGTCAATCACCAGTCTGCATGCTTTCCCTTGGTTTCTTCACAATATAAATACAGCCTCTCATTTTCAAGTAATAGAAACATCCAGGAACAGTTTTCTCGTAGGAAGAAATTACTGGAGAGCCACGGTGCCTTTGTAGTCTCTGTATATTCAGAAGCATTGAGGTGTAGCAAGAGGGAAGTAAACACACCCTGCACACATTGGCTGTGTACACACCATTACCTTTAAAGTAGATTTCACCAAGGCCACCCCCCAAAATCCTGCGAACTGTAGTTTCTGGTCTGCATCACTTATGCATGTGTTTGGTTATTATGTCCTTTCTATTCGAAAGAAAGAAAAAAAGAAAGAAAGAAAGAAAGAAAATCTGCACAAAAATCTGCATCCATGCTCCAGGATTTGTATTTGCATGGTTACCCAATGGGGGAACACACATTTTTTGAACTACAATGTTCAAACACATGTTGCCTCTGTGTCAACAAGTTTGTTCCTTCATTTCAAGTAAACAACTAATGGAGCAAACCACCAGGGTACTTACAGTATTCAAATAATAGGTTTCCTGGTTATATAGCCTGCTATTGGGAAAAGATACTGTACATCTGCACCGCTGGATTGATGTCATGTGCTACTGCACGTGAGGCTTCTCATGAGGGCGATTTGTAAACAGTTTGCCCAGAATGTAACAGCCAGACTGCTGATAGCAATAAGCAATAGTCACAAAGAGTATATAACATCAATATTGCAGGAATGCCTCCAGTTGCAAATTGTGATATGAACTAGCCTGATCCACATTCCCCATCTTAATCTGTGGATCAGGACAGATATCCACCAGCTCTTGCATTTCCAAAATGCTTTACATAGTCCTCAGGCTCAAAACAGTTACAAAATATTTTATCTCAAAACGTGCTTTTAATGCAGAAGTTTAGGCATGTGCACTTTGAGATAAAATGCATTAGAAATACATATTTAAATGCAGATGACTTGCTTTTTATTCAAGAAAAGGCTTTCCCCCCCCCCAAAGTCTTCCACAAACTCAGATATTTTGATGCAACTCGTCTGTCTCGGTCTTTTCAGTTTATATACATAATGAAATCTCTCCATTCACCTTAGGAAGTGTCTTGTTTGCTTTGCCCTCTAGCTAGTCAGACTTTTTGTGTTATTATTTCAGAGATTATGAGAACCTAGAGTTTATCATACTACATTTCAGTGGTGTATTGGTGCACATTGACACTGGTGGGGTGGAATGCATGGAGACCAACCATAAATGGGACCAGAGGTAATGGCAGGCATTGTCACCCTGACTTGTCAGTAAGAGATCAGAAAGTGGTGGAGTGGGAAGGCTGAAGTTGATGGCACAGTACCTTAAATGCCCTAATGCAAAAGCCGCCAACATTTTTGAGATAGTGGGCACATTTTAACTTTGAGGGAGTCCTGGGGATGCCAATCATAAAATAGCTGCTATCAGGAGAGCCGACTTGGTCCCCAGGTTATGGGTGCCTGGTGCGTGCAACTTCATGCACACCCACACCCACGCATGTTCGACTGATGCACAACCATGTATACACACGGCACCGGGAAATACAGGTAATTAAGTACAATTGATTTAAACTGCAAAAAGATGCAAAAACAGACAGAAAAGGGTGGGGAAATGGCAACTGCAATCTCATGAGCCTTTGCACTGACCTTTAAGGCCTGTAGAGAGTTGGTGTTCGGGAATGGCGGTTTCAACAGTTTCCAAAGGTTTAGAAGGCGTTTACAGGCTTTTAAGATGGTGCTTCCCACTATACGCAATTCATGTATACTCGTGGTAGCTGGGAATGTAACCCCCACGTAAATGGGGAGGCTCCTGTACTTTAAGACCACCCATCATGAAAAATTCCTTCTCGTCTGGATTATGTTTCAGCCGAAACTGATCCGAAACACCCATTCAAAGGTAAAACCACCATACCTTATTCAGATGGAAAGGAGAAATAGAGTCAAGTGACAATGGCAAGCTGCCAGCAACCCACTTGAAAACACTGGATGAATTCTTCCAGTAGTCTTGTGTATAAGAGAGAGAGAGAGAGAGAGAGAGAGAGAGAGAGAGAGAGAGAGCGCACTGCACATAAAAGCTCAGTGAGGGGGGAAAAACAGGCTACCAGCACCACCTTTGTGGAGAGAAACATAGCACACACAAGGTCCCCAATTCAATCGTTTGTGTCTCGGCAAACAAGCAAGAGAAAGGCCCCTGCCAGAGCCACGAGGCATAATAACTCATTCATCTCTAAGCATCTTTGAGTACCATCAATATCTTTGCATCAATCGCGGGTTTTTTCTTTTGCTTTGATAGCTTTTTATTGTCAGAAAATTAGGAAATATAGCATCATCACGATGAGGAGTAACACCATTCTCTATCTTTTGTTAAAGCTATAAATGGCAAATATGAGTGCCTGGCAAACAAACCATCAAACACTTAACAAATGTAGAGGGCTAGAGGCATTAGGTAGAGGTTAGAAGCAGTAGGTATTCATTCATTTAGGGATAATGCAAGGGGAAGAATGCAAACAGTAAGCATGAGCAGAGGAGTAGCAGAAATGTCCCTGACCACAAGAGATACTTGAAACAACAACAAATGATTCTTTTATGCCGGGAAAATCCACAGAAGGGAGCATTCAGCAGCTGTCAGAAATGGTAAATGCTCACGTGAGATTCATTTCTAAAAAGTAAAACAAAACATGAAGCAAAGCCCTCTGGAATTTAACCTGCTGACAAATGAGCCATTTCTAGTGAGAAACTGTGTCTTTGTAACATTAAACCAACAGTCTCTAAACCCTCAGTTTAATCTGTACTGCAGGGAAGCACAAATACCCAGTGATACAAGAATCCTTCTTTCTCCACCTGAAGTGCTAACATAAATCCTTGTGCATTTAAGCATGAGAAGATTAAAAGGCATGATCACAAACCTCACACCCATCACTGAAGAAGCAACATTATGGGTTGTGATCAAAACAATTAAAAAAAATGAGGAAGCATTGCACAGAGAGGGCCTTCTGTTAGATGCCCTAGGTTTCGAACAATCGCCCCAAAGTAGTCTTGTTTGGGTTATTTGACAGTGAATTGAAATGTATTCACACAGTGTTTGAATGCCATGCTTCACAAATCCTTAGGGTTTCTCAGCCTCAGGTCAACGGCAGTAGGGCATAACGAGCAGGACTTTGGGGCAGGCACCCACAATGTTGGCATCGAAAGGTCTAAACAATTTGGGGTGTGCACGTGCAAAGGAACACCTGCTTTGACACAGACCTGTCCATTTCTTGAGACTGATTTTGCCGCTGCTGGCTGGGGTGCATTATGCACCATCCCAGGGAAGGTCTTTTCTGTAGTGGTGCTCAACTTGTGGAACTCCCTCCCCTCTGAAATAATCCAAGCACAAGTTCCAATGAATGAGGCACTGACAGTCATATTCTATACAGTGGTACCTCGGGTTAAGTACTTAATTCGTTCCGGAGGTCCGTTCTTAACCTGAAACTGTTCTTAACCTGAAGCACCACTTTAGCTAATGGGGCCTCCTGCTGCTGCTGCGCCGCCAGAGCCCAATTTCTGTTCTCATCCTGAAGCAAAGTTCTTAACCTGAAGCACTATTTCTGGGTTAGCGGAGTGTGTAACCTGAAGCGTATGTAACCTGAAGTGTATGTAACCCGAGGTACCACTGTACTTGTAGAAGCGTCCAAGACATCTTTGAGGATAGCCCCATGTGTAATGCATTGCAGTAATCCAACTGGGGAAGTATCAGGATGAGATCCCTGTGGGATTTGCCAGTACTTGAGGCTTCTCTCATACCTGCATGATAAACTGTACCTCCAGAAAGTACCTGCTGTATACAACCACTAAAAGACAGAGTAGCCCTGCCCTCCACAGGAACCATTTAAAATGGTTGTTAAGTAGCAGCTGCTCCTGAATCCTAATTTGTGCCCAGTCATCATTAGTTCTCCTTCCTATGTTCCCTAAGTAAGGTACTACACCCCCATCCATTTCAGAACAGCTTCACATTGCTGATTCATGTGCAGTTTACGCTCTTGCAGCCCCGCCATTTGCCATTATTAGTCAGTAAATTAAAGTAGCTAAAGATCTTCTCAGGTGAAAAGGTGGATGAGATAGGATTTACAAGCCTGTTAACAGAGCGCCTTGTAAAGGGAGGGATCAGAGAGGGATCAGAGATTGATTAAGTCACAGTAGTATGGGGAAAATAATTCATCACCATAGTATACAGCCCAAAACAAAGGGGTGATGCAGTAAAATGGCAGACTTGGGGAAGGAAGGAAGGAAGGAAGGAAGGAAGGAAGGAAGGAAGGAAGGAAGGAAGGAAGGAAGGAAGGTACTGAAGTTTTAAAATCGCAAACTAACATAAGTTTGGCAACATAATAAATAATAAAATCACAGTGTGCCTGAAAAGCTATCATCAGTAGCCCTGAGTTAAAAAGAAATGTGAATGCAGCTATATTTTAAAGCAGTCAATATTTGTAAGCTTTTTATTTGATGGGAAAAGTACTATGATGTCAGCCCATATTGCTTATCTAATTCAGTTAACCAGCACATAATAGTAGTTACAACTTGCTTTATGTGGTGTAGGCCGAATTGCTTTTCATGCCCGCAGAGTAAAAAAAATTATACAATAATTACGCTCACAAGGGCACAATGACATTTGCGCACACTTTTGACACGCAGGGCACACGTACATTGGAAAACAAGCTGTTTGGATAATGATCATATATTAGGGGACAAAATGGCATCATCAGCCCTAAAAATATGTAGTTTAATAAGGATGGCAATTATAATCATGTTTGCAGTTTGACATTTTGTCAACAGCTCACCATTCCACAGTTCATTCAAGTTTGGAAGCCAGTCCCCCCCCCCCCTCTCTCTCTCTCTGTGTGTGTGTGTGTGTGTGTGTGTGTGTGTGTGTTACTGTATACACACAGTGGTTTGCATCCAATAGGTTTCACTTAGTTTCCACTGAAATCAATGAGATTTAAGTTACACATTACGAACTTAAGTCCCATTCATTTCTGTGGGATACAGATTAAATTATTAATTCAATACCCGGATTCATTTTAGGCAGGTACTGTCTAAGCTGCATCTTGCAATTCATACTAGAGACAGAGCCCTGGGGGCAAGGGAATGAATATATTGCTTTTGCTGCTAGTTACTAACTGCACTCATTAGCATTTTATTAAAAGAAATATCTGTTTCTTCACTTCCATCCACCAAAGATGGATCACCCACAAAAAGTAAAAACGCATTACACAGCTCTTGTATGGGATTCAAGTGATATGCCTTTTAAAAGCATGGATTAATTCTTGGAATAGACAGCAACTACCAGACATAATAGCAGCAAATCATGATTTCATTACCGCCAGTCTGGAGAATTACTTTAGGCAGCTGCTATTACTGTTCTTCAAGATCATCCCAGTTCACTTTGGCTGAATATTTGTAGTTGACGTCTAGCATAAGTACTGTTGGCACAACTCCAGCCTCTCTCCATATGATCACGTTCTAGCCTGACAGTCTGACACTTAGAAGAAAGCTCTGAGTTGTTGTGCTTTTATCGTCATGGACAGATGCTGCTGACTCAAAATAAAAAGTCCGTTCTATTTCCAATTTGTCTGGAGGGTATTTTTTAATCAGTAGTTAATGGATAATCAATTCTGAGATGGCTACATAGAACACTGCATTATGAACTTGCTTATAAAATCCCATTAGCTTGTCTAACAATATGAAGGAAGAAACCATAAAATCAAGCCCTCCATTAACTTAAATAATAGCTGAATACATATTAGGATGTTTTGCAAAACACTATTTATAAACATGGGGGGTTGGATAAAATGGAAACACAGAGCTAATCACTTTCCGTTCACAGATCCAACCTGCTCATTTTTATCCATTATAAAGATTCTCTCTCCCCCCGCCCCCTCTCACACAAACCTCTTCTCTAAACTATTTACATGATGGTTAGGTAACCACAGGTACCAAGAATGAAAGAACATAGGAAGTGTCTGCTGGATGTGTCCAAAGACCCATCGAGTCCAGAAATCTGTTCTCACAGTGACCAAGAGTTCTCTCCCCACCTGCAGTTTCCAGCAAGTGGCATTCAGAAGGATTTCCCTTCTAACAGTGGAGTTAAAACCTAGTTATTATGTGGCAACAGAACCTAGCCAGATGCTGAGCACTATATGTATATATGTATATGTATATGTATATGTATATGTATATGTATATGTATATGTATATGTATATGTATATGCATGTGTATATTATGGGGGTGGAGAGGTGGTGCCGAAAGCTGGCCTTGTTCTCAAGATCTTGGAAACTAATGTTCAGATTACTAGAGCTAGCCATATTTGTTTGGATTGGTATGGCCCACAAAACCAAAATCCCATTATGCTCACAAGCAAGAGAAGCTTCGCAGGAAATTCAGATTAGGCACAAGATACATGAACCAGTCCCATAAACAAAATTACATGAGATTTACTTTCTACTAAGTGAGGAAACCTGGCCCATCCCTGTATTAAGTAATGTCCTGTTCTCAAACCCAAGTTGACATCATTTTGAGTGAAAGATCTGGAAGTCCTGCTCCCTGGAGTGCAGGCCTTTTTTCACCTGGCATGGGAGAGCAGGGCCCTCACTGACTCCAACTAAAAAAGCTGAGGGTGCTGAAGATGCCAGAGACTATCTTGGCTGTCTTTGAATGCAGACCCAGGTCACTGAGCCTGAGCTTCCATAGCCACCGCCCACCATGCACTACCATTGGTAGGACTGGCAGCAACAGAAGCATATATGTTCTGTGCTTATAATAAAGGTAAAGGTAAAGGTACCCCTGCCCGTATGGGCCAGTCTTGACAGACTCTAGGGTTGTGCGCCCATCTCACTTAAGAGGCCGGGGGCCAGCGCTGTCCGGAGACACTTCCGGGTCACGTGGCCAGCGTGACAAAGCTGCATCTGGCGAGCCAGCGCAGCACACGGAAACGCCGTTTACCTTCCCGCCAGTAAGCGGTCCCTATTTATCTACTTGCACCCGGGGGTGCTTTCGAACTGCTAGGTTGGCAGGTGCTGGGACCAAACAACGGGAACGCACCCCGCCGCGGGGATTCGAACCGCCGACCTTTCGATCGGCAAGCCCTAGGCGCTGAGGCTTTTACCCACAGCACCACCCGCGTCCCCGTGCTTATAATATTTTATTCTTTTCCTACTCATGCTGTTTTAAATGCACATTTAGTACCAGACTTAATTTAGCAATATTTTCATCTGAAATGTTTAAAATAGTTTTTGTTAGTGTCGTTAACTTTGCTGCATTAAATGTTTATGCTGTAGCTGACCTTGTAATGTTTTATTTTGAAATCTTTAAGCTAATATTTTAGTTTCCTGTTAATCATGTTGCTTTGAATGTATACTTTATATTTGACTCTCTTCTCTAATGTTTTGTTCTGGAGTGTTTCATTTGATGTTTTAATGTGTTGTAAACTGCTTGGAGATCCCACCCCTCTTAAAACTATAAAAGAGGCAACAAAATGAAATGAAATAAATAAATAAATAATAATAATAATAATAGTTTACATTAAAATATTTGTAGTAATATTTGTAGCAGTTGCTGCTGATTGAACAAGAACATTCCCCTGTTAAAGGTTTCAAGGCAGAGGGGTCTGATCAATGCCTGGACGCATTTGTGGTTAGTGTCCATATGGACTGGCAGGGCAGAAAGCAGGGAGACCAACAGTAGCCAGAGGCCAAGCTGATGACAGGCAGTGCCAACTAATTCTCATTTTCTCCACCATCCTCCTCCTAAAATGCTACACTAATAGAAAAGAGGAGAAAGCTGACAACCATGGCTACCCTGACCCTCTGGACTGGCTGTAAGAAAGAAGACTGGCTGATGAGGGCTGACTGAGGACAGACTTGAGACTGGTGAGGTCATGCTCTATGCACCCTAATGATCCATCCTCCAGTGCATTAGGGAGAGCCCTTGGGAACCCCATGTAAGCTGCCTTGGGTTCCATGATGGAAGAAAGGTGGGGTGTAAATATTAATTGAATACAAATATTAATTCTTCATCTGGTCATGTCACTTGACTTACCGTATTTTTCGCACCATAGGACGCACTTTTTCCCTCCTAAAAAGCAAGGGAAAATGTGTGTGCGTCCTATGGAGCGAATGCAGGCTTTCGCTGAAGCCTGGAGAGTGAGAGGGGTCGGTGCGCACCGACCCCTCTCGCTCCAAAGGCTTCAGGAAGCTATCCGCTAGCCGTGGGAGACCCAGCTCTCCCACGGCTAGCGGAGCGCTGCATTAATCCCGACGCTTGGGGCGTGCGGAGCTCAGCGCACCCCAAGCTTCTGGGTGCCGGAAAGGTCTCCGCTAGCCCTGGGAGAGCCCCGCGACGTCGCGGGGCTCTCCCAGGGCTAGCGAAGCGCCGCGCTAATCCCGAAGCTTGGGGCGTGCGGAGCTCAGCGCGCCCCAAGCTTCTAGGTGCCGGCAAGGTCTCGCTAGCCCTGGGAGAGCCCCGCGACGTTGCGTGGCTCTCCCAGGGCTAGCGAAGCGCCGGGCTAATCCCGAAGCTTGGGGCGTGCGGAGCTCAGCGCGCCCCAAGCTTCTGGGCGCCAGCAAGGTCTCCGCTAGCGCCCAGAAGCTTGGGGCGCGCTGAGCTCCGCACGCCCCAAGCTTCGGGATTAGCGCTCCGCTAGCCGTGTCTAGGCTGCGGATAGCAGCCTGCTTCCCGGAGCGTCGGGCGCCCTGAAAGCAGAGCTCCAGGCGCTTCGGGAACACATCCGCAGCGTGGGGAGCCTTGCAGGAATTCCCCACAGGGCTCCCCACGCTGCGGATAGCAGCCTGCTGCCTGGCGGGTGGGGCGCCCTGAAGCAGAGCGCCCCTCGCGCCAGGCATACATCCGCAGAGTGGGGAGCCTTGCAGGAGTTCCCCACAAGGCTCCCCACGCTGCGGATAGCAGCCTGCTGCCTGGCGGGTGGGGCGCCCTGAAGCAGAGTGCCCCTCGCGCCAGGCATACATCCGCAGAGTGGGGAGCCTTGCAGGAGTTCCCCACAAGGCTCCCCACGCTGCGGATAGCAGCCTGCTGCCTAGCGGGTGGGGCGCCCTGAAGCAGAGCGCCCCTTGCGCCAGGCATACATCCGCAGAGTGGGGAGCCTTGCAGGAGTTCCCCACAGGGCTCCCCACGCTGCGGATAGCAGCCTGCTGCCTAGCGGGTGGGGCGCCCTGAAGCAGAGCGCCCCTCGCGCCAGGCATACATCCGCAGAGTGGGGAGCCTTGCAGGAGTTCCCCACAGGGCTCCCCACGCTGCGGATAGCAGCCTGCTGCCTGGCGGGTGGGGCGCCCTGAAGCAGAGCGCCCCGCCCGCCGGACAGACATCGGCCAGCCCCACAAGCTCGGGGGACAGCAGGGAGGCGCAGCGCCACTATCCCGCTGTTCCACGACCTGGTTCGGTTTCCCTGACCTGCTTTTGGGGGGGAAATAAAGGGGAAATTTTTTTCCTTTATTTCCCCCCCAAAAAACTAGGTGCGTCCTATGGTCCGGTGCGTCCAATCGTGCGAAAAATACGGTAATTTTTATTCCTGCCAAGTACTTACAGCCACTGTGGTTTTTGGAACCTCACGCACATTCATCAACCTCCTTGGCTCCTTTGGCAATATGGCAGCATCTCAAAATGAGCAAGTGGTGAGCCAACAAGAGAGGGCAGACTTGCTTCCTCATGGACACAGGATGCCTTTTGGTTATCAAATTTATCGTCTTCCTTCAAATGGTATTAATTTGCTTGCGATTGATAATTTACCAGGTAGGCTTAACTCCCCTGCACTCCCTCCATTTCACGGGCTATTCTTCAGCAGCTGTCATATGGTTAACTGTAAAAACTTTTTCAGCAAACATTTTATAATGTCATTACAACTGTAGATAGTAGAACAATGTTGAACTAAGAAATTAACCTTGGCTATACACTGTGTTGTTAACTGGTATCTCTATTCACAGCTGTACAAAAGATAATTTTAATCCATACAATGTGAACCCTGATTGTGTTCTATATAATACCTCCTTTTAATTGAGGGTATAATATTACATCACAAATGCCTTTATCCAGCAGACTGTTAATCTCGTCACAAAGGAATAACAGGATGTTTGGCAAAAGCATTTTCAATTAAACCATGTTGACTCACATCAGTTATTTTATTTCTCAGCTAAATGCCCTGGCCAGGATTAGCATCAGGCAGAAAGGACCCTTGTTCATCTCTTTTAGTACTTTTAATATATTGAGAATGTGAAGCACCATTTTCCACTTCTTCTAAGATTGATTAAGTCAGCAACGCTTTACAGTTACCAGTGCAGAACTCCCATTGATCTCAACAGGGCTTGTAAATTTAGATGCAGCAAGAAAAACCCAAACTGTATTAGTAATTCAATGAATTTACCTATTATAGCCACATGCAAAGGAAGACAGAGCTCCTATACTTTTAACTGCTATATGGAAGAGGAAATTTTAACAGCTTCCCCTACAAGACAAAACTTGACTGCAAAGTTCCTTCTTCCATTGATTTAATTTCTCTTTCTCTCTGAGCAACTGTTAAAGGGACAGGAGCCTTTGCCTCTGTGCATCTTGTCACTCTCTCTGCTACTTCCTTTAACAAAGATGTGAAAACCAGAGACTGAACTGTGTGTATTCAACCTTACACCTTTCTTCAATAAGAATGCCATACTCTCATACCTACATACTGCAAAATGGACAATGCTTCCAACTCCACTCCAAATAATGAACAGAAATATCCACTGAACACATCCAATCTAGGAAGCTTTAAACAGGTTTATTCCCTTACAACACCTTTACAGAGCACACACAGAGAAAAAATTATTGTGTATTATATTTATATGCCACTCCTCCACCAAAGAGCAAAGGGGTGCTTACATTAATCTATCCTGTCTTATCTTCATAATAATTCTGTAAGGTATGTTAGGCTGAGAGTTATTGATTGGTCCAAGATCACCCAATAAGCTTTCCTTATCTGAACCTGGGTCTCCTGGTCCTTGTCCAACAACCACGCCACACTGACTTTCAATAGTACCGCTTACCCACTGAAATAGCTTATTGTAGGATTTGATGGCTAAAATAGGTTGAGGATTTAGATATGAATCCTCTTCCTATTATCAACAAGGGGATGTGTAGCCACAACTCCCTCCCATTATAGGATCCTACAAATATCATTATGGCTCTAAATTAACAATGAAGGTTGAGAAATATAACAACCCTGGAAGGAGCAGATTAAGTCGCATGTAATTTTTCATTCATCCCTGTTCTATTTCAAGAGGAAAACCTCAGGCCCCCAAAGAATCAGCAGGAGTTTTTCAAAAAGATGTTTCCCTTGGTTATACTAGAAGCTGCCTCTGTACTGGAAGCTGTGTGCTGGAAGCAGCTGTAGATTAAGTTTTGGGAAGCTGCTGTTTGAATGGAATGACAGCCCCTGCTGTGCAAGCCAAAGTGGGAGGGAGCCACTGATGCAAGCATATTGCTCCTACAAGCTGGCTGGCCTACAAAAGGTACTCCCGTCATTCTGTTTAATATCAGCAAATGGGATAACAGCCATGCATGGTGGAGTCCTGTCATTAGTCTTCTAATGCACTTGTATAGCTCTGATGAGGGGTACTGACAGATTTATTAGCACTATGCAGAGCACATACCCTTGATGTTCACATTGCTACTAATTAATATTCAATCCATATACAAAGTACACCCAGTCTTGAGGGTCAGCTGCATTAAATCTCATGGGTAGCCATTTCTGAACACTGCATATTATTGGTAGTATGTACGAAGGCACATTTGTTCTGTTTCTGAGAAATGGAAATAACACATCTATTGCTTACAGAGACATGGGAAGCCTGTCCCTTTATTTCTACAGTTTTCTGCTTTGTCTCCCTACTCTTACAAATCACCTACAGAAAAGCTGTGGAATGTCTCAGATATCCTTCCTTCATCAAACTACTTGTGTGGTTGCAGGGTTCTTCAATGTTCTCCATTCCACCCTCCCCCCAAAAAACAACACACTTGTACAAAAGAATACGGTGCATTTTGTTCCAACTTTAATTGATTGGACTATGCCAATTTGTTAAGTTTTGCAACCTCACCTGCGATCGTTTACAATGAAGGGCAAGATAGAAAGTTTGCAAATAAACATGCTATTCATCACAGTGCTAGAACAGAGATCTAGATCTCTTAACAATGTATCTGATAGATGTCTGCATTTAGAAGTGCTTTATCCTGTCCAAGCACAACTTGTAAAATAATAAAATAAAATAAAATAAAATAATTTTATTTATATCCCACCCATCTGGCTGGGTTGCCCCAGCCACTCTGGGCAGCTTCCAACACATATAAAAACATAATAAAACATCAAACATTGAAAACCTCCCAACACAGGGCTCCCTTCAGATATCTTCTTAAAGTTGTATAGTTATTTATCGCCTTGCCCTAATGGGAGGTCATTCCACAGGGAGGGTGGCCCTACAGAGAAGGCCCTCTGCCTGGTTCCCTGTAACATGACACTGGTGTCTTCCAGAACCTCACACCAGGTAATTTACAAAGCCAATTCACTCTCCACTATCAAGTACCAAGTACTGTTACACTCCTTGTTTATTAAATGTCCTTCATCTGAGGTTCATAGGTTTACAGTGATAGAGGGCACCAAGCTATGCAACTCCAGACTGATATGCCAGCTATTCAATGTACTAACCAGCCCTTGTATCTGAGTGGTTAACAAGAGACTTGTTGAGCAATCTATAGAGTTCTTTTAAAATGTCTGTTTGCAGATCCTTCATAGTGAAAGAGTTGGTTGAAGTCAGAAAAGTTGTTTTATGGCACCATTCACAAACATTTGGAATAAATTCAGAAGTCAAAATGCTATACCGATTTTGCCGTGCTTCAAACGCATTGATTCTAATGAGTTCAGGCAAGCCTAATCTGGGTCATGTTGCAGCCGTGACATTTAAAAACCTGTTACCTGCCAGTTGATTCCATGTGCTATTGATGCAATCTTTAACCCAAAAAAAATGTTATGGGAAGTTTTTTTCAAGATGGGAAATGCACTATTTAGCAAGATTAAAAGATTTTTTTTCTCTGCTTCCACATTGATAAATTGATTTCCTATAGAAGTATGCATTTCGACAATCAAAGAACAACACAATTATTATTTCTGTTCTTTCAGATAGGGCAGTCCCCAGCCCCAACCCCAACCAGATGCATGCCTTCAATGGTAACAATGGTTTTTTGGGGTGGGGTGGGGAGTAGGGAGAATGCTTCATATAGGAATCTTGCATATTTATCTCCTGAAATGCATTCTTTAAGTTGGACAACAGGAATTTGACTTTAACATAGGTGGTACATGACTCTAGTCAAGCTTGCAAAAATTTACCATTTGCCCGATAATAAATGCTGGAAATGTAAAGAAAATGAAGGTACATTCTTTCACCTTTGGTGGACGTGCCCTAAGATTAAGGCTTTCTGGGAAATGATCTATAATGAACTGAAAAAGGTATTTAAATATACCTTCCTGAAGAAACCAGAGGCCTTTCTCTTGGGCATGGTCGGCCAATTGGTGTCAAAGAAAGATAGAACTTTCTTTATGTATGCTACAACAGCTGCAAGAATACTTATCGCAAAGTACTGGAAGGTGCAAGATTTACCCACTCTGGAAGAATGGCAGATGAAGATGATCGACTGTATGGGATTGGCAGAAATGACTGGCAGGATCCGAGACCAGGGAGAAGAGTCGGCAGAAGAAGATTGGAAGAAATTCAAGGACTATTTACAGAAATATTGCAAAATTAATGAGTGTTGAATGATGTTGGATAGAAATTAAGGGGTTCATAGCTGTAATGTGATATGGGGGGGAAAATAGGGTATAGAAACAGGTTAAATTTATGGATAAGGATTTGCTGAACTAACAATTTGAACTGGAATACAAGAAGGGGAGGTATGAGGAAGTCAGTGAAATATGTTATTGAAAAACAGGTATTGTGAACCTTATGTGCTTTTAAACTTTTTCTTTTTGATTCTTTTTTATTGTATTAAATTTGAAAACTTTAATAAATATCTTTTTTTAAAAAAGGAATTTGACTTTAACATTATTTTGAATGGTGTGGATGGATTTGTATTATATGTGGATTGGTGATGGCAACAACCCATATGACTTTGAGGCAATCACACTCTACTATTTTATTCACATGGTACCTGACACTTTGGAAGGTTAAAAAGATTTACAGAATAATCTGAAGAGTCAGGCTGGGAAAGATCTGGTCATTTGGGTAAATTTTTTAGAAGCTTTAAACATAGGCGGCAATAAATGGCCCAGAACAACATTTCCCTCTACATGTTCCCAATTAATATGTCTGGTTATGTCTTGCCAGAAACTCCTGAACTGGTAGTCTCAGCAAAGAGCCAGAGAACAGCAAATCAACCTTTGCTTCTGCAGTAGAACTTTTTTGGTTCCGTCACCCACTATATAGCCCACTGTGTTCCCAGAAGCTTCTTCTGATGGTAAGTGGACCCTCCAGAACAGCATTAGATGGGACGCAGGTGGGCTGTAGTGGAGAGAGAAATCAACCAGGCTGCCTTTAACAAGTGGTAGTGCTCTTCTACTCACAAAAGACACCTTTGAATCCAATCCTGGAGGTGCAAGTAACGGACAGCAAAAGGAAATTGATGCATTTGTCTGTTAAATGGGAATGTGAGGCAAGGAGGAATGCTAACTAGAACTGAAGAAAAAGAGATGGCTCCCACAGTGATCCACAGGGTCAGGGCATGTTGACAAGGGAGAACATGGGCAAGATTCCTAGACATACCCCCCCAACAACTGCAGACGATGGAGATGCAAGGTTAGGATTTATCACCAAGCAGCAGCTTGGATTTGTAAAGAACTTTTGCAGGGGCCCAAATGAAAACATAAGCGATGTAAATAACAAAGGGCACAGGTACTAGCTGTCATAAGTTAGAGAAATTGAATTCCCCACCACAGAGGTGTAGCACGGTCACAAAGTGCATTCTACTAATCTGTGTGTTTGCAAAGGGAACCAGGTTCTTGCTGAAAGAAACTGGTTTGGATTTCTCAGAAAATGCAAACAAGAGTAATTACTTCAATTAAGGCAAAGGTACTCTTGCTGAAGGGAATCTGTTCCTTCTAAGACATAAATCAATAGCAGAATAAGAGCTGTTACCTGCATCAGATATGACCATCAGATACGACACTGATTCCAGAGGATTAATTAGGAATGCATTAATGTGACTCATTTGTCCCTGAGGGGGAATCCTCTGTTCTGCAGTCACTCTGAGATCTATGTTTGGTGGGAACCACTGGGGATTCTCCTGAATAAATGATAGTGGGCTTGTGCTTCCTCCAGTTAAATGTGCTGTACCACTGTAGCACATTTCACTCAAAGTAAATCCAAATTACACAAATACAGTAGTCTCAGGGTGTTGCAGAGTTTCAGTCAACTCAAGCTTTACTGATGACTGCAGAATCAGGTGGTGGTTTGCATGTGAGCCAACAGAGAAATTTAATATCAGCACACACAATACTTCAAAGAAATGCTCATTCAACAGTCAGCACCAAATGATGAGAAATCAAGTTCACAGAATTGCAGAGTTGGAAGGGATCCTGAGGATCATCTAGTCCAACCTGCATTCCTCCAGCAATGCAGGAATATGCAGCTGTCCCATACAGGGATCAAACCTGCAACCTTGGCATTATCAGCACCTTGCTCTAACCAACTGAGCTATCTATCCAAAGAACTTGGGTGGTGAAGTTTTACTCAGAGAAGACAAACTGAAATTAATGAACATGACTAAGTCAGTCAGCATTCGATTCCTGTTTTCACTCTGGCTGGGGTGAAGGCAAGAAAGGGACAAATTAAAAGTTCTACTGCTAAAATGTCTTTCTTCTTTTGGGGGATGGTATGTTTTCTCCTTCAGCCAAGAATTCTCTGTGTGTGTGTAAAGGGCAAAGAGAAATTGAGAAATGAGGGAAGGCAGGGGGAAAGGGGAAAAAAAGAAAAACTAGGGAGCTGAGACTTCAGGCTCAGTCATAAATTTGTGGCTGTAAATCTCTAAGAGCACAAGAGCAGCAGCTACTGTGGTGGGCAGAATGTTAACTGACAGTTCTCTTCCAGGAGCAGACATGCCTTTCTCTTGGGTTTGCGCAGTACAGCATTTGAACAAAAGGGGAAAAGACTCACTATTGACTTGTCTGCACTTTCAGCTGAAGAACCAAGAGGTCAGTTCACTCATTTACACATCAGACGATTAAAAACAGTTTAAAAACACACACACAAAGACAGCAAATGCATTTGATACAAGACAAAAACTATACCAAAGTAGGCATTTGTGACAAAGACACATTTATCCAGCCGAGAAAGCCTGTTGAAACAAAAACGTCTTCAGGTTTCCCCCCGGAAAAAGCTGATAGTGGGTGCCTGTTGTAGATCATCAGTAATGCTGTTCCACAGAACAGAGGCAGCCACACTAAAAGTCCTGCTCCAGGTTACTGTGGCTTCTGAGATCTCTGCAACTTGCAGGAGAAACTCTCCCACAGACCACAGCAGGAAGTTAGCATCTGTATTAACTTCAAACACTGAAGTTACAGTTATGCTTTCTTTAAAAAAATTTCTCCTTTTAATCGATTTGCACATTCTATTGAATTTTTACAGTTGATTTTTTAAAAAAGAACCTGACATAAAACAAAAAATCCCAGCTGACATCCATGGTACTAAAAAGGGTAAAAAAAAATGTAGAAGAGTCATTCTGAAGTAAGAGAGAGGCACTGTTTTCAATTCTAAGGTTAGTGGTATAAACAGGGGACAACCTTGCGCTGCAAGAATCACCACCCAGCCATGAAGCCCCCTTGTAGAGCTCACCTTTGGCTAGTCTCTTAACCTAACCTACCTCACAGGGCTGTGGCAAGGATGAAATTGAGAGGGAAGAACAATGTACACCACCTTTAGATGAGGCAAAACGTGGCATATAGATGTGATAATTAAAAATGAATAACTCCAACTGGAAAATGCATTTAAGCACTAGTGCTACTTTTAATTCTAGAACACACTTTGCGTCAACAGACTGGTGCCAGACCTACAAGAGACACAAAAAGACATTGGAACTCCCGTTTCCATGTTCTTATTTTATCTGTAAGCCACCTTGAGTCCCTGTCAGGGTATAAATTATTTAGCGGGGTGTGAATAAATATGTAATAATTATAACAATTCTCAAGGCTGGCTGCTACAAGAGTTTCCAGACCTTTCTTGGCATTTGACAAGTAAGTACAATGATCCTGAAGACAAGGGAAGCACAGAATTACTAGAGCCAGGAGACTTGTTAAATCCCTGCCACCCATTCAACTGATGAGCTTATTTAACTGTCAAAATTAGTTGAAGGATATTCTGTGTTGCCAGTGGCAATTAGATTGGTTCAGAAAACACATGATAAAGAGCTCAGCCCTGTTTGGGTGTTCACGCCTTACATGCAAAGCAAATCATTTAAGAGAGGGAGGGGTGCACAGCCAGGTTCCATGAGCTCAGGCGCATCACCTTTGTCTTATTTGCATGTCCTCGCCACCTAAGTAGGGTTCCAGTAGGCGAACCCCTGCTTCAGAAATTTGCTTTCCCATTCATAAGAGAGTTGCCAACAACAACAAAAATTAACGTATCAGCACATTGTAATCACATTTAGTTGGTGACTGCCCAGATTCACCCTACAGTTGAGGCTAGGCTGGTTTAGCTCTGGTAGTTGCCTGAATAGGACCTGGTGGCGGCTGGTGTCCACTGCGACTGGTAAGGCAGAACGCAGGGAGATCAATAGTAGCTGGAGCCAGAGCCAATGGCAGACAAGGAGAACCATTTCTAGTTTTTGTCCCTATCCTCCTTTCTGATGCAACACATAAGGACAACCCTTGACAGATGACAGCCAGGGCCAATCCCTCGACTGGTTGTAAGCAAGATCAGTCTCCACTGGAAAACACTCCTTGGAAATGCTGGAGGAGGCACTCTGAGCTCTTTGGAGGAAAACTGCTATGTAAGTTTTAACTCTATTGTGCAATAGATAGATGATTGATATATATATATATATATATAGAGAGAGAGAGAGAGAGATCCCTCCATCTTTCCTCTTCTTCCTTACTGTTCCATGACCTATCACCTCAGTTTATTGAATAATTATAAAAATGCCCCACTTTCTCAAACACACATACAATCACCTGGCAGCGTGGGAGCCAATTCACAAACCCTGGACAACAGGGATGTGGTTTCGATAAGTGACAGAAGTGTTTAATGGGAGTTGTGTATATACCAACCCAGGTGCGGACCTTCTGTTCTGCACAGGTGAATACCATACAGATCACCCCAGATGCTATCATGTTTGAGGGGCAACAGAGGACACCAGGAATTTACTGTGCTTGTGCAGTCCTCTGTTGGAGATGGTCTCTGGTTGTTTCTCATTTTATCGTCTTAGATGATGCCTTCCTAAAGGCAAAACTATGAAGATAACTTCTGCATGTGTTTACAATACATCATCACCTTCTCCTTCTTCTTTTCCCTAATGCACATACTTTTGTCCCCAGAGCCATTCATCTGTTTCCTCTGGTGCCACAAAGCTGCAGATGCATTTTCTGCACAGAGCTATCATTTTACACAAGCTGAACAAAAATATTCAAAGGTGGTTTCCTTCATCTCTCGCACACTGCAAATACAGGTATTTGCATAAAATTTCAATCGGAAAGAGCTTACTACTGCAGGCCCGTGTGGTTTTTTTGAATAGCTTAATATGAGCACTAATTCCACATATCCATTTCTAAGCAAACCTAAACCTTGCAGAATTGTCATGGCTGCCTCTGAAAGCAACACAAACCACACCTGCATTTCAACAGCATTCCTTTGATAAGAAAGGAACATGCATAAATCTGTAGGCAGTTGTGAATTGAACATCAGCAGCAGTAATCTTTCCATTGCATCTTTGTTCTTCCACGTCACCAACAAATCAAATCAAATGTTTTCAAATACCATTTGGAGAATATGTTCATTTATCATTTTCTGTTGTTGGGCTTTTGGGGTGTGTGTGTTTTTTTTTTAACTGGTAAATGATAGATAACTAGCTCTGAATAATAGAGCTCCCACATTATCTTGAACAGTACTGTCAAGAAAATGTAATGGCTATTAACTACACTTCAAGGAACACGGGCAACTTTTCAGATGTTGTTTCAAAGAGATTTTTAGAAAGCACGGCATCCTTGTCAGAAGCTGGCATCGGTTTAAACACAATCATTTTCAGGTTCATGCCACAGGACATAATGCACTTCCATCTGCTAAATTCATATAGCGTAACAGTGTGATAGATGCCCAAACACCAGTTTATCTTACATTTAATGCTTAGTGCTCACAAGGGGAGGAGAGAGTAAATCTCAAACTGACATGCATCAGAATGGAGATAGGGTGGATCACGTGACTGGATGTTCCTCCTATCTTCCAATATCTAAAGGGCTGTCACATGGAAGATGGCGCAAGCTTTTTTCTTCTGCTCTGGAGAGTAGGACCCCAACCAATGGCTTCAAGTGCCAAAGAAGGAGACTCCGACTAAACATCAGGAAGAACTTTCTGACTGTAAGATCTGTTCAGCAATGGAACAAACTTCCATGAGAGATGGTGTGGACTCTCCTTCATTGGAGGTTTTTAAGCAGAGGTTGGTGGCCATTTGTCATGGAGATTCCTGCACTGCGGGGATTTGGACCAGATGACCCTCAGGGTCCCCTCCAAGTCTACCATTCTATGATTATATGTCATGGATTAGGCTCAACTAGAGCCCTTCTCTAATATGCTATTGCAGGCACCCCCAACCTGCAGCCCTCCAGATGTTTTAGCCTACAACTCCCATGATCCCTAGCTAACAGGACCAGTGGTCAGGGATCATGGGAATTGTAGTTCAAAACATCTGGAGGGCCGAAGGTTGGGGATGCCTCAGGAACAAAAGGAGCTGCCTTAAACCAAGACAAACTGTTGGGTCAAGCAACTCAGTACAGTAATCTGTACTCTTCTCACTTGTGGCTTGCAAGTTTACTTGAATTTACAGCAATCCCTTTGTTTAATACCTTTCCCCACTTCAACTTGCCCTAAACTGCTGTTAGCCCTACTAACAGCTTCAGGGGCAATTTAGACTAGAGGAAAATAACGTATTAGGAGAGAGATCTAAACTACCCTGTCCCAAAGTCATAGCTCTGATCAAATCTGGAGTTACCACCAAAAACACTGAGAGATCCAATAAGACATATTTGTGTCCTAATCCACTTTTGCATGATTCTGCTCTGGCTCACACACGGACCGACAGACTACACACACAAGCCACTCTTATTATTTTGCATCTGTAAAGACTCCCTTTTCCAAACATCATTTAAAATATATTTACTACTGCATAAATAATGTGAAAGCATTACGAAAGTTATAATCTTAAGCATGCTAAAACGTAAGAATCTTTCAAATCCATGATGCTTACTTCTGGGGAAAGATGCTCAGGACCACACAGATAATTTACAGATCAAAATGTTAAATGTGCACCTAACTTTATTCCCTTGTGGTTTTCCAAAGATAAATTGCTGCCACCCTGTATAAATTTCTCTCAATAATCACCACAGGATAGGGTCTTCTTACTCTAAATATCCTGATTCTAATTCAAACCCATAAAAATAATCTTGGCAGCTCAAAATGAATGACTTCATGCTTTCTTACCTTAATCCTTATCTATGCAAGTGCACGGCATTAATGATTACCTATTCAATCTTTTCATTTATCAAATTTTATATGAAAGTACATAATGGAAGTTGCTCGCAGATGGAGAGAAATGAGTGATTGTCTGGTGCATGCAGTCCTTTTTACAGGAGCTCAGAGCACACTTAGGCATAGAAGGCATTGGATTTGAACCAGGAGCTCATGCATAGACAGAGGGTGTCTGAATAATTATGCCATCAATTGTTAGAAAGTGGCCAAGTTCAGCCTTGTATGGATGCAGACAACAGGAATGGCCCTATCCTTAGGCAGAGTGAGGAGCCTGCCTCAGACAATTAGGTGTGGGAGGGGGCAGTGGAAACCACCACCCCCCCAGGGTGATTCTCCTGAGCCCATGATAGAGCTGTGAATGCCACAGGGCTTGTACTGTACTCTCTAGTCTTCTGTCCTCAAGTGTGCTGCAGGATGCCAACCTATTGCTGGTATTGAAGTGTGGTTTAACTTCCATTCCAGCCAACTTCTATACAAAAAACAGGAGGGGGGGAGCACCAACTTGCCCTTTGCTTCAGGCAGCAAAATGCCTCAGGCTGGCCCTCAGGGGCAGGGTGCTTGTTTTCTTTTCTCCAGAGAGTGCTGAACACAGAAGGACAGCAATGCTCTTGCCGATGATAAACATACTCACCCCACTATCATTTCTTGTGAACATATTTTGCAGGGATTTGTACTGCTTTGAAAACCTTTTTGGCCACAGAACACGTGGAACAAAATGAATGAGTCTGTACACCATGGGCAGCAAAGACTCTGTTAAAGTACCTTCTGCTCTCCCCTAATAACTATTTCCTACAGTCATGAATAATTCTTTCTGGTTTTCTCTCTTGATTTTCTCAGCCTCCAGACTTGTTCATACTGTAGTGGGTCTGCTCAGTTTGTGCATTCTTCTCTTTCTATTACACCAGCTCTTGACCCAACGCTGCTTCCTAATAAGGCCAGTGTAAATTTCACTAGTTTTCTCACTTGGAGAAAGGGTTATTGTTTTCAACTAGGATGAGCAACCCTTTTGGCTCTCAGGATCATATGTAGTGGAGGTTGGTGGTCATAGTCAGACACGCCCATGCACAAACATGCATACAAACATCTCCTCTCCCCCATCTTTCTCTTAGACACACACACACACACACACACACACACACACACACACACACACAGCCTTCCCTCTGCCTCAACACTTCCAGTGAAGCCCAGACTGGTGTCTGCAGCAATCTTGGCTGGCTTAGGATTGCTGGAGCCAGCTTCAAGTCTCCCCTGCCAGCACCATGGACTTCCCAAAGATTAGGTAGGGGCAAGGGTCCCAATGCAATGAGGAAGATATGCAAGTCTCTTGCAGGATTACTGAAATCCTACCCAAGGCCAACGCTATAGCTCCTCTCAATAATGAAACACTCCTCTTTTCTGCATAGCAAAGGTAAAGGTCTTCTTAGGCGGGAACCAGGAGGAGGCATGCCCAGGGACAACCTTGCCTTTTATCCCATGAATGCTTTATCCACTGGATTACCAAAGCTCATTTGGGGGTTGCTGGGGCAAATGAAGAAGACTCCATGGTCTTTATGGCACTTGCCAGTTACAGGACACTGCTTTAATTCAGAGATGAGGATACTTTTCCCTGTGAAGTGTAAGTGACAGCAACCATAAGGTGAGTGGAGCCAGAGCTGATAGTGGGTGGAGTTTTCAGCATTATTGAACTGTATTCCTTATCTCTCTTCACACACCTCATCCCCTCCTTTCCCTGTGCCACCCCACTGCATCTTTCTCTCTGCTCTATACCATCTCTGCAAGCCACATGAAATTATGGCTGTGTGAAATTAGTCTTAGGGGCACAGATTCCCCATCCCGACTTGTATTTGGATGGAATCCAGCTGCTGAGGCAGATGTAGCAACGTCCCAGACATTACAAAACCTGTAGACAAGGCTGAAAGCAAGCAGCAATAGTAAAAGGGGAAAGTGGGTAGGCAAGCGCAGCACACAGCATGCTGGTCTTTATCCCTTAGACCAGGCATCCCCAAACTCAGCCCTCCAGATGTTTTAGGACTACAATTCCCATCATCCCTGACCACTGGCCCTGGCTAGCTAGGGATGATGGGAGTTGTAGTCCCAAAACATCTGGAGGGTCGAGTTTGGGGGTGCCTGTCTTAGACAACTGCAGCTATCACTGATTTTCTCAACTTTGAGAATCAAGGGCTGTCCTCCAAGTTGCTTGGAAAGAGTTGAGCTGGCAGGCCTCTTTCCAGCTGGCTAGCACCAGGTTTTGTCAGAAAATAGAAGACTGCCCTCCAAAGGTTTCTGAGCCATTTCCTGAGAGAAGGTGAGCCTGCCTTATGCATGGTTGATTCTAGCAACACAGTTATCCACACCAATGTAGAAAGGTGCACTGTACGTGTGTGCCCATCCAGTTGGGTAATCTGATAATCCAATGTTTAGGATAAACCATACCAGAAACCTATGCACTTTTTTCCCCAGTGCCAGGGCCACATTTCCTGTGGGCTACTTTCTGGAGACATATGGAAGTGATGGGTGAAGCCAGAAGCAAAGGTGGGCAGAAAAAAAGATGATAACTAATTCTACCTTTATACTGTAGGCTAGTTTCCATGCACAGCCCTCTCTATCCTCCATCAAGGCAAGCAAGAAGCATTTTAGAATGCAAGGACATATTTGAACCTGGCAAATACATCCATGGGGGGTGCAAAACAGGGCTGGTGGGGAATGGACTGGGGTGTGGACCTGAAGGGCTGCATTTTGCCTTCAGCTCTGAGGTACCACCACACCTGCTCTATAGGTAATACAAACGGCCTGTACCCCCTGCATTGCAGGGAGTTGGGCTACATGACCCTTGGTATCCCTTTCAACACTATTTATATTTTTAATGCAACATGAGTAATCCTTTCTTCCGAAAACAATCATGGTTCAGAAAGCAGAGAGCTACTCTAGACCTACCAGGAAGCCCAATCCTGTTCCCTTTTCTTTTAAAGACTCTGGAATCTGCTGTCCTTGTAAGACAAAATGCCAGGTACGTTTTGTAATAGGCATTCAGTGCCTTGCTTAGTCAGGTGGCTCCGTTCCTCAAAGCAGTAAGGCCAGCATATGTAACGCAGCTCGACTTGACAAAAATGACAAGTGTTTTAACAGCTGGATTGATATGACAAGTCAGTACATGTCAAGCAAACAAGGTTTAAGGTAAGCATTTCCCCTGATCAGGATTTATGCCTCTTGCCCTTAGAAGGATAGTGGACAGGTGTCATTTCCTGTAGGGCCCTCTGTCTTGCACTTCTTTGGGGAATACAAACTCCAAACAACTGAATTAGTTTGGCAGGGCTACAGAGCATTTTTACATAAACGCTTCCTGGCTGAAGAACAACAAAAAACGGATTCTGTAAGATTCATACATTACAGTCCCTCTCCCCTGACATACACACCTGTCCCTGTCTATTTTGACAAGAAAATTTGACAAGAAAATTCTGCTTTTGCTTACCTTGCTCTCACTTACTTCACCGGTGTTAATGGAGTTATTTCTCATTAACACAAATAAAGCTGAAAATACAATCGGGCTTGGTCTGCGACAAACACATGTAAGCATTTTGCTTTCAGTTGCCTGAGGGCTATTGTTGCTATATGCAGAACATGCACCAGCTAACAAAAATAACTTTTCTTGTACAGTAACTTAAAATGGAAAAATACTACAGGGGCAATAAACCAAGGAACACTTTCTTTCTTTTAAAAAAGTAAGTTGTTTACAATCATTCATATTCATTTTTCCAAGATAAGAGTTTATAGTCTCCTCACAGCAATTACCAGGGGGAAAGAGTTTCCTCTGGAAAGACTAAACAAAGCCAAATCAACTTCCATCCATTCCCTACAATTACACAGGCTACTATTTTAATGTATATAAAGAGGCCCATATGTATATAAAGAAGCCTACAGTCTCTTATCCTTCTCATATACAATCCTGACTGCACATGCAGAGCCCATATCAGTACAGTACATAATACACCAGGCTATAATATGACAACATGGTGCCAGCAAGTTCTGATTTTAGAAGACCCATTGACTCAAGTTAAAAACTTCAATTACATTTCAAAACATGGATTCATGAGGGCAGGAGGAGCCTCAGGCATCTATCCAAAGTGTGAGAGGGCCAAGCTTGGCGCCCAGTGCCAATGCAACTGCTGGCACTGTTTGGTGTGTGGGTGTGTGAAGGACACACCTGAATGCCATTCATGTTTAGATGTACTTAGGGTGGCCATACTTCAAGAGGTAAAATTCCAGACACAAAAAGATGTAGAGCATTTTTAGGGCAATTGCCTGATAGCCCTTCTGCCACCATCGTCCCCAGGGCACCCGTGTCAGAGCCCAGGCCTAGCACACCAAAGCCAGAGCCTGAACCAGAACTGCCCATGCACACATTTAAAAAAACCAACCCAAAATCCAGAACATTTGCTTTCAAATATAAAATCCCCCCTGGATAGGCATGTAGGAACCCCAAAAGAGGACATGCCAGGGAATTCCTGGACGTATGGCATCCCTACATGCACAGAGCTTTTCCATGCAACTGAGGAACCTAACTGGTGCAGGATCCCCATCATGTGGAGGAATCTTAAAAGCATAGGACCCACTTTACTGCCAAGGGCTGCAGGCAGTGCTTGGGAACCCACAACCCCCTCCTTTGTTTCTATGAGTGAGGGGGTTCAAGGGAAGCATTCTAACTAGGTGCTATTACCATGACATAATAGGACTTGTGATAATGTGGTAAATTATGAATACTTCTCCCTGTCAGGCAAATGGCATGTGCATTTTGAATATAATTGACCTAGTAAAAAGAATTTCAGATCACAGCAGCTTCAAAGGGACAGAGTTAGGCTTGTGCTTCACTCTCCCACAGAAATTGATGTGGAATTAAACAGGCTTAACTTTTATGCTGAAGGCATTTTGAAGCCTAAGGCAGAATAGCCAACTTGCCAGAGTGAAGGTGCGTAATAACCAAACCCAGCCAATTCATTTTGGCACCTGGGGTAGAAAATCCCACACACGTGCTGCTCCTTGGGAGTAAAAATATAATAGTACTAAATCAAATAGCCAACAATCTCCTGCACTTTCAGGATACTCAAAAGCCACTGCCTAATTGCCAGGTCTGTTTATACCATTACCTCCCATCACATGGAGAGAGGGCAGAATTAGCTCCTCCCTGGCATAACTGGCTGACAGTTCAGGGAACAAAGAGAAAAAAATGACATACATAAGTGACCTGTGCCTTGCAAACAAGAGCACAGCCAGGTTTATGGAAGAAAAGAAAGGAGGAAAAGGGGATTAAACCGAAAGAAGCAATTATCTGGGTGGAAAATACTGAGGATTAAACACAGAACAAGCTATAGCTGCAACTATGTGATTGCAGGTGGAATAAAAGAGACCCAACCATGAGAGCAATCTAGTGAAATATTTGAATGATAATAATGGTAGAGATAGAGTCGCAAGGTTCTTATAACAGTAGATATGCATTCATTGACTAAAATAGAGTTGAACTCCTATTGTACTTGGCATGAAAATTATCTTGAACTTTCAAAACACTTAATATCTTCACTGTCTCTCAGTAGATGTGGCATAAAAGGCACCACGGGATGAACTTCACCCTCCCTCTAGCATGTCAAATATTTCATATCCTCGCAAATGAAGACTCCAGACAAAGCTTTTATCCACTACTACTTGCTTGCTCCATAAATGCTGACAGCATGCAATTAATTACTTTACCAATGATGTTATTTACCCTAATCATAGCTACAAACAGGAAGCTGCCTTAAGCTATGTCGGAATATCTGTCTAATATAATATGATCTACTCCGCCTGGCAACAACTTTCCGGGGTCTCCATCTGAAGTATTTCCCATCACCTGCTGTCAGAGACTGCCTCCAGGTCTCAGCTCACAGAAGACCAACGCTAGCCAGTAGAACTGTACAGAAGTCTTTATTGACGTTTAGTTTCCATTTTCAAGCACTAGCGTGCGTCTCTACGTCTAGACCCTAGACCAGCGAAGCCTCGTCTGAGTCTCCGCCCCCTGTACACCAGCTTAAGACTCTAGCCTTACTCCACCTTCTACGTTTCTCCTTCCTCCTCTGGGTCCTACTACCCCCCTGGGTGCCTTCCTTCCTGGATGCCTCGGAAGCGGACCCTTCAGACTCCTCCCCTTCTCTCCGGCGGGCTTTGGGACCCGGCTCTCTCTCCGGACTGCCCATTGCGCCCCCCTCTTGTACATTTGAACTTGGCGCGCGCGCGCTGCCCCTGACCTTCCTTTTGACCGTTACCTCGCTCTCTGATGCAGGCGTGGCTAACCCTGACTCCTGTCCTTCCGCTGACGGAAGGCTGCCTGCTGCCGATGTTTGGGACTCCTCCCCCTTACTGCTCTCCGGTGGAGAAGCTGGTCCCGATTTCCAGCTGCTGCTCTCTGAGTCCCCTCTGGCCCCTCCTTCCTGGGGTGTTCCCTCTGGCAACCCCCTGGCTCTGACCACTGGAGCCCCTTTCTGTGAATCCTCTGATTCACTGGAGAGACTTAGAGACCTCGGATGGCTCTCATCGCTGACTTCCCCCTCAGAATCCTCTCCCTCGGTCTCTAATTCCTCCCTTTCCTGTCCCTCTGCTCCTGAACCCCTGACACCTGCTAATTCTTTTTAACTGGACATGTCAGTGATTGAACCTTCTACATGCCCAAGAAGGCATCCATGGGAAGCCTGTGCAATCCAAGGTTCCAGGCTGTGTGGATGTCTTCATGTGGGGAACATTTTCCCTTCACTCTTGGCTCTTGATTGTGAACCACCTTGGCATTTTGTTTAGAAACAAAAGGAGGCATATACAGCCTCTTAATAAATGAACTGCTGTGTCTCAAAAAAGAACCTTTCACACAGGCTTGGGTGCAACCATCCAAGGTTGACCATAGGCTCCTCCTGGACAGGAAGACATATAAAGGAACTTCCTGTTACAGACAAGCCTCACTCAAGCACCAAGGTCTACCTCAGCTCTAGCATGTCTGGCTTAAAATCACATCCCCTTCTAATTTGAACCATGGGGCCAATGCACTACATTTGTTTTGAATTTGCATTATTTGCTGCTATCCTTAATTTTTTTGGTAGTGGGGAGGGGCACTTAACTTACTGATGCCCAACGCTGGATTTCTCTCTTCCTCTCTATGGGCAGCTTTTCCTTTTGCCCCTGAAGGTGTTTAACAATACCTTCCCAGTTCGAACCGGGAAATTACCTCTCCAGAAAATGAGAATGTTTCTCTCCATCCTTTTTATATCTCTGTATCTCTTCTGCATCCTCTTGGACAAGGAAGCAGAGGGAGAGAATTGGAGCCAAGAACAACAGAGGAAAAGATGCACAGATTTACTTGCTTACCTACTGCTCTCCTCTGGACCTCTCCTCTACCCTTGCCTTCTTTCCCAGCTAACTTTTCCTGCCAGCTGATCTGCCACAAGCTGACATCTTTTGGGCAGCTGCAGCCATGCCTTCCTTTTCTCTCTGACCACTTCCAGGTGATGCCATGTTTCTCTGCACCCTACAGAGATGCAATAGTCTGTGGCTACTGAGTGTGCTCAGTCCTCAATAGGGTGTCAGAGGCATCCATCCCTCCTTCAGCAGTGGTGCCTCACTTCTCAAAACCCTGGAATCCCCTCAGGCCTGCTGACATCTACATCTCGTGCATGAATGCTGCGAGCAGTTTTGACTATAGAAGGCTCATCGCTCACATCTGAACTTCAGAAATAGGGGGAATGGTGTTAAATAATACTTGGGGTACTGTATACAGGATAATTGTACCTAGCATAAAGGTAAAGGTACCCCTGCCCGGGCCTGTCTTGACAGACTCTAGGGTTGTGCACTCATCTCACTCTAAATGCCGGGAGCCAGCGCTGTCCACAGACACTTCCAGGTCACGTGGCCAGTGTGACAAAGCTACTCTGGCGAGCCAGAGCCACACACGGAAGCGCCGTTTACCTTCCCACTAGTAAGCGGTCCCTATTTATCTACTTGCACCCGGGGGTGCTTTCGAACTGCTAGGATGGCAGGCGCTGGGACCGAGCAGCGGGAGCGCACCCCGCCGCGGGGATTCGAACCGCCGGCCATGCGATCGGCAAGTCCTAGGCACTGAGGTTTTACCCACAGCGCCACCCGTGTCCCTTGTACCTAGCATAGACACCATTAAAACAAAATATCATGGGATATACAGTACAGTATCTGGGACAGCTCGGGTGTGTGTGTGTGTGTGTGTGTGTGAGAGAGAGTGAGAGAGAGAGAGAGAGAGAGAGAGAGAGAGAGAGAGAGAGCACTTCTGTGTGTGGTGTAGAGTTGGTGATTTTAACCAAGTACAACTAGGCTTGTAATAGATCAAGGATGGATGACCTATGGCTCTTTTGATCATCATCCTGGCTACGGGGGCAGGGGCTGATGGAAGTAGGAGCTTCTGGAGGATAGCCACCCCAGCAGCAGATTAACACTTCAACATGCTCAGACATATGTAAACACATTACCATAAACATACACTGCAGGAAAACGACCACATAAAGGCTTCAAAATTATTGCTGCTGCCAAGATACCCATTTAGGTATACCATGATTACTGTGACCAGATTTAATTCTGTTATACAAAACGACAAACATCTGCAGCGTTGCTTTTGATGGTTTACTAATTAATGATCAAATATGCATTTGCTTCAATGTAATTGTATGCTTTTATGAGGCTGCTTTACTTGATAATTATCATAGACTGTGGAATTAATTAGAGCCAATCCTTTGCTAATGCATTTAGAATCCCCAAGCAACAGCATTAAAATGTCTTTCCTCTTCAAATAATTAAATATAATAAAACACACCCAACCATTCTGTTCAGAAATACAAAATTAAAAAGGAAGTCTACCAGTCCTGTTATGAGTATTATCCTGATATATCTTTCTCTGCATAACAGAAAACCTCACTAGCTGTTAAGTTAGCACACAGAAATGTCACCCATGCTGACCACATGAATGAAGCTCACAAACCTCTGGTGGTCACTTTGGGAACCCCTGTGCTAGATTATGGCAAAGCAGAATTGTACTCAACACATATTTTTACTCCTATGACTGAATACCCAAGTTTGGAGATGTAAATCTGTAGGAAAAGGCCTATGAGGCAGCAGAGTATGACCAAAAAAAGTGTCAAGTTTTCCTCAATGCCAAAGGGGCAAAGACATTATTGATGCAGAACAAAACCCAGCCAGAGAAGGAATGAGAAGAAAGTCTTGACCCACATCCCAATGTTACAGCCCTAAGCCATGTTCAGAGTTGTATAAACTAGTTTCAATTTGTGTGTGGAATTGTTCACTACTTAAAATACGTTTAAGGTTAACGCACAAACAATTTCTAATGAATTTTAGCATTAGGTTGTTTTGGATTTTGACACCACCTTCTTGTAGCCCTGTACTGATAAGTAAGAAATGAAATCGTAACAAAACAAACCACAAAAGCATAACTAAAATCACTGTACAGTGGTACCTCGGGTTACAGACGCTTCAGGTTACAGACTCCGCTAACCCAGAAATAGTTCCTCAGGTTAAGAACTTTGCTTCAGGATGAGAAGAGAAATTGCGCAGCACAGCGCAGAGGCAGTGGGAGGCCCCATTAGCTAAAGTGGTACCTCAGGTTAAGAACAGTTTCAGGTTAAGAACGGACCTCCAGAACGAATTAAGTTCTTAACCCGAGGTACCACTGTATATGGTGTTAAGAAATGCAAGGCATTATGAACCAAATCTAGACCCAAATCAATCAGGGTTCAGGCCAGAATTAGGAACAGGTAAGATTCCCACCACCACCACCAAAAATCCAAGGGCTGAAATTGCCTGTGGGCTGCTATTTTAAAACCAGTTAATGGTCAGATTAATCACAAGATTATTCTACTTTGCCAGTCTCATGTGATGCGTATTTCTTGCCAATACTCCCCCATGTGGTAAAAGATGGTATTTACCATGCCAGGGATGCAACAATGTCTTACCATGAGCAAGGCCCTTTATCAAACGGAATAAGCAAAAGACATATTGGCTTTACTAAATCAAATGTGGGCAGGAGATTCAGCTCTCAAGTTACCTAAGTTACAGGGAAAGTGATAAAGAGTATACTCCTTCAAGCTCAGCCACCAACTGAAACCCACTGGTGTTCTGATTATTTAAGATATTTTCTTGCAGGGTGGGTGGAGAGATCACTGATTTGCACCACCTTTTCCCTTCAAATCACTGTCCTCTTACTGTGTCTCACAGATGACAGGGTATCATCGAAGCTGAGTAGATTTCAACCGTATCATTTTCTTCAAGGGAAGGGAGGAGATTTCACAATTGCTATTTCAGTTTTCCTTTGCCTACGCAATGCAACACCACACTGATATGCTTTTGAAACAGACGCAACTGCACCTGTCACACACAAAGCCTCTTCCCACACAGGTTACTGTTTTGAATTAAGCACAAAGCTGTGGCTGGATGGTGCACAGCAGGATCTGCCCTTTAATGAGTTCATTTGGGTGCTAGAGGTCTTCTTCCATTGTGATAAGACACTGAGATACTTAAAATTGACTTCCAAAGGATGTCTTGCAAGAGTTTGTATAAAATGCTCAAATATGACAGAGAGCAACATAACCTGCAGTACCATCCAACGGGCTGTTCTGTGGCTCAGTATCACAGAATGTCACACCCCTTCCTCCAACACGCCCCAAACTAATGTGCATTACAGCAGCTGCACACTCAGGGAAGAAAACTGCATCTATCAGGTCTCCACTATCAGGTGCCAGCAGTCAGTCAGGTTGGGCATTGGCTGGGGCCCTGAGCAGTAAGAAGGGTTCCTCACTGCACTGCCAGTCACTGCCCTCCCAGCAGACCCTCGGGTGCCAATTGTAGTTACAGGCAGGCAGTGGGGCTGCTTCCATCCACAGGGAAAAGGTGCCGTTTTCATTTACCCAAAATGGAACGGTCTGGCCCACAGATCTATGGAATCTATAGATTTCGTACAGCTACAGATTGGTGCTATCTATTTGTGCTGAGACACTGTTCAGCAGCAAGTGCATTGCTGCTGCTGCCACCAATCAGAGCCCTTGGCCAATACAGGCTTCCCACACAACCCATTACTCAGTGTTAAGCACCCAGGGCAAGGTGCTAATTTTTTTCTAAATAATAAAAAGTTACCTTCGTGGCCAAATAGCACTCTCCTAAGCCTCCTCTCCCAGAATGTCTTGCTCCGAGGAAAGCCCACCTTTGCATCCTCAGAGCAAGGAAGAGGGGACAGGGCAAAGAGAGGGAGGCACAATACCTCCAAGATAACAGGACAAAAGCATTTAGAAGTAAACAGGGAACGAGAAGGGGGAGCCATGGCAGAGAAGAGGGAGAGTGGTGACTTCCCTTGGCTCAAACATCGACATGTCTTGCGCTGGCCCTATTTGCATTGCTGTTGAATCATTTTGAAACATTTATGGTTACTACCTGCTGGTTTCGGTTTGTTTTCCAGTCCTTATCATACAAAATGTTATCGCTTTAAATTCTATGAATTGATATTCCCATGCTGAAAACAATCTCTCATCTGCTGTAAGGTTGTCAGGTATCCTGTTTTTTCCCTCCCTACTGAGCCCTTGTCTTTTTTTTCCTTTAAAAAAAGGGGGGGGAGAGATGAAATCATGTGAAGAAGATTCGTATTTGACAAAGACTGTTTAGCAAAGCTTTTTATCTTGGCTGCTAGTAAATGTATTTTTATTGCTATATCAATCAACTAAATGAGTTTTAGATGATGCAAAACAGTGCAACGGCAAGCAGAGCAAGAAAGACAGTAGGTAACATTTGCTTAATTCTTGGACCCTGCTAGGATTCATGAGACAGTTGAGGCAATTACTGCAATTTTCTGTGAAAAAGCTGAGGTGTGGGGTGTGGATTCATGGGCCGAAGGGTGCAGGGCAAGCTGTTTTTCATGCACGGATTTAAACAGAAGCCAAGCTACAATCTGAAGAACATCTGGGCCCTCACCGCGTGAGGGTTCTGAGGCCAGGTAGAGAAGACTGCAGGTTGGCTCCTGGACCTGGAGTTTCCCACCCCAATATAACAGAAAAGCTCTGGGGGGGGTTTCCGATGGAAATATAGCAACTATTCCCTTAGTTATTCCCCATGACGGGAGTCAAAATAGCCTCCAGCAGACAGATTTCTTTACATAATATTTTAAAAATTGCTCTCAGAAGCAACTATTGATCTCTGCTTACACCTTGCAGTCTAAGGAAGCAATCCAAACCCAAGGTCCACTGGGATGAGCAAATTAAGACCCAGCAGCTCTCCGGCTCAACAGGCTGCTTCCTGGTACAGCTTGCAAAAAAATGATAATTAAAAAAAAACCCATATCCCAGCTGAGCCAGAGATATGCCAGTGTAACTCCCTCCCCTGGGCTTAGCCTGGATTTAGCCAGCTGAGCTGAGTCCGCTGGATCTTACGCTGGCCTAAGCTCTGTAAAATGGGTGTTCTAGGGGAGTGGAAGAGGCAGGAAGCAACCTGGCAGAACTCACACCAGCAAAAAGAGTAAACCAATCGCTATTTTAACAGCTTGTTTTCCCTCTGCTGCACTTAGGCTGGCTAAGCTAGCAGGAACCCTGCTCCTGAATGGAGTTTGGAACAGGGCTAATTTATGATGTTGGAAATTAAACTGGCATAAATTGCGCAGGCTTCGTATACTTGGGGTTGCTCCATGCCAGAGCCCACCCCATTCAGCAGTGACCTACAGACTGCTGGAGAGAGTTTGGGGGCCACTGGGGGGTGAGAAGGGGGAAGAAGGGTGGGGGAGCCCATTTCTAACAGGACTTTCCTTTTGATCCAACCAGAAACACAGAACTAAATGTCAAATCAAACTAAGCTGTTTATGGGCATGAAGGACAGTAGGAAGGAATGCTAAGAAGTCACAATTTTTCTAAACTTCTTTTTTTAAAAGAAACAGACAAAAAAAGGCACAAGCAGATAAGATAAATGAGAGGGAAATGAACAAACCCGAGACGTGAAAGATACACATATACAGGAGGAGGGAGAGGGCCTTAGTGATGATTTATGGCTTGCCATAAAACTACTGAGTTGTATAGATTGCTTCTCTCTCTCTCTGATCCTGTGCTAGTGTTTTCTCCCCCTATACATCTGACTGTTCAGTCATATTTAATAGAGGTTTGTGAACAACTACTAAATTAAACTGCAAAGAAATGATGATTTTAAGTTAATCATCCCTGACATTTATTTTGCCCAACTCTCAAGATGTGACATTCCCAAGAGGTGGACTTTTCAGCCTTCGATTTCAACTCAAGAATGGTTGCCTTTAAAATAAATTGGATGTTTTTTTATTTAAAATCATTTACATGATATGGAAATACAATTAGGTCTTCACGATTCTGTACAGCCACTGTCACTCCCAAATATTATTTTGAAAAACGACTCAAGCTAAGCAAAACAAAAAGCAGCACACACAGCCTAAACAGGACTTTGGTGTGTGTGTGTGTGTGTTTTCTGCAAACCATTACTATTAACATAGACTCACTGAAATGTTGCAGTTCAGAAAAACAGTTTAAAAATGGAAACTCAGGTGCATTTCTTTAATAAACATAATTATGCAAAGCACTGAATTCATGAATGTGCTAACGAAATCACCATTTTCAAGCAGATGGGTCATTATTTACAACTGTTTGATACAGATGGGATGCCAATGCAAAGTATTCGCCACATTAGGTAGTGATCAAAACATGCCAGACATAAAACTTCTCTCATTTTCCACTATTTTCAATATGCTGCTTTTAGAAAAAGTTAAACATTTGTGCATTTGTGCATTCCTGAACTTAAGAAAGTTGACTGAATTTTTTAGAGAGAGTTAATTCCATAATGCTAGTATTTATAATTTCACCTCCACAGATGCTCACGGCACTTCACGTATAGTAATCCTGGAAAGTAAACCAGTGTTATTAGTCTCACAAGTGATGCCATCAAACTCGTACTTCCAGGCTTGGAATGAGTTAAGTTTCAAGAACCTGAAACATTCTCCTCCAATACAAAGTGAGTATTTCAGCCCTCAAATTCTTCCCTGGGTATGATTTTAATCTGAGCCAGAGTAGCAATACCCATCTCACTGGCCAAACAACATCCTCAGTTCCATTCAATTCTACCTATCATTCATACAATGGTTGCCTGGGAAAGCAACAAAGAGAGGAGATGAAGATCTCCCCCCCCCCTCCCATATCTAGTGCACCATATACTAGTGTACTAGGCTGCCCATAACTCCTGGGAAATGTAGCTTTTGCAAGGAATACAGACACTGGAATAGGACGAGTGACCAGTTATGTAGGGTGCCAGGTTCGAGAGAGATAAGGAGACAGATTTCCTTCTGCGCCCTACAGTTTGTGAGTATTGATGATTCCATCAGAGCACCCTAGTAAAGTAAGGCGGTAGGTAGAAAAGAAAGAGAGGACTGGAGATTTGGGGGTAAGGGTATGAACTTATTTTGGAGCCAATCTAACATGAGCCAAAGGAGCTCACCGATGGGTGACAAATGGTCATATTACAATATGTAGCTTATAAATACTGACTTTCCTGAGGACCTTAATGAATGAGATCATGGCTAAGCTGAGATTCAAAATGGAGACTTGCAGCTCTTACTCTTAAACACTATGCTATACCTGTTCTCTTCTGCGGTTCCACAGTCCTCAGTTCTCTAAACCTTCCCCAACTCTCCCATAACTTGTGACCTACAAACAACTGCAGGTATGTATTGCTGTTGGGATCCCTTGAGGTCAATAGGAACAACTGTGGTGCGGTATGGGACCAATTCTGGAATATTTCAAACGCAGCTCTAGGATGGGCCAAGAAATTTAACAGGTGTAGAAGAGGGACCCCTGAATGCTAGGAAAATTCTGCAGGTGTGTATATGTGCATGCAGGCTAGAAATGTAATGATTTTAATTTGCTCTTGCTTTTGTCCAGACACATGCTGTGATCAAGGGAACCTGACAGCTGACAGAAGGAGTGTGGCCACCCCCCACATTAACAGATCAAAATCAAAACCGCCCCCAAGGCTCAAAGCTGTGGGACAGGGGAGAGATGCAAAGTCAAACCAACTGTTTTTGGCAGCTTTTCAGTTTATCAATTTATGAATCCCTTCACAGAGCGGGAAGTCCCAAAGTGATTCACAAGGATAAAATGCAGTGATGCAGTATATAAAAAACATATTAAAAACATAATCCGAGTAGAGTAATAACAACTAATCAGTGATGCTCCCTAAGTGCTTCCCCAAATGAAAAACATTTTTGTATGGTATCAAAACAATGACAAAGTTGGCATCCAATGAGCCTCCCTGGAAAAAGTATTCCATAGATGGTTCTCAAGAGGGTTATCAAGCACCTGGAAAGTCACAATACAGGGACTGTAGGTAGTGTTCAGCCAGGATGTTCAGGCCCCTAGACCTGCACCAATTTTTTACAAAATGTATCACTCCTTGTTTATAGCACTGCAATGGAATGATGGGTTTATGTTAACTGAGCAAAGTCAGTTTAAACTGTAACTTGAGCAAAGTTTGCTTTCTTTTTAAAAGTTCTGTAAAATTAATGTATTGCTAGCAACACTTTCTTGGCTGCAGTTCAATAGTAACAGCCACAGAGGGATCAACTGATTACAACCCACAAACGTGTCCCATTTGTGCAAGGGTGTGCCCATCCCCACCCCCCAAACAACAGCAGAACAAATTTGGAGGGTGCATAAGAGGAGGAGAGGAAAGGGAAGTCGCATAATCCAAATAGAAGTCCTTGAGTGGAAAGGACAACTTCATTGAATACACAGCCCAATACATTTTTTTAAAAAAGAAAGCAAACGTTGTGCAAAATCCATGTAAAGTCACAACTTAAAATAAAGTGTAATTATTCGCAAGTTGGTGGCTCCAAGTTTCAACTGAAGTTAGCAATGTAATCCTCTACATGCCTACTCAGCAGTAAGTCCCATTGAGTTTACTGGGGCTCAGTCCCAGTAGGGGATCTCAGCCTTACCACAGCATGCTACACACTAACATTGATTTATACTGTGGACAATATAAAGTTGATGCCTTCCCCATGCTATGATGGAGAAAATTAGTCAGCTGAAGTCAAACTGCAGACAAGAATATTTGGGCTATTCCAAATATTTAACTAGATAGACTATTTTTTAAAAAAAAGAGTATTCCAAATGATTAATCAGGATTAAGCTGTCCTTTTAAAGCACACACAGAAAGGGACTGAAATAGGAATCAGCATGTAAAATATAGCAGCTAGATAATCCTCTCCCTTTTGCAGGGAGGCTATAATTTACTTGGACAACTCCATCCAACACCAGCCCATCTCATTTGTACTAATCTGTATGCAGGAAGAATAAAGTGCCTGAAATATTTCCTTCCGACGTCTAAAATTTTCCTTCTAATGGTTCTCAAAACTGCTACGAGCCCTTTCTAGAGCTTCCCGTCTAACTCCAGGAGTGTGTCTTACAAAGTTAACTTGAGGGCCTCTTCACATAAGAGCACAATTTTAGGACTACATCGATTGTTATTGCAAATGCATGCCCCCCCCCCAAAAAAAACAGACCCTGCGATGCCAGCTCTACACTGCAGACACAATTGCCACAGATTCATTAGCATTTCAGTTATGTTCACCCTATCAAAATCAAAGTATGGCTCACACACCCGCATCTTTAAACACCTGCATAGTATAGATGCACGTCACACATACTGTGTGCTGCCTGCAGGAAACATCCATGTAACATTACTGTACCTGCAGAGTCATACCTGGCACATGAAGATGGAATTGTTCTGAAACTTCCAGGTGGGAGTTTGGAAACATATATCATATGTATATCCTTTAGAAGGCTGGGACTAGTTGTGGCTTTTTGAGGGTACTAAATGCATGAATGAGCTGGCAAGGATAAGCTGGCTAGGCATTCTCACCCCTGCAGAGATCCCTATGTGAGTACATATGGCCTCTTCAGACTGAGACTGACAAGACATTGGCCAGAGGGTACAGTCAGAGCACACATTGGCATCTAGAAGGGCAGGCCCCCACATTCATGCTGCTACTTAATTTCTGAATAGGGGTCCTGCTGAAAGAAAAATTGGTAGCAAGACCAGATGTGCTGCTGCGCATTACTCAATGTGAGCTATAGAAAAGAACTAGCATTTCTACTAGCTTTGAAGATTATTATTTTTTAAATCAGAAACCTCTGGAATAAGCTATAAAAAATTGCTTAAGCTTTGCCACACAGACAGGTACTTGCAAACTTCCTGGCACAATTGGAATAATTTGTTTATGCAGTTATAAAGATGTGAAGTTATCCATGTTCAAATTTGAAATAACGTAAGCAATAAATTTGATGCCTACTAGCAAATGAAAGCCTGTTCTATTATTCTGCACACTCCATTAGCCGCTATACCTAAATAAAAGTCTTGATAATGGTGTGTCTCTCATTCTATGAATTTTTATAGTTGTTGTATATTTCAGCCAATAATAATGTGGTGATTATAAAAGCATTCAATACAAATAAGTGCCAGTGTTGCAAAATACAAGTTAATGAATTTACAAGCAGCTAGCTAACAATTCTAGATGACAATTCTTGATCACCAGTTTTTGCAAGTGTTCATATCAATTGTCATGCAATTTGTGGAAGCCCTTTCTTAAATATACTCTTACTAAGTTCAAATAGGAGTTTCTGCAAGTTTCCTTCCTGATTTAAAAATTTCTTTTCAAATGCATTATTAGACATTTCTTTTCAAATTGTATTTCATCAGGAATGTGCACCCTTCAGTTCTGAAATTATCAGTCTTCACCTTTTTCTGATTTTTACAATGAAATTTAAGCTTCTATCTTAAAGTAAAACTTGGAAAAGTAAGACATGCTCCAGGAAATGCTCCACATTTATAAACTACAATTCAATCCTCATCACCCTAACCTCATGCCTTGGAAGGCAAATGACTTTGAATAATCATGCTCCATGTTGACCCCTTGCTGGTAAAATAATAGCTTCCCATTCATGACATTCCCAGTGCATGAAGAACACAGAAAGTTAGACTAGGCAGGGCATAGGGAATCTTCAAAATTCAAACTAGGGTTTCAAAGAAGCTCATTACCATTTAAACAAGACTGGCAAGATTATATGCGTCATGAACTGGCAGGACAGTGGGGAGGAGGAAGAGGGGTGTAGCCATGACTGGGACAAAAAGGCAGGCTGGGGACTGAGGAGAGGTTGATGTAGAAAATACTCACGGGACAACAGAGGATGGTGGTCAGTGCACAGGAACCAGAGCAGCAGGACCCATCACCATAGCCAGAGAGGCCTCTGTCTCCTCAAACACAAAGGGCTCTGAGGTGTAAGGGAGTGGCACTCTGGGAGACTGAGGCAGGCAAGAGTCCACAGCTGGCCAGGTGGGGCTTGTTAGCTCTAGGAGGAGATGTGTGATTCCTCAGCTGGAGTAGGCTTGGAGCAGGTGAGAGTCACATGCCTCATCAAGCCCAGATGCTGCAATCAGCAGGCAAAGGAAAGCAGAGCTGAGGTGCTGTGTTTGCTCAACTGCCCTCGTTAGTTGAAACGCAGCTCAGGTGTTCTAGAGAGCTCTTTGGGACTGTGTTTGTGTGAGACTGACCTTCAGGTGCCTTGACCCCTGGATCAGCTGCAGAGCCAGGAACCTGAGTTCATGAGGTCTTATGCCCAGGTATAGGATTGAAGCCTTAGCTATCTTCAGCTGCCCAGCTCCTAAAGCTTTTCCAAGTTAGGCCTCTTGGCTAAACAAATGGTCAGCTCTGGACTGTTATACTAAGTGTAGCTGACTGAGTTTCATTTAAAATGACGGGCACAACCTATGGTTATTATTATTATTATTATGGAGCTGTCAAAACACACACAACACAGCAATGGCATATGGCTTTCATCGCTGAGTGATTTTCAGATGTGGATGGTGACTTCCTTTAATATAGTTAGTGACAGCAATGTCACAGATAGCAATAGTTGAACAGGGCACACTGCCACCTGTAATGGAGACACAGGTTTTATAGCCATCGTGAGATATTCAGGCTGCAATGCTATGCACACCCACTGGAGAGTAGATCCCACTGAAATCAATTGGGCATACCTCTAAGTAGACAAGACATATGGTTGCAGTGCTGGCTTTCTGTTTTAAACTCCATTAGTATTTCAGTATGCTAAATAGTCAAATACAAACACCTACTGACCTTTCAGAGTTTAATGTTGCAGAGATTTTACAACTGTGAACCAGTAGTGACAGAACTGGATGGAGTAGCTGGAGAGGGATCTGGGCAATTGGGAGGAAAGGAACATTTACTGATTTAAAGAGATCTGTGCCTTTCAGACAAACCAAATAAAACAGAGAAACCATCTGTTTTGCAGACTTAAATGATTAATTTTTGGGTACTCTTCTAAAAAAAAAACTATGTTATTTTGGCATACATTTTATTTATAAGATGCTATAACTGGCAGCCCAGCATTTTTCATAACAGGGTTATAACTACATTATCCTGTTATCCATCTGGGCCTTTTTCAATTCAGTGCTTTAATTAAAACTCAATGGTATTATCAATCTGTTGCATTTTTCATTTTGATGGTTATTACATTTATAGTACAGCAGGAGTGCAAATTAAAAGAAATACCATGATAAATGTACTTCTAAAAAATCATTTCTGTATTTTCAGAAATGTACACTGCTGTTATATTTTCAAAACTTGTTTGGGTTTATATTATTCTTTTTCTGCTTTTTCATACTGAAATAAAACAAAGCAGAAAAAATAGCTTTAGCTGTGTTCATTATAACTTTATTTTTAATCATTGACTCCATCAATACAACCACTGCCAAAAGAAAAAGCAAATTTAAAACCAGTATTCTCTCTATTTACTCACCAAAAAAAAGTGTTTCTGGAGACAGTAGAATAATAAGATGAAACACTCCATGCAGAGAAGGAAGCATAGAAGTATATTGCATATTGATACAAACAGAGAATTGCATGAATTGTGTTAGCTGCAATTGCAACATCTGCTCGGCAAGAATTAAACCCAGCTGAAGAACCAAAAGAGGGTATAAACAATTTCAAAATGCTGGAGAGATTTTTAAGTGAATGAAAAGGTCAAGAAACTTGCCCCCAGAGCATTTGGCATGGGACATACAATTTTTACCGGAGATATGAAATGCCTGTAATCACATAACCAAGCAGTAGAGCTCCCATCTCCATTTGAAACATATGAGGAAGCCTCCACACTGAGGAGATCCATGGGCACATGGTGTTCTGAGTCAAAATGAGCGCCTGGAAGTTAATTTACTCAGTTAGTTAAAACAGTAACAAAAGCAGTTTTACGAAGAGCCTGCATCATTATTAGAAAAATTCTGCACAGTGGTACCCCGCAAGACGAACGCCTCGCGAGACGAAAAACTCGCAAAACGAAAGGTTTTTTCATTTCTGAGTTGCCTCGCAAGACGAATTTCCCTATGGGCTTGCTTCGCAAAACGAAGCTTGCCCCGGGGACAGCGGGTCTTCTCTTTTGAAGCAAGGGGCGGCGGGGAGATCGCTTCTCCCCACCGCCCCTTGCTTCAAAAGAGGTCTGCCCCCGGACCTCTTTTGAAGCAAGGGGCTGCGGGGAGATCGCTTCTCCCGGTGCTCCGAAGCGGGGTGGGGGGGCGGGAACACCTGCCCCAGCCGCCGGGCTTCGTAGCGCTGCTGCGAAGCCGGGCGGGGGGCGGGAACACCTGCCCCAGCCACCCCGCTTCGGAACACTGCTCCGAAGCGGGGGGGGGGCGGGAACACCTTCTGAAGGCGGGCGGGGGGCGAAAGTCTTTGTCCCGCCTGCCTGCCTTCCCAGGGGCTTTTAAATCGCCCCGGACAGCGGAGAAGTCCTCCGCTGTCCCGGGGCGATTTTAAAATGCCGCCCGCCAGCATTTTAAGATCGCCCGGACAGCGGAGAAGTCCTCCGCTGTCCCAGGGTTTTTTAAAATGCTGGGGGTGGGAAGAAAAGCCCTTGTCCCCCCCCCCCCAGCCTTCAGAAGAGGTCCGGGGACAGTCTGTCCCCGGACCTGGTCTGAAGGCGGTTTCCCTAGGAACGCATTAATTGATTTTCAATGCATTCCTATGGGAAACCGTGCATCGCAAGACGAAAAAACCGCAAGACGAAGAGACTTGCGGAACGAATTAATTTCGTCTTGCGAGGCACCACTGTAACTACCCAGCTGTAAATGGCTGACAGGCTTCATTTTCTTATTTTAGTTGGATTTCTTTTCCTATATTAACATCCACAGAGTGCAGCAGAATAAGCTTTTAGGTGGGGAGTAGGTTCTAAATTCAGCGAATAAAGCGAAAAACACAAATAGTAAAAATCACAGTATGCTTGAAAATTCCTCAAAGTACACTCCGCTTATGAATGCCCTGTGGTTGGGGAGGGGGCCCTGGGCTATAAGGAGTCTTTTGGTTCACTCTCACTTCCCTGTCTATCCTAAGGGCACCAACTGTTTGTTTACGCAGAGGCCATGCCTCTACCTATTCCTCCCTCAGTCACTGCGCCTTCCTGAGGCCAGCAAGCAAGAGCTAGGTGAATTGATGGACCAGGAGACAGCTTGGGAGCTGGTGGCTCCTTGGGTAGGCAGTGGCTACCACTTGGCAAGCTGGGGGGAAGCCCCTGCCTATAGGCTGACCTAACCTAACCACCGCCATATTCGATGGGCAACTGCTGGACCTTCCCGCACTTGTGGGGGGTGGGATCCTAGTTAGAGGGAAGGAGAAACAAGGAAAACAAAAGATTCCTAGATGCCTTTGCAGGAACTGCTGCAGTAGGCTTCCTATTGCAGAGCACTTTTTTGCCAAGTACTGTACATATAGCTGAATTTGCCTGAGTTAACTGCACGTATGACGTGTTTCTATACACAGTGGAGATTATGGGTAGTATCTAATTAACACATCATGTCAGCACAAGGATTTGTGCTCGTGCAATAGAACATTTCCCCCTCTCCTCTTCCTGTGCATCCCCACACCCTCCCCTAATCTGCTCCAGAAGGTTGGGATAACCTCTAGAACAGGTTTAGGGATCGTGGAGGGCAGAGTGGTGATTTTTTGCACAAGCACAAATCTTTGCACTTATGGAATGTGTTAGTTGGATGCTTCATGTCAGGGGCTGGCAAGATTCTGATGAGTGTGCACCGGGGGAAGGGAGGCTAGAGTATGAATCAAGAGAGGGGGCCAGTGATTTGTAAGGAACTGTACCAGCCAGGAGGCAAGAGTGAGAGGCAAGGGAAGCTTCAGAGCTGGAGGGTGGAGCACAGAACGGGGTCAAAAGATGAGAAAGAGACAGACCAGGCAAGTGAAGGGTTAGATGCTTCCACACCACTGCAGGAGGAGATTGAAGAGAGATGGGTAGAGGGAGCTGTGTGCAAACAGCCCATGTCGGGGGGGAGGGTACATAAACTGATGGAGGGGAGTGTGGCCCCCCTGTTGCTGCAACTGTTCCATAGAGTGCAGTCCTGGGAATAGTTGCCTAGATGCTAGCCTGGGTGGGTATTCAGAGCCATAGAAACTACTGTATCAGCTTTGACAATAAAGAGTTAACTGTGTGTGCATTCCTTTGGCTGGGAAGTGCCCCCGACACTGCCATGGGTATATGCCGCAGCCCAAAAGCATTGATCTGGCACCTGGTTGATTTTATTTCAATCCTAAATATCAAGTGAACTATCTTACAGGCCCAAACAAGTTCTGAAAGTATTACAACAGGGCAAATTATGTATCCCACAGCACATCCTTCAACCTCATTATGGCTAGGAGTTGTGGGAATAACTAACCCTCCTTTTCTTGCCTGCTTAGAGGTAATCGGTTTACAACAGAAAACTACTTCTTGCGGGTTATATGCTCACCCAGGGGCTTGCGCGCACACTGTGGATTTATTATCCCACCACATTTGAAAGTAGATTGCAAAGCAGCACAGAAGAATTATACCGAGGACTGCCTGGAAATTTGCCTTCACACTTCTCTGATTGTTTATTGAGGAAGGAGAAGGAGACAAAGGGAAGAAAAGGGAGTATGTACTAGAAGCTTCTTAATGTGCCACAGGCCAAGTGGTCTGCTTAGATAACAAAGTTGTCAACAATGCATTGCATCTCAACATACTGCTTCCCCCACCCTCAAAAAAAAGTATGGATCTATATTTGTTTTAGCTTAATTTCCTCTTTGATTATATTGGGGGAAATTAAATGTTGAAAGCATAGCTGGTTGCTTTGCCAGATGAGATTTGCCAATGACCTTTTGAGCATCCAGATAAATGCCTGTTCTTAGGTCTGATTCTCTATCCTCTCCCTTTCCAGGACAGCACTTGTGTGGAACATTAGAACAACATCTATTACTACCTGATTATTTTACTTATGAGAAATTGAAAATGAGACGTTTTGTATTTATCCATTGATTTAAGGAATTCACACACCCCACTTTTCACTATGTCTCAAAATGACTTACAGAAGGGAAGCAACAAAACCACACAATGTGCAAGGTTCAAAACATATGCTAAATAAAACATCAGAAAATAGAAACATTAGAGCAATGTTCAAAATGCAAAGGCCTACTGAAATAAAACCTTCTATACCGGAAACTCAGCATCCTGATTTCTGATGGGAGGGGATTCCACAGAGTTGGGCCCACCATACACGGAAGTCCGAACTCCTTGTTGATATGAGGTGCGCTTCTGGTTCATTTGTGGTGCTAAAGAATGGGACAAACCTCTGTATCTCTTTGAAATACCACAAAATATTTAAACATTTACAATTGCTATCATTTCAGTTTTTCTGTTTCAGTCATTCCATTGTGGAAGAATCTGGCACTATGATTTGAAGACTCAACAATAGCCAAATGAACATCCCCCACATCTCAAAAATGCTGCACACACACAAAAATAAACAATTCCAACTTTAATCAAACTACAGCATAAACATGAGCTAGATATATCCTCTCTTTTAAATTTTGAAGGTGGAGCGGAATAAGACCACGTACTTATAAGTGTTCAGCATAGGGAAGGACAAGTGCATTTTGCAATTTGCACTTTATGTGTTCAGAAAATGAGCAATCTGTAGTTTATTAAATTTATGATAGCGTAATTATACAGACATCACAGCATTGTTGCCTAAGGACTTAATATAGTAGGGACTTAATATAGTAATGGCCTTGGAAACAAAGATTTTGATCCAAGACAAAAGAATGAAACTTATAGTGACAAAAAAAAAAACCTATGAGAACACGGTGTTCTTAGCAATTAACTGGTTTACTGTGGCATGAATATATTTATGGCCAGAGCCCATGTCGCCAGTCGCATCTGATGAAGGTGGCTCTTACTCAAAAGAGCTCATTACACGGAAATGGGAAATGGTACTGAATGCCTTTAAACAACCACTGATTACACCTGTCAGATTTATCAGAACTGGACAATTTCGTGTATAATAACTTAGTACCAAAGAAGAGTGAAAGTTGATTTAATTAATCTGTGTTACTTATTTATTGTCTTAGTTCCAGCCAATTTCCAAAGGCAGAAAGAAATCATCTACTGGAATTACAGGCTCTATGAAGAAGACCAGAATGTAGAAGTCACAACTAAAAGAAACCTTGTGGAGGTGACTCACTGAGTAGTTGAACTGACCCAATTGAAGTGAATGCAAGAGAACTAGCAGATTTGCACTCCCAACAGCCAATGATTCACCAAGGCAAAACTGAGGTTGAAAGCCAGATTGGAATGAATGTTAATAATCAGTGTGCTCCAAGAATAAGTAAATGTTTGACCACAATCACACTGGCAGACCTCATTTCCTGCTGGAAATTCATGCAAGCTAGGCAGGGAAAGGCCATAGCTCTGTGGTGGAGCACATGCTGTGCATGCAAAAGGTCCAGGTTCAATCCCTGACATTTCCAGGTACAGCTGGGAAAGGTTCCTGTCAGAAACCCTGGAGAGCCAACTGCCAGTCACTACAGACAATGCCAATATAGATGTACCAAAGGTCTGATTAGGTCTAGGGCACCTTTACATGTTCCTAATCGTCCCTTGAGCCCATGCCTTTGACAACACACAAATTGGCCCCAGCTGCAGTTAAGGTTTTTCTAGCTATCTCCCAAGTGTACTTTTAAATATATCAAATATCAGAGATTCTGCCATCTCCTTTGGGAAAGTGCTCTTCAGCCTAATAGATCTCACTGAAATAAGCCTTTGGCTCTGAAAATGCCAGGTCACAAGGGGATATTCCATGTAATTAAGATTCACTAAGCCAAAGTCAAGAGGGGTTTTTCCTTTCACTTATTTTCCAGCTTTAACTCTACACTATACAGTTAGAATCACATGAAAACTTCTGTGAAAAAAGCAGAACACAATTGCTTCAGGAGGAGACATATACACCACCCACCCAAAAGGGTATGTCATTTAAACCCAGATAATCAGGGTGGCCTGCACAAGAAAGGTATGCCAGAACGCCATCTCTTTAAAAACCTACAAAAGATGCCGCTGTACCTTGTCAGGGCTGGCAGAGGCTTGGAGCCAGGGGCAGGGAAACAGAGAAATCTCCAAGACTGCTATTGGGAAAATGCTGGATCACAGGCTACGCTACTGGGCTTGAGGAATTGAGACTGGGTTTGCTGGAACACTCTGGCTCATTTTTCTTTCTTTTTTCTGGTAAAAAAAGCAGTCTCCTTAAAGCCACAGAGACAGGTAGAAGTGAGTTCTGCGGTATCCCAAGAAGGAATTGCCAGGCACAGTGGGACCTGTTTGCCTGAAGCCTCTGTCTATAACTACACTTCCTCCCATGTTTATCCCATTATCCAATATGAACTATAACTATTCCTGGACAGGAATAGCTTTGACCTGGTGATCAATATATATATATATAACCTCACAGTTAGACTACTGTCATGTGCCACCCTTGTGCCTGGTTCAGAAGCTTCATAACCCAGTTACTATGATGCTTTGTGGGACACTATACATATATTACACCATGTTGGAAGATTTCACAATCTGCCTATTAGCTACCGACCAGGTTAAACACATCACACAATAGTGACAGAATGTATGGGCAATTGGCTTATCTGAGAAACTGACAAAGAGGGTGCCTGCCTTGAATAACATGTATGATGTGGATGGTTTTATCAAAATATTTATAAAATATCCAAAGGAACACTGTGATGACTGGCAACCACCAACTTTGCAAGCGGGCTTCTGGCAAAATCTGGCAGATTCATCTTCTGTTCCAGAAACAGGGGGGTGAAACTGGAAGAAACTTAATGCTCTGTTCATATTTTGTTGAAAAATCAATAAAATCTTTTATTAGAAAGAAAACAACCACCATTGACTGGCAGCACATCAGGAGTCCTTCCCAACAGTATGTAAAGATACAGAGGATAGAAAACAACAATAAAAATAATAACCTGGGGCCTTCTTTATGCAGAGAATGTGTTTCGCTGCTGAGCTACAGCCCTTTCCTGTGTAGTTCATTCATAAACACTTCTATATTTTGCTTTAACTAAAGGAAAATCTGTTGGAAGCAAGCAGTCATTTAAAATATGCAATACACAATACACAGATGTAAAAATAACAGGGTATTTGTATGCCTAGACTCTTCAGGTGGTATTTCCTGACTTATTTACGGTTTAACCTTTAACTCAGTATTTTATCCAGGTTCTTATTCACTGAAGCTAATCACTTTATAAGAACTATTGATCCATTGGCTTTATTGTTGTATGAGCCAACAGTTGAATGGATTCCAAAAATTATTGTACATGACCAAACCATGTATCACCCAACATTTTTTTGCTAAAATAATTCAGCAGGACCGTTGGGCTGTTTAGGTCAAACTGGCTCCTGATCAACGTGCAAAAAATAAAAAATACATGCAAATGCTAGATAGCATAAAGGAAATGTTTTTTCATAGCTTGACACTTAGAAAAAAAGAGAAAATGAGTGGGGGAGGAGTAAAAGCGCAGCAGTATTGGTCCAAAAGAGGATCCTTGTCATGTCAGTAACTCAAGCTTCTGAAAGAGCTTGCACAACTGCTTGTGCAACTGAAAGAACATATTTGGATTGGGGTTCACTTGTCTCACACAGCTTTCTAGTGCAGGTGTAAACTGCCCTTCAATGTGCAAAAACACCCCATTTGTGTGAATGAGCGTTCCTCTTGTGTTTAGAAACTCTGGCTTCTGCTCATGGGAGAATTGTCTCTCTGATAACCTGCACCGGAGATAGTGTGTGTGGGGGGGGGTGCTTCAGAACATTATGAGAAGTGGTGCTGGAGGCTTGCAGGAAGGAGGTGAACTCAGCAAAAAAATATCATCCCTCCACATACTCACTTTCACCACTGGGAACTGCTGTTGGATCCAACCATTTCACTTAAGAGAGATGGCTTGCTTGCATTCATGGAACAGCACAATCCACAGTATTGTGCTCTGCACTCCACACAGACCCACAGAAGTTATACATCCCCTGCTCAGTAGCTTTTCAAAAAGGAAGATTATTTTCCATGACCTACTGCCAACCTGAAGTACTCAAACACTGGAGAAAAAACACTTATGAGAAGCAGAAAATAGGAAATAAAATGTAGTGAGAATTGGGATCATGAACTGAACCATAAAACTGCACGTATGTTTTCCAGTAGGGACAGTGTGGTGTGAACAGTATAAAAGTTAGTGAGGGGTTTTTTAAATAAATAAATAGATAAAGGGGCAGAAGGATGAAACACACACACACACACACACACACACACACACACACACACACATCTTGCTTGTTTCTACCTAAATGAAGGTTTCTCTGGCCAGGATATCTCTGCAGATACAGAATACATTACCTTGTAGAGCTATGCCATCAGTGACACAATATCAAAGGGAGCAACTACTCAAAGAAGGAAAATCCTTGACAAATAAATCAGTACCTTTAAATGATTCTGTCTTTGACTTTTGGTCTAATATTTAAAAAACTAGTAAAGCGTTATAGACATCTATGGCTTCGATGCAGAGAAGCGCCAGCACAAGGGGGTTGGTAGAATGTCACCTTCTCTCACCATCCCACCCCTTACTGTCCCCCTGCCCCTCCAAAAAAAACCCAAAAAACACCCTCTACCTCTACTGTGGGTGGAGGGGAGAAGGGAGAGGCTCCTTTTCCTGAAAGTGCAATCCCAGCTTCAAAGTGTGCCTGGCCATAGAAGGCAGCTTGGGGGCTTCTAGAGGGGATATAATCTTTTCCACCCTTCTTCCACCAACATTTCTCTGGCTCTAAGGCTATATGACTTCCTTTAACTAAGACTACTACAGAATGAGCTTTTGGATTCTAACATTTTAACTATATATTAGTTCCCAATAGCAGTTCCTTCCCAAATTTTAATATCTCATTGATTATTCTTATTCTTATGCCCCCCTGATGCCACCTGGCACATGACTTTGCCATCTTTTTGATGCCAGATCAATACGTTTCAGGGATTTGATGGAATGTTTGCTTTTGTGGCTTTTTAAACTGATCATCCCTGTTTTGTTTTGTTTTTTGTTTGTTTGTTGAGTTGAGGTGATATTATTAATAATAATTTTATTATCTATGTTCTACCCATCTGGCTGGGTTTCCCCAGCCACTCTGGGGAATATTGTTAATACTGCTTTGTATCATTTTGTTTTAATTTTGTATACTATAATCTTCTGCAAGACACCTTGGTCTTTTAAAGAAATAGCTGTTTAAGGAATCTAATAAAACAAAATTATGCATGGAAAACATACATACAACCTCAGTATAGTTTTAAGATTGGATGTAACACAGAATGAAGGACAGATGGGGCATCTAAACTTAATTTGTACTTTAATTATATTGCAACTTAATTGGCAGAAAGTCGTGCGAGCCTAGTCACTGACAACACAGATTCTAAGCCAGACACAATTTGAGCGTTCACCTGGGAATTATTTGATAAAATAAGGACAGCATCTTCTGCTGAGGTACATATACCTGCCTCATTTGTGGCTCTTGCTGTGTATGCATTCTGGTTTCAGTATCTTTTCCAAGCACCAGAATCAGCAAATGCTACATTTGAGGATACACTTAGTGTACACATTTTCCTTTTCTTTCACAGAAACATAGAACAGGAAGGGAACTTGGATTTCAACTAGCTCACCCCCTGCTCAGTGCAGAACCTGCAATACAGGATGCAGCTATGGCATCCCTGATGGATGTTGATTTAGTCTCTGCAGAATTGCCTCCAATGCAGGAAAGCCTATCACCTCCCAAGGTGCCCTGTTCTATTACTTACAACATTTGGCTGAAAACTACTTCCCTGCAATTTACATCCATTGGTTATTGTCTTCCCCTCTGGAGCAAGAGAATAAATCTGTTCAGATATATAAAGATGGCTACCACACTTCCCCTTAATCTTCTGTTCTTCAAGCTAAACATGTCCAGCTCTTTCAAGCATTTCTCACAGGCCTTGGTTTTCATACTCCTCATCATGCTGGCCACCCGCCTCTGGATACTTTCCTATCTTAAAATGTGGAACCCAGGACTGGACACAATACTCCAGATACAGTCTGACACAGCGGAATAATAATTTGGGCACTTACTATTGTGATTTAAAGGAACTCCTTCACAGCTATTCCCAGTTGTTAACAGCAAAGAAATTATACAGAAGGTTGGACTGGGTGACTTGGTGGTCTACTCTTACTTTTGGTGACTGGGCAAGAAACCATTGCTGAGAGCACTGGTATACAACTTAATGAATTTTCTGCCTGTTGTAGCAATTGTAATGTGCCGTGCATTGCTGGGGGTTGGACTAGATGAACCTTGGGGTCCCTTCCAACTCTACAATTTCTACAATTCAGCCCCCCTGAATGAACCACTGGTGGTCTGTGGACCACAATTTGAGAACACCTGCTATAATGAATTCACAGAAGTAAGTGGTTCCCCCCACATGCAGCATATGCCCAACCAAATCTTGTATTTCACTTTTCATCTTGAAATGACCTGGGCATTGCCTAGAGTTACTAAGATGAGTAGACTACTCTGTAGGCTTGGCCAGAAAATTAGTATTACAAAAATCCAAAGAAGGTGAAAGAACAAGAAGGGACATTGACAGTTACTTTACTGGCATCTTGAAAGAGGTGTAAAGGACAGTGAATCCTCTTCTTTTATAAGAGTAAGTAAGTAACCAGGAATAAGCATAATATACATGTGCACGTGTTTAGAAAAAAAATCTTATTTTTCCCCAGGTCTTCCATATGTCACTGGATGACCATGAAAGTTATATGCTAAACAAAGTAAATTTTACTTCTTTGTTTTCACCCCAATAAGTAAATTTGATTTCCTGTTTTTCACCCCAGTAAATTATCTTGACTCGTATCAGAAAAATGATGTGCTCTTCATACTATTCTCACACAGGTCAATAACTCACTACCATGAGCTAACATCTTCAGTTATTTCTTTACAACCGGCAACTGAAATTACTTCTTTCACAGTACTAAATGAATTGCTGAAAAGGAACATGATGTTTCTCACAACCATTTCCTCCCCATGGCTATTTAGCATCAGAGGGTAATAAGTAAGCCCTATGAGAGTCTTATTCTGAAGGAGGAAAAAAAATCCCTAGGAAGTATCACCTACATGGAACTGAGTCCTTGGGCTATTCTTTGATTATAAACATGAATTACTCGCAGCAGTGTAGCATCATACATCAAAGGCTTGCTAAAGAGCACTTTGTGATCCAGACATTTCATCCAAAAGCTACCCAACTGCACACGTTACCCAGGACAGAAATTACGTGATATGGCTCTCCTTGCCAATTTATTAATTAATATCAATAACTGAGATATTAATATTTAAAAAAACAAGTACATCTTCAACATAACTCTGTCACTGATGAGTACACCAGGAAACACTGTGCAAAAAAGCTCAAGGGTGATACCCAACACCAACAGGATAGACGCTGTTTGAGGGTCCCCCTCCTTCTATGGCCAAAGTGCAATTCCCAAATTATCTCCAGAGGTTTGGGGATCCTGCAGAGCAGATGGAGGGCTGCTGAAGGAAGGATAAGGAGAGGAAGACCTGTTACACAAGGGGACATTCATTTTCATGACATTGGATATCACCCCAAGGGACTTAAAAGCAATAATTAGCAAGTGTAGCAGCAACCATTACGCAAGTCCTAACAACGTGATTTCTTGAGCCCGAAAGCGCTGAAAATAAGCTTAGACAGTTTAAGTTATATTAGCCTTAAAATCTTCAGCACATTCAATATTCATGACCAGAAAGCTTCACTTGAGAATGCAGTCAGAGTTACTGGGGAAACTAAGAGGTCACCTTGAGGCATCGTAGTTCACTGCACTTATTTGATCCCCTCCCCAGCTGCTTCTCAGAAGCCCCATCCCCAAAAGACGACAAATCTAATGTGCCTTTTGGAACACCTGGTCTGTAAAACATATTTACAGCTGCAACTGGAATACCCAGCTCCAGCATATGCCTGGAAACTGCAGGCAACAGATTTGCAGTTTGATAGGAGATGGCTTCTGTATTTGGCCTTTCTCCAAATCTTGGAAATTGTGGTGTGGAAGGTGGAGAAAGGCCACTTCACAGTGAAAGCACAACACACAGAAAAGCTGGGTATCTTCAGAACTACATAACCCGACATCATGTTGTTAGAAGCAGAAATTCTACTGAAAAACATAAATCAGACAGAAGGTTTACATGAGCCTTCCAGCAGCAGTCAGCCAATGGGACTGCTACGGGGAAATGTATGTCTGATTGTTGAGCTTTCGTGCTTTTGTACTTTCTACATTTCTGTGCAGGCAAATCATAGTAATAATGGCACAGAAGGGAAACCTTGTGAAGCTAGAATAAATACTATATAAAGAGGGGTTGGGGGATTACATTTCTGTATTCTTTCTCGGTTGGACAAATCCTTGATGCTAGCATGCTATTTCCAAGGCTGAGCATTGTGCACCACTGCATGATGAACAAGCTATAGACATAGGACAGCTGAAATCATTAAATCAGTAATTAAGCTGTGCCTACAGGTGCTACTGAAGGGTGTGGGGGTCCCCTCCTCAGATAAACTATTCCTTTCTATGGGCTGAAAAATTCACTTCATTCACGATTCTGAAATTGTCTGAAAAAAAGCCAGCACAGAACACTCCAAACTTTTGGTCTTATGAAGAATATATGGGTAAATCTCCAAATGACTTCAGAAAGGTGGCGACCCCAAAGTACAAATGAATTTATGTTCCTTAAGGCAGGAATGAGAGCAATGCGGGTGGCGCTGTGGGTTAAACCACAGAGCCTAGGACTTGCCGATCAGAAGGTCAGCAGTTCGAATCCCCATGACGGGGTGAGCTCCCGTTGCTCGGTCCCTGCTCCTGCCAACCTAGCAGTTCAAAAGCACGTCAAAGTGCAAGTAGATAAATAGGTACCGCTCTGGTAGGAAGGTAAACGTGTGCTGCTCTGGTTTGCCAGAAGTGGCTTAGTCATGCTGGCCATATGACCCGGAAGCTGTACGCTGGCTCCCTCGGCCAATAAAGCGAGATGAGTGCCACAACCCCAGAGTCGGTCACGACTGGACCTAATGGTCAGGGGTCCCTTTACCTTTACCTTTAAGGCAAGAATGGGGAACAGATGTTGCTAGACTGGAACAACTTCTAGCAGGTCCAGCCAGCATGGCCATTGGTTAGGGATGAAGGGATTTGTACCCCAACAATATCTGGATGTCCACAAGTCCCCTATGCGTGTCTTAAAGGAATAAATTATGAAGAGTACAGAGAGTTGCAAATGCTAAGAAGTATACTGTTGTGTTTCTGAAGCCTTGAAGCTTCAGGGATTAAGTCTGCAATTCTATATTCCCTGAGCGGAAGCCTCTTGAATTTACTTGTACTTCTTTCCAAGTAAGTATGCATGGGATTCTGTCATAGGACTGCCAACTTAAAAACACTTATCCAGGAGAAATCCACACTGAACACAATGGAACACAGAGGATTGTACTCCGGTACAATCTTGTAAGACTTGGGGGGGGGGGCGAGACACAGAAAAATAAAACAATTATGTTGGTCTTTAGAAAGGATATTTCTTTTATTAAATTCCTGCTTTGGTATGTGGCGATAAAGAGTTCCATTTACTCTACAGGACTTGTGAGGCAGCATCAGCTGGTCAGGCAACATTTTTACAGTCTTAAATAGGCTGCTGTCCACTGCAAGGGAGAATGGTTAGCTGCTGGCTTAGCAGCAAGAACCAAGCATAAACTATGTGCTACAAGTGCCAGATGGGCCTATCATCCAACTGACCTTCATCCTCTTGAGTCCTCTCACTTCTTCAAGGAAACTCAGCTGCCCAGTGCTTCCCCACAGATTCCCTGTGTTTGGATATACTTCTGCCGTGAGGAGTCTTTTCTGCTTATGGAGCTTCCCTGTATGATTCGGAGTCCTTGGGGTTCTTCAGATTCAACATAGGATGCTGCCTCCTACTGAGTCAGATCACTGGTCCATATAGCTTGGCATTGTATGCAATGATCGGGAGCAGCTCTCCAGGGTTTCAGGGAAAGAATACCACATGGAAGCAGAAGAATGACACCAGACGAGAACAAATCCCCACAAACCCTTGAGCAGTGTTTTGATATGTTGCCCTTGTTACATTAAGTACTCCTGAAGAGTGATCATAAATAAGTCGAAGGCATCACATCTCTTGTAAATGGCTCACTAAGAAGGAATATATGAATGCAAATGCACATGTACACAAAAGAAATGCCCATCAAAACTCCCAAGTCTCTCCCACTTTTATTCCAAATCAGAGTGAATTAATGTACTCAGTGACAACCCTTTGGCTTTGCTATTAGCTATGGAGGCAAACTAAAGACTGACAAATCTGTGTTAACACATTTCTAGGCTTGAGGATAAGGGGTACTATTTAGCAGAGTTTTCTATTCTTCCTGATAGGCAATTACGGAATGTGGTCCTGGGTGATTTACGGTTGAGGCTTCAGCCTTTAGTGTTGCACAGGATTGCACCTCACCCTTATCACATGCTGCTTAACATTTGCATGCACCTGTAGGAAGCTATCAGATTGAGAGATGGTGTTTTGCTGTCATCAGCATGCATATGTTATGCAACACTGGTTCTCTTTCCCAACGTTATTTAGGGAAAGTTATGAACTGCTGTCTGAGAATGGTAATGGACCAAATATGGGCTAACAATCCAAACTCAATCTGGATGACACAGTTCTCTTGGCCAATATGCATGCTGATAGAAACTTCACCTAGAATCATAGAATCATAGAGTTGGAAGAGACCACAAGGGCCATCGAGTCCAACCCCCTGCCAAGCAGGAAAAAATCCTGTTTGGGACAGGATTGTATTCCCTTTCAAGGGTCAAGTTTACAGGTGATGGGTGTTCCTACACTTGGCCTTGCTCCTACGTTCTCAAATGGCGGCAGTGTTGACCAGGGGTGCTTATCCCACTTAAAATGGAGCACACAATTGCACCTTTTTATTTGTCACCCATCACCAGCTGATGACTTCAGGCTGATTTCCTCTTGTACTGGTATTCTTCTAATTCATGCTGCCTCTTCTTTTATGAATTGTTTTGAAATGAATGTTGGTCACTACTTTGAGGATTCTTCAGGGAGTGAACTGACTGGTTGATTAAATTAAAAACTAGGTCACATGAACACTGCATGTATTGCCCCTTGGGTTTTTCAATGGAAGGCTTTCATGCACTGGTTTCCTGCTTATACACCATATACCAGTGCAAAATTCACCATCTCTGGAAGTCTAAAGCATCTGGTTTAAATTTCAACTGGAGATTGCTAACTGCTGTGCCCAAAGTATCCCTGGAGGAATTCTAGTGAAATGAATGGCAGTTATGGGAGACTCCCACGTTGATGTTAGATGGTCCTTAAATGTGCAGCAACAGCTTGAGGCAAACTGGACGTTTCCACACTCTATAAACAGACGAGCCCATAGCCATTACCTGTGGCTCCAGTTACACATATCCTGTATCTTCAATAATTGATATGATGTGAGCATTTCAATTCAAAGAACAGACTGCGCTGAAATGAGATCTGTCTCACTCTGTACGCTAATTGGTATTCTAAGACTAGGAAAGGTGGACAGAGCCCATTAGTCAGGAAAAGGTCTCCCAGGGACTTGAAACTTAAGCACTGAACAGCTGTTTGGTCCTATTAAAAATATCTTATACAACAAAGTGTAAGTTGAAGAGGAACCACAAAGATCTCTTCAGCTAATTGACTTTAAAAAAAACAACCCAGAACAAATCTACAACCCATGAAAAACTAAGTTCACTAACTGCTGTACTGTATAATTAGCTCAGTACGCACAGTATACATTAACCAAAGCTTTGTGTACAACCCTGCTAAGACAGGGGCTAAGTCAGTTTTGAGAATTTGTCTCTTGATCACTTGCCATGGTCTTGAACAATTTTTTTTAAAGACTTGCACAGCATCTGTGCACGATTGTTTTAAAATCACATCCATATATAAAAGTACAGTTTGTGTTTACACCAATACCTAGCTATGTTATGCAAGGAAACCTTTCCTGAGGGTTAACTGGCATCATTTCTACTGTCCCAGTTGGGGATTTTGCTTGTTTCTTTTATGATTGTGTGACTTTTCGTTTACACACACACACACACACACACACACACATTGTATTTACATTTTAATTGTTTCATTCTTTTTGTAAATAGCCATGTGAATATGACTGAAGGATAGTATAACGGAAAACTTAGAACAGGTAAATAAAATCTATTTTGCTGATTATACTAAGATCTGACCTCACATTGTTAGGTAGGATATAACTCATGATTATACCATACAATACACCAGTACAATTTAGAAAACAAAACACCCACAATCGTGAGGAAACGATCATAGCCAGATTTAGAGATTATCAGTTAAAATCATGTTGCAAATTTTTCTCCTATCATGTTTTTAGTCTTCAATGCCCATAAAGCTCCAAACTTGTCTATCCACTTTTCTTTCCATTCAGCAATCCATAGCACATTCTATACTTATATCTATTGTGATTTTTCTACAGGCCCTCTTTCCACCCAGACTTCCTTTGTGTGGCAAATTGCTGTCTCCACCAATTGCAGCTTCACTTCTCAGTTTTTCACTCCACACCCCAAGTCTGCACTGTATCTTTCAGTCAAGTCTGATCTGTATTCTTCCAACTCACCTTGCAAAACCTGTCAACCTTGCACTCTATACAATGATCTGAATCTTCATGCAAATCTAAACCATCATGGATCACACAAGAACACAACTGGATGTGAACACATGTGGGCAAGTATGAATAGGCTAAACACTGTCTCGTGTTCCCTCCCTGCCTACTGGAAAACACAATTATAAGACATAGCATTCTCTTTCCTATCCCACCGTGACGACCTGATATGAATGTCTTTTGCACTAACATCAACATCCGCCGGCAATCTAGTCCAGGATCAACAGCAAACCAATACATTCAATGCTTCCAAAGATAAAGTTCAGCTACTAAACCATTGAGCAAGATATATCATCATACTGCCATCATACTGCTCTTCCCAGCTTTCCATATCTGGATCCATGTTTGTTTGTACAGATGAAAACATATAGCAACTTAGCTTCTCAATAGTGTAAGTAAGTGAATGCCTTAGAGCTATCACATAAGACAAATAAAATGCTGATTATATGAACAAGGAAGGCTCCACACAATACAAAAAGTATCTCAGTAAAACTGCTTTGGATTGAAAGAGGTAAACCTGTTTAGCAATAGAATTGTAATTTTTCCATGCTATCGGCAGGCCACATCACAAACCATTTTAAAAAGTGTCCTAAGTCTCTAAATCATTTTTCCATGTAGCATGAATTAGTATGCTATTCAAGAATAACAAGTCAAAAGTTACCTTTGCTTCATTCTGAAACTGGCTGTGTAGGATGTTGTTTTCTACTCCTGATCTATAAATCTGAACAGCCACAAAGCTGAAACACAGCCATCACAGAAAAGTTTAGGGATTAAAACCTGTAAAAACACTGTGTCTTAACAGGAAGGTTATTCTCCTGGGTATATATGTATTTGGATACCCAAGTAAATTGTCCATTCCACAGCATAATCCTAAAAAACCATGCAGCCCTGAAAAGACTCAAACAATACAGCTACGAAAGAGGCTCATTCTCATGATCACTTGTGCTCTCCTTTCAGTTTTTATGCTAAAATTAAAAAGCCAGAGAGAAAGCCATGCAGGCTTTTGCAAATAAATCTTGCTGCTGACCAAAATAATCAGTCCTAAGTACATTTTAATGGGTTGGTCATTACATTTTCCAGAATGGGAGTGTATAATGGGAACACTAAACAGGCCTATAACTGCCATATGCATTGACAGCATTTGTCTCAATGTGTTATTATCACCAAGGCATAATAATACAAAGCTAAAATGGCATCAAAAAGTATAGGGTAGATGTAAAGCTGAAAGACATACATTCTCTAAATATACACAAATTGTGAGTTTATATTCTGCGCTGTCCGCAACTACAACGATGGCAAATGCATTCATAGACAAATGTCACCTTCAGTCACCTTCCCCAGTACTTCCCACATTTGTGCTCCTCAGTGGATAATAAGATAGAACTTTAAGACAATTTCAGATTGTAACCAATATCTGTGCGCACTGGATGAATGGACACGGTATACAACAAACCTTATTTTGGCAAAGGAAATTCTGATTACCATTAAATGCTACCTATATAACGGCAGAGATGCAGCACATGTGAAAGGCATTCATTCTCTTTCTTGTTCTCCACATTCTAAGTTGGCAATGTTCTTGATCATACAGCTCAATTGCATAAGGTAATCCAGCATCTGTCCTTTGATGCCAACATTTCAGCTTTCTATTTGAGGCACCAATAGACAATGGGAGGTTCCCTATATCTGCTGTGAAGACAACTGGGTATCAATTCAGCCTTTACATGAATACCAAAAGACTTTTAAGGATCTGAATGCAATTAATGAGTGCCCACAAATTTACGAAAATGCAGGAGCTTCCTAAGAAGGCTGGAGAATGACTCCCAAACAGAAAATTAATCTGACTCAAAAAAACTGAGACCGTGTTTTAAAGAGACTATTTGAACATATGCATATTAAATTCTTAACTTTTTCTTCAAGTTCACAGTTTTCTACTAGTAGAGGTCTTACTTTAGTAGATAAATAAGGACCCAAGAAGATCACTCCTCAAGCAGACCAAAGTTTTATCTTGTCCAGCATCCATTTTCACAGAAGGTAGAGAGAGAAAACAACCTCAGGTGCTACTTCTTATAGTAACAAACTTCTTATAAGGACCAGCTGGGATGGAACACAGGAGAGGAGGAGCCAAAAGTTGCTAACAGTTTGGTCAGTGGAGTGGCCTTTCACTTTCTCCCTTTGATTTCCCTGAAAATAGAGAAACCTGGTGTGGCTGGTTTTTCAGCTAAGTAGTTGAGAGGGGCAAGACGTGAAGAATTTTTAAATGGCAGCAGGCAAATAAAAACTTGATTTTAAAACCTAAATAATATTTCTAAGCAGCAGCAGCAGAAGTGGAAACATCAATGCTCTTGGATATTATTGCACTGCCATGATCACTGCAAACAAATTTGGGCTGGAATCTAGAGTACATTTGTTTTCTTTGCCTGTTTTGGTAAAGCCAGTGGCATTGACCCTCTCATGATGCCTTTACCTTTCTACCTTTATGGCATCGAGCGATTGCCAGAGTTCCATTTTCATTACTCCCATCTTTCCATGATTGATACTGATGTCAGCAGGAGGTATAGAAGCCCTTAGGGAGGAGAAGGAAAGCATTAAGTCTGGCCTGCTACAAAAGACCTTTAAATAGCACTGGTTATCCCATGCCATCTGCTTTTGTGACATCTGAACAGGACCTGGGATTAATATGCCATACATGATAGTGTTCTCTGTTTTGTTCACCGCATACGATACGAGACATTTTACAACCCAAATGTGCACAGATAAATCTCCGCTACAGAACTCTGAAATGCTCTGGCAGCTGCAGGGCTGACTAAGTCCAATGCCTCAAAAAGACAAAACACCTTGCATACAGCAAGGACATGTGGAACTGTTATCAAGCAATAAGTGGATTCTGCGGTTTACAGGCACTTTATAATCTTGCAAACAATGAGACGCGTTCCTTCTTCTCCGCCAACTAGGGGGCATCCCAAACCCTGGCTGTTGCCTGTCGAGGCTTTACAGAGTAGCAGGGCCTCAAACAGGTCCAATGCCATCACACAATAGCAGCGGATCCAGCTTGAGATCCAACAGATCCTAGACTACTCAGCCCCTCCTTAGCTCCAGAGCACCATGTTTGGGGTCTTCCGGTGACTGCTGCCAACAGGGATTCCACCAGTGGCACTTCCACCTGCCCACAGCAGGTGGAAGGATAAACTCTGTACCAGCCAAATGGCACTCGCATCACTCCACTGGTGGTTACCAGTGGGAGGCTGCCCAAACTAAATCTTACAACCCACCACAAGGGAGGGGGTTGAATCTGTCTTTTGTTCAGCTTTGTAACTAACCTCCCTCATCCCAGCAGAGAAGAAAGTGAACATACATTAAACATTCATGGCACACACACAAAAGGCATGGTCAAAAGACTCAAAATGTGATATATTTGCACAACAGGTGGTCCCCCCACATTTTTATGGAGTCCATAAACTATGTAGTCTGGTTTTTAAGTTGCTTTCATTTTATTTATACAATCCCAGGCAAGCCAACAAGAAAGACTGTTACCAAGCCAAAAGACATGTTTGGTGGCTCACATATAGCATGGAGGTTACAGATTGTGTAAACCTATTATATATGAAAATAGATTTAAGCTGCCTCAAACTTAATTTGTTGAACAGCCCACTCTCCCCCCCCCCCCACACACACTCCAAGGAGCCCAGGAGGCAAACAACATGTGATAAAACAATAAAACCCATCTTAAAAACAATTACAATACCGATACAGACTAGGAAATGTCTTAACTTAAAAGACAACCAAGATGACAGCTAATATTCAAGGGGAGGTGAATCCCAAAGTTGCTACAACATTAAAGGCCCAATTCCTACAATGTGTGGAGCCAGCTACTTGATACGATGGTAGTGGCGGAATGCCTTCACCTACAGAGTGTGGAGGTTGATTGGGTATATAAGGAGTGAAACCATCTTTCAGGCACCTTGGTCCCAAGTTGTATAAGGCTTTAGACACCAAAATCAGCACTTTGAAAATAGCCTCGTAGCTAACTGGCAGTGCAAATCTTTCAACAGTGAGGTGATGCGTTGGCAATATCCTGCCCCAGTGAGCAGTCCAGCTGCCGTATTTTGCACCAGCTACAGCTTTTGCACCAACCTCAAGGGCAACCCAAAATACAGCACACCCAAATACAGATGGATGTTACCAGAGCATGGATGACAGTGGTCCAGCTACCCTGGTGCAGATATGGTGGTAGCTGTCTTCCCAGCTGAAGGTGACAGAAGGCTCTCCTAGCCACTGAGGTCATCTGGGTCTCTAGTGATAAAGATGGATCCAGGAGAAGCCCTGGACTATGAACCTGCTCTTTCAAGGGAAGGATGACCCCATCTAAAGCAGGAAATTGACCAATTACCTGGACTAGGGAGCCACCCACAATCCCACCATCTTGCCAAGATTCAGAGTTGGTTTATGACTCTGCTCACCGCTGAATTCAGGCACCAGTCCAGAGCTTGCACAGCCTCTCCTGATTCAGATGTTAAAGGAAAGCAGAACTGGATATCAACAACAACTAAGAGCACCTCACCCCATTTTCCTCTACATAGCAAGATTTCTTAATCTGCCTTTTCTACTTGGCTGTTTCAGGACAGTCGTACAGGCTTGAAAGTCCACCCAATCAGTGCTGTGTGGTGTAACTAATTTCTTAGGATACAACAGAGCAAAATGATCAGTGATTGTCCCTTTTCTTTTCTTTTTTTCATAAAAAGGAAAAAGAAAAGCATGTCTAAACTTCCCATCCTTCTTTTCCTTAATGAAACTGTTATTGATTTTTCATCCCTGCAAATCAGTGCCTTAGAGCAATTTCTTTTAGCTGCAGGTTCTCACATTTAATTTGTAATGTATGCCTTAAAGGAGAGGACATCAATAGCATCTCCAGGGAAGCAATGGAAGGGTGGTTTTTTTATTATTAGAAGTGGATGAAATTGTACATGAAATTTCAGCCATCAGAGTAAAAAAAAACAGATCAAAACAAGTAATTAATTAAAGTAATATTTTCCACATAACCCCCCCACGAATTTGAAGAGAGAATTGGGTCAGATACACACCACAGTTTGATATGCATAAAAATGTTAAAGCAAGCAGAGCATCAAATGATTTCCTCCATCTACATTTTTTGCATAAGATGTCAGTGTATGAAACTGCACAAATGATCAGCATCAAGAATTTAGCAACATACACCAAGAGGGGGAAAACATTCTCTTCCCAAGTTTCCAAGAGCTGCAATCCTAAACCCCATTTATTAGGGGGTAGGTCCCCATTTAATTCAATAGGACTTACTTCTGAGTAGACACGGTTAGGAGTGAGCTGTTGCACACTAAAGAAAAAACCCTGTTGATGATTTATGTTCATTTGACAACTCATCTATAAGTACATGAGATTTATTTAGCCCCTGGACACTGTGAGCCATTTTGCATGAATGGGAATGGTGAAAAGGCAGGAGACTCAGCTAGACTGGTAAAGAAAAAAACGATTTATATGCATTGTATATGCGATACAACATTGTGCCACCAGATGGCGATGCAGAGTCCTGCTTTTCTCTACTTGTTTTTCCTGTTTAAATTTACAACACTTTAAACTGAAATGCTTCTTTCCAGCCAGGGTTTTTTAAAAAAAACACAAAACAAGTTTCTCCATGTTATTACATAGTGGCAGATGAGATTGACTTATTATGTTTCAATTAGAATGTTCTGCTGAGGCTCACATAGTTAACCATGGGTCACTGGTGTTAATACTGAAACTGCCGCTTAAGTTAAAAGTGCTTTTATTTAATTATTCTGTTACTAGTTCTAAATAGAGAGTGCAGTCACTTAGTTCAGCTGACCAGAGAACAAGCTAAGATTTAGGACTTTCCAAAAAAAAAAAAAAAAAGCAGTTCAGGACACAGTGGAGTTCCAACAACCTTGTTGTGAAGGCAAAGGTCAACTGGAAAAAGAAGCATTTTTTAATAATCCTTCCTGCCTAGGAGGAAGCAATCTGGATGAGGGGAACCATGCCAGATCTGGAAGGCTCTTCCCTGAGAGGCTGTAGTTACACAGTTCCCCAAAGGGGAAGAAGACAGTAGATCTTGAGAGGAGTCCTTTTATTTTATTTTCTACCAAGAGGCTTAAGTTATGCAGCTCAAAGCATGGGACATTGAAGAGCTTCTCCTGATACATACATATACACGTGCACAAATAATGTGTAACACAAGTACAAAGAAAATGATTTAGTATTATTGTTTTCATAAAAGATGAAAAGGAAAGGGGGATTGTTTTCTAGTGTCTATGAGTATTTAATTATTGCTATGATACAGCAAGGGACGCGGGTGGCGCCTAGGGCTTGCCGATCGAAAGGTCGCGGTTCGAATCCCCGCAGCGGGGTGCGCTCCCGCTGCTCGGTCCCAGCGCCTGCCAACCTAGCAGTTCGAAAGCACCCCCGGGTGCAAGTAGATAAATAGGGACCGCTTACTGGCGGGAAGGTAAACGGCGTTTCCATGTGCTGCGCTGGCTCGCCAGAGCAGCGATGTCAAGCTGGCCACGTGACCCGGAAGTGTCTCCGGACAGCGCTGGCCCCTGGCCTCTTAAGTGAGATGGGCGCACAACCCCAGAGTCTGTCAAGACTGGCCCGTACGGGCAGGGGTACCTTTATCTTTACGTTTATGATACAGCAACATTTTTATAGTGTAGTATATATCTGCATATGTTTGCAGACACAGATCCACACACACACAGGTGTGTTGCATATATTCTTATATGCAAAACCATGGTTTTGCAGGAAGAAGAAAAAGCCTTGGTGAATCTTGCTCTTGCACATGGTACTGTAAGCATATAGCACCTGTGTAAACACAGGTATCTGTGAATAAAGCCCCAGATATTTTGCAGATGAAATAGCGTTTTTACTTTCATCCCTATGATCTTTCAGAGAAGGCCTAGAGGGAATCCATTAGTAACAGGCCAGTTGGGTGCTATCAGTTATCAGCCACCTCATATGCGCTGCAGCTGTTCACTAGTTCCTCCCCCCCCCCCATAGACTTATAAATGTACCTCAAATCTGATTTGGGACCTCGTGTGCTGTAATGATTAAATCATTGTGAGGGCTCCAAAAGCTGGTCTACCCCTCCCAGAATCAATCAAGGACAAACTAATGAGAATATCAGCAAAGGTGAAGATATTCACCTGGCAACTTTTTAATTTGCGGTACATACATCCTTTTGCTGTTTCCACAGCAAGTATTGAGGATAAATGCTGATGGGGATGGCATTAAAAGTAGAAAAATCCCAAGATTAGCTTTTATTATTTATGGTAATAGTGCAAAATTCATGTACAGGTGTGGCAACACCATCCCTTGAGACTTTAAGAAGTACGTACAGATGCTGTTTTTCAGAAAGATCCATTTGCAGGGGACAGCTTTAATCCCTTATCTTCCTCAAAAGCCCAATTTATTCCAGTGTCATAGGCTTGTTATCCTCAAATATCATTCATCCACCGTCTGTGCATTTTCAGAAGGTATGCTAGTAAAGGTCAGCAGTCAAACGCCCATCAATACACACTAAAGAGGTGAAAATGTTAAGTACTGGAGCTACCCTAGTACACCTTCATTGCTAAACTTCCTAAATTGTATTCTGACTTCACATAACTTTCTAGGAGGGCAAAAACTAGGTCCCGCTTGAGAGCCGCCAGGCCAAACATAGGGCACCAATGCACTAAATAGTTGCATTGGAGGGAGCAAGCACAATGAGCCCCACTAGTGCAATGGGACTTTCTCTCATCTCCTCCCCTGGTGTGTGTCCCGCCCCTTCCAAATCAGCTGGGTGGGGGTTCTGATGGAGCAATCATAATAGCATTATGTTGGATTATACTCTGTATATCATCGTCTGACAGATAACCCCCGTTTCACTAGTCCCAGGCAGACATTAAAATGGGAGGGAGCCTAAATTTCTGGTGAAACTCATTTCATGGATAGTGGGTTGAAATATGCTTGCTGGCTGATTAGTTATGCAGACCTGCAATACATCAGTGGCAAATGTGGAAAGAATAGAAGTAATCCTGAAGATAGCCAATAATTTGACTAGCTGGGAACTATAGGGGTATATTAAAGCAAGCTCCTTGTATTTTTTTTCCTCTTCTCTCCCATCACCACGTCCCCCTTTTTGCCCAACCTCTCTCTTTTGCCTACAGTCCAATATCATTACCTCTCTGGCTGCATTCTCCCTGCTTTGCTCTATTGTTCACACTCATGCAGATTTAATCTCCTATTGTGCCTTGGCTGAACCAAAGGTTGTTGTTTTTCCTACTTTTATGGCCTACATTTAGATGCCAAGGGTTTCTCCAGCTGCCATGTCTAAAATTTTTGTTTTGTACCTTCATTCATCCTGCTAATCTACATGAAGCATTTTCTTTTTCTGTTGCAGGTTGAAAGACAGCAGGGTGTGGGTTTTTTCCAGTCTACTGCCGAGAGTGTCACAAGGATGACTCTCTGCCTACTGGACAGAAATTGTGAATTTGTATTCGGTGCAATGAGCTCTTGGGTCATTGCCTCATGGCCAAGGTGGCTGAGAGAGGCAGAGAGGCTGGCAGACAAGACCTCTGGGGGTGTGATAACTGCATTCCAATACCAGGATGATAGTTCCCCTCTTGCCATGGAATATGAGGGTCTAGGGGGAGGTAGACAGACAGAAGAGAAAGGAAGACAGAAATAATCCCTTAGAAGGGGCCTACTACTTGGGAGATGAACAGTTATCCCTTTGCACCTAGAATACTCCTCCTGAGGAAAGGGAAGATCCTTGTAGGGGTGATTCAATCATTAGCAACTTTGATAGCTAAGTGTGTGGTGAGTGTGCAGCTTGCAGAAGGTCCGGGAGAGCCTGCTAAGTAGGATGTTGAAAGCTAAGATCTTCAACATGACTTTCTCTGAAACGCTACAGTTTCCATGCACAGGACCACCTAGACAGGTTCCCTGCACAATGCCAACTAGAAAGACTCAGCTGTGTAGTCTGAATGATATGGTAGTGCTGGGAGAAGGGGTTTGACTTTGTTAAGACACAGTGGGACGTGGATAGGCGCTGGGAATGGGCTCCACTTGAGCCAGATGGAACTAGACTAGACCAGGAGTCTGCAACCCGCGGCTCCGGAGCCGCATGTGGCTCTTTTACACCTTTGCCGCGGCTCCGGGGCGGATACTAGCGAGGGGAGGAGGCGCATTGTGCTGTACTGGCTGTGACGTCACATGGGGGCAGTGCGTGCATTAGTCACGCACCGTCCCGGTGTCACCTTCCCGCCCGCTGTCAGATTGGACATTAAGGTAAGAAACAATATATGCAGTGTTATATTTGTTTTAAATGTCGCAGTGGTTTTGCAGCTCCCAGTTTTTTTTTCTTCGGAAATGGGTCCAAGTGGCTCTTTTTGTCTTAAAGGTTGCAGACCCCTGGACTAGACAAAAGGAATGGGCTCCACTTGAGCCAGATGGAACTAGACTGCTTGCCCTTAAAATAAAAAAAGGTGGAGTCAAGCTTCTAAAGACCCAGCAGGCGATAAGGAGCATGCTGTTCAGAACAAATCAACTCCCAGGGATGAGCAGGGAGATGTTAATGATTGTTCAAAGGAGGGGAGGTAGAATTAAGCACCAAGATTGCAGGGACATATGTTAGTATTTCAAGGACACCAAAGCACCGTAGGCTAGACCAGGAATACTGAAGACATTTGAAGAGAGAAATACCATACATAAGTGTTTGTAGGTTAGCACTAGAAGCCTCCAAGCCATGATGCTTGATCTTAAAGGAGATCAAGTAAGCATAACAGAAACCTAGTAAAGTCATACCTTGGTTCTTGAACGTAATCCGTTCCAGAAGTCTGTTCGACTTCCGAAAACATTCGAAAGCCAAGGCGTGGCTTCCGATTGGCTGCAGGAGCTTCCTGCACTCAATTGGAAGCCATGGAAGTCGAGTCGGACATTCAGTTTCCAAAAAAAGTTCGCAAACCGGAATACTCACCTCCAGGTTTGTGGAGTTTGAGAGCCAAAACGTTTGAGTCACAAGGTGTTTGAGAACCAAGGTACGACTGTAGAATGGAAATAACCAGTGTGGCATGTTTGTCTCTACAGGAAGGACAGGGAAGGCTATTCTGGAGGTGGCCTTGCTCTGTATATCAAAAGGAGAAACACAGAATACCCAAGGGGGAAGACTCCCCCTACCTCCCACTGGAAAGTTATTCAAGAGGAAATGCAGCCCTTAGGCTGAAAAAGGTTCCCTATCCTTGTTCTAGAGAAAGGAGTCTAAAGCCCCACCAGGGCTTGTTTCATGATTGCATGGGTCCTTTCCCAACCGTGTAGAAGCACTGTTTCACTTTCCCAAGTAGAGTTGAAAGCAGTGATAGTGTCATTTCCCTATTGTGGACTTTAATAGTACATTTGTTATAAGATTAAAACCAAATGTTGTTTGTAAAAATGTGGTACAAAATACTGCGTATCTGACCCTTGAGTTAGGAAATAGACATAAGATTGATTCAAACCAGTAAGGTGCCTATTACATGTATGCTCTCAAACCAACAAGGTGCCCCTAAGTTTAAGCGCTATCTAACCCTTGTTGCCTTTGGTAGGGCAAATTATACAGTAACCTGGTGCAAATTGCAGCCTGAATAATTTTCTTTTGTTATTTAATTAAGAGCATCTTATATTTAACATTCCCAAAATGTCCCCTTTAGAATAATATATTATATACCTTGACAGATTAATTAGTTAAAAGCAAGACAGTTAATTGATAAAAAATAAACCTTAATCAGTCCCACTGAAAATCAATTTGTGCTCCATCAGCTGCTGCTAAGAGACTGTGGAGAATACAAAGATCCAGAAAAAAACCCCACATCTTATCTATGAACCACAGTAGCCGTGCTGCTCAGGCCTCAAACCATATCAATGGAGTTGGAACAGAACAGTTTGAAAATTGACTGGACGGTGTCAAGAACATGGGCTGCTTGGATACAAATACCAACATGCATTTCGTCATGAGTTCAGAAATGCCTAATTATACACAGGAAAAAACACCTAAAATGCATTGCTTACCAATTTCTGTGTAATACCACACACCCCAGTACATCTTAACAGATGGAAAGCTGGTTAGAATAGTTTTAAAAGATTTTAATTACTGCTGTATATTTTTAAATTTACTGATGGTATTCTGCCATTTTCTAATAGAGCCAACAGCACAGACAACTACTATGGAAAGAAATGTATAATTAATGCACATTACTAATTTAATTATGGAATCTTCCATACGCATAAAATGTCGTAACTAAAGACAGTGATGTCTCAGAGCTTCCAAGGGACTAGAAGCAAAAATGATTTGCCCTATTAAGAAGGCATATAAAATGACACATAGAACCATTTCTGAAGGATCAAAAGAGAATGGACTTTAACCTTGTTACTGGTCTGGAATTTAATGTTGCCTGACATTAACTTCACACTGAGGAAAGTTGAGAATGTTTCTTGACTAGGCTAGACTTGGGGAAAATAATAATGGATTTTGGAAACTTGTGTGAGGATTATGGTTCCATAATGTATTCCAGATAAATGAAATTGTCAGGCAAAATATAGATTAGATTACTAGTAATATATGATAAGCTATCGTGGGAAGATGCAGTTTAACGGCAAGATTATCGCCAGCCACTGCTATCTAGATGCCTTAGCTTGCTGAAACTAATCAATTTTTTTCTCATTATGCAAAAATATGAGTAATAAAATCTAAAAAGAAAATATGAACATACTATTTGGACTGATAATCTAAGACTGTGTGTTATTGTGGTGAGGCAGAAGGGCACAGATGAAGGCAAAGAGCAAAGGCAGTCCAAAGGCAGAGAGGGGTCTACTGGTAGGCTCCCAATTTGCTACCTGGTTAGGTTCAAGGTTCCTGTGCTTAATTCTAAACAACTTGGGCCCAAAGTACATTAGCCTGACTGCTTATCGTCCATCCTTGACAACTGACATCTTCTTACAGGGCACTTTCAGTGATTCCCCCTTGATGTTGCATTGCAGCTGGCCTTCACCAAGAACCAAGCTTTTGGTGTGGCAGGCCCTGCCCTGTGGAGCTCCTTGCCAACAGAAGTCCTTCAGGATTTCTATTCTGCCTCCTTTCAGATACCTTTTAAAATATCTACCATTCAGGCAGGCCTTTGGGATGTGATTTTTTTAAAGCAATCAGTCTTTATTGATGTCATAGTGGGGTTTTTTTAATATGTTGTATTTGTTGTTGTTGTTTAGTCGTTTAGTCGTGTCCGACTCTTCGTGACCCCATGGACCAGAGCATGCCAGGCACTCCTGTCTTCCACTGCCTCCCACAGTTTGGTCAAACTCATGCTGGTAGCTTCGACAACACTGTCCAACCATCTCGTCCTCTGTCATCCCCTTCTCCTTGTGCCCTGCATCTTTCCCAACATCAGGGTCTTTTCCAGGGAGTCTTCTCTTCTCAGGAGGTGGCCAAAATATTGGAGCCTCAGCTTCGGGATCTGTCCTTCCAGTGAGCACTCAGGGCTGATTTCCTTAAGAATGGATAGGTTTGATCTTCTTGCAGTCCATGGGACTCTAAAGAGTCTCCTCCAGCACCATAATTCAAAAGCATCAATTCTTCGGCGATCAGCCTTCTTTATGGTCCAGCTCTCACTTCCATACATCACTACTGGGAAAACCATAGCTTTTACTATACAAACCTTTGTTGGCAACGTGATGTCTCTACTTTTTAAGATGCTGTCTAGGTTTGTCATTGCAATATGTTGTATACCGCCTTGTTATTTTTGTTTATGAAAGCACAGTAAATACATACTTAAATACAAAAAGTAATAGGCTATTGAATGATTTGCAAAGGTTCTTTTTTAAACCAGAAATTAAAAAAAAACACTTAAAAATCAAAAGTGGGTTGTTGAAGAACCTGCAATAACTAAAATAAAGCTGAGGTGAGTATCCCTGTCCCCTTTCACAGAACCCATTTGTTGCCCACAGAAGTTGGCAGGATATTCAGTAAAATTGCTGGGAGTGGGGACAAATTCCAAGCATTTAGAGGTGGGGCTTACCATTCCAGACCACATAGCTAAGGATTTCTCTTTTAACGCATACACACAAACCTTAGCTGCTGTGTCCAGCACGTTCCTTCCTACTTCCTACTTCAGGGGTAGTGAACCCTTTTTTACCTCAAGGGCCACATTCCTCCTGGTCAATATTCCAAGGGCCATTTGACAGTGGTGGTGGGAAGGACCACAGGCAAAAGTGAACAGAGTGACAAATGTTATTTTTTTAAAATCTTTGTCTAGTAGCCTACTTTTTTATTCGCCCCCACATGCCCCTCTCTGTTCTCCACCCAGATAAGCAAGCAATCTCAGAATTCAAGGGCACGTTCTAGTCATTCAAAAAAGTTGGGGTGCAAAGCAGGACCAGCGAAGGAGGTTTCCAAGGGCCAGACAGATGTTTGAAGGACCATATTTGGGGGCCCCAGGCCTAAGGGGTCCCCCACCTGATTTATTGTACTGTTAGAACTAGAATTTGGGGGAGAAGGTACTGGAGAAAAGCTAGGTTTTACTCTGCCTGGTTCAATGGTACAAGCTGACACAACTAAACTGTAGCGCAGGATGATGCTAGGCTGCCTCCCTCCCTCCAAAGCATCGTCCTTACAAGCATGCTGATTCACAGGCATTTCAACTGATCTTCAGACACAGCAATATTATTGAGCAATTAGCCTTGGGTTATCCATATAAATCATTCAACAAATATACTTCAATGCTTAGGTCAGCTCTGAAGGCACTCACTCTAGTTTCGCTGGCAGTTTCCAGTACAACAGAACCTCTATTGTGTTGTGTTGTGTGTGTGTGTTTTAGAATGATTCAGCATAAACTCGTGAAACAACTACCACCCAGAAATGAAACCTCTCTCATTGTTGAGTAGGCAAAAGCTAAACGTTTCATATGTTGACTTGATGAATAATATTTGTGTGCGGATCCTTTTCCCGAGAAACAGTCGGGGAGCAAGTTGTGTTAAGCTTTCTTGCTGCAAGGATGTCAGCACCCTTTTCGTGGTGTTCCGATTGGATTCTCTTTGAACATATGCCCTTTCAAGTGAAATTAATCAATCTCTTTATCGCTCCCGCAGCATCTGGAGCTATAATCATTACCCAACTGCTGAGAAAGAAATGAAACCACTAATCGCATAGGGAGTAGGGCTTACTGTTCGGAGCAGGAAAGTTTTTTATTAAGTTCTAATTTGAAAAGTGATTTTTCATGACCAGCCTTCCAAGACACAGGGCATAAAAGGAAACTCTGCTTCAGCAAAGCCTGCGAGTTTCTGCCCAGTATACATATTCCAAACTGCGATAAAGTGAAACACTTTTAATTATGCTTTTTAAAAAAGAAAAAAAATGTACATTTGAATGTAATAATCATACATTATAATCCAGTGAAAGCGAATCATCTTCTCTCTTTTTTTGCATCCCATTGACTTCAGTGGGAGAGATTTCAGGGCATTCTTACAAATCAGTTCTATTGAAGTCAAAAAGCTTGAAAAGAGCTTAACTTTGGTTGAATCACACTGCAGTGGCACACAGAGGGATGCTGAGGAAAATTAGCCCTACTAAAATCACCCATCGCTGCTATCTATAATTTTGTTTAAAATGCTGAGCAGGGGCATTTTGAATTGTGTGGGGGGGAAATGTGTATATGGATCTGTTCAGTTGCAATCAATCTGGACATATTAAGATATTAAGCCATTAATGAATGTCTGTCAGTTGCTGTGCTCTGAATATCTATAACTGTGGAAATATTAAACACACACACAGAGTAAAATAAATATCTCAGAGGGTTTTTTTAAAAAAAAAACTCATAAAACTTCACAGTGAAGAATAAGTTAAGAAGTGCAAAGATGTACAGTTAAGAGCCATGGTGGCTAACGCAGAAGGCTGGGAAACCACCAGTAGGTGGAGACAGGGCCAATGCCTGACAAAGCTCACACTGTGAGTAGTTGAAGGCAGCAGCCAGGTGAGGACTAAGTGCAGACTGAAGTTGGTGGGGTATTGCCTCCATTTGCCCTAATGGACCAGTTTCCAGTGGGTAAGAACATGTTAAGAGCTAGATAATAAGGTGGGTACAGAATTTCTGTTAGCTGGTGACTTTAGAGGTATGGCAGGAGTGGGTGAGGAACCCGTGGCCTTTCAGATTTTGCCAGATTACAACCCATGGTGGCTGGGGTTGGTGAGCTTTGGGGTCCAACACCACGTGTTACCCTATCCCTGATGAATGCAATACATTTCGGATGACCAAAAATTGTTGTTGATGTTGTTTTTCTTTTAAGACCATGACCAGATGGTGTATTGCCCTTTGGAAACTATGAAATGTAAGACATAATTAACACCAAATGTTGGGTCACAGATAGAAGGGAGAGGACAGCAGTTTCAAGGTGTGGCAGATGTGATCAGGTTAAGATATACTAGAAGGAACAAAGGCATGCAACAGAAAAGAAAACTATAAACATTGACAATGCTACTTTTATTAATCAATATGATTTTTTTAAAAATCAAAACGATATAACAACACAATCCCATAGTCACTGCAGCAATACATTATGCTAAATGCTGGGAGAGCATTTCTCACATCAACTTTGGTGGAAAAACAGAGTAAGTGAATATTCGGTTTAATTTGGCTACCTATATTAGAATTAAATGAGGAAGGCAGGTCGTAGCCACACAAAAATGGATAAACAAGGCTCACTCACCCTAAATTAATGCATTTATTTAATGATCAGCAAGAAAAATAACACTTCTGTGGGATTTCTAATATTAAATTGATTTTTTTCAACTTTTGGAAATGATGGATTTTAATGTTGACAAAAAAGTGGGGAAATCTGAATAATAAAGCCACATAAGCAAAGAATGTAATAACTAAAAAAAAATTGCAATGAAAGTTGCAACAGTATAGACAAAATCAGTTTTTAAAAGCTCCAGAAAATAAAAATTTTGCTGCTACTGTTGTTTTTCCTATTCTTATTTGTATTGTTGTTATTACTGCCTGCTCTTAGACAGGACTTCCACTGGCGGGGCTCATTAGGTGAATCCTTCCCAAAGTATTTATTTTGGCATCGCTCTAAGCAACATGGTGAAGCGCTCGTAATCAGAAACAGCTCCAGCGTTATTCAGAGGAAGCTTAACCCCAGTATCATTTATCTAAGGAAAGCCCCAGTGGTTCACACCGAAGATCATCCCCAGAGTGGCTGCTGCATAAGGTAATTTCTCACAATAACTGATATGCATAATGGATCATGTAACTGCAAGTCTAATCAGTCCCTGGAATATGTGCTACATCTATTGCAAGTAGATGCCCTTCTTTCAAAGAAATTAAGGCGCAGCCTCCAGCAAGCATGTTCTCCTGTAATTGGATTAAGTCCAAATTTACAATTTCTAGGATAGTACCACTACCTTTCCTGCAGTGGACACTGATTGGCTCAGAGATCTCTTGTGATCCCCCAGCGAAAAAATCCTATTGTGGTGTTTCGTGGCAGTTCACTGCCTCTGCCCTTTGCCATGTATTGTCCCTCAACCGGGCCTGTCCTGAATGAGATTACTCTGTGTGTCAGATCCCATGCTCATCAGGAAGCTCTGTGCTCCTCATATACTGATCCACACCACTCTTTTCATGAATGGCTTCGGAGAAAAGATTTCCTTTCCTTAGCTAGATTCCTCACCCTTACCCTGCTTTCACCCTATCCCTGCTTCTAAACTATATCTAGCTGGGATCCTTGCAGGAAAATGCAAACCATTATCTCCCCCAAATAAAAGCATTTAGTACTCTCATACTTTATTGGCGATTTCTGAGAAACATATTGGGTGTGTGGGTGTGTTTATTATGTATTTTGTGTTTTATTTTGTGTTTTATTTTGTGTTTTTATGTTGTGAACCACCCTGTGATATTCGTATGAAGTGTGGTATACAAATTTAACACATGATAAAAAATAACAATAATAAAATAACCATTAAAAAAAACCATGTCACTCCTTGTTGAGCATTTTGTGTAAATAAATATTCAAAGCATAGGAAAATCCTCCAAGCAAACTTCTGTTAATTTATCCTAAAATAAGGATAGTACTTACAAAATAATTATGTCCAGTACAATAACATTTGTTGAATGCAACCATGTCCATTAAAGACATGCAAAACAATGACTGTACTTATTATCTATAATTCAATTATCAGTGAGGAAAAGGAACCAAATGCTTTATTCTGTTTTGTTTCCCTTAACATACTTTTCCATGTTTACCCCGATACTTCTCTATTTAGAAATCAGAAACCAGTATGTTCCTCACAAGTGTTTTGATCACAAATATCACAAACAGAAATAGAGATTAGCTCATTTTCAATGGCATTTTAAGAATCTTTAAAACTTCTGAGGTATTTCATATAATCAATGAAGGCATAACTGCAAAGGTCAAAATATTTCCAGGAGAAGCACCCAAAGAGGGTGTTCACTTTCTTATGAACAACAATGCACATCTCTAAACACTTTCAGTTCACAATAGAAATGTAACAATGAACATGAGAAACTTCACTTACTCTGAAATTATATCTTGAAACATTCCCCCCCAAGCTACTTCATGAGATCAGCACTCCAAATCTCTGCTGAATGTGCTATGCTCTGAGAAAAATATGTAACATAGCTATTTTTCTTTCTTAAAATTTTCACTAAGTGAATATAAGTGACAATAACATCTATTTTTAGAATGCTCCAAATTGCATTAGGTTATTTCTTATGTAATCTAATTTCAGCATCTTCAAGTTTTAAAAGTCAAGGCTACAAACCTAAGCATGCTTACTTCTTGCTTGTTGCATTCCAGTGTGCTCATTACAGCCTGAGTGCAAGAAAGCAGCTGCAGAGCCTGAATCTTTGCATTTTCCACAGGGAAAAGGAAACTACCAAGTCAAAACCGAGCATGGAAATCAGGAACCAAATAATAACAATCATGATAATAATTGTCTCATTCACATGACTGAAAGTGACATTAAGGAAAACAGGCAGACGATTCCTATTTTCTACTGCATATTGCTATATGTATATATTACAATTGAATCAATTGGCCCACAAGATAGTTAAACTTTGGCCCCATGCATTCTCCTTTCTGTGCAATAAAAATACACAGAGTAAACCTGATAGGTGGAACTGACCATTCTTCTCAACATAAAAAGGTGATGGTTTGGACTTTCAGGTATGATATTGCCAAAATGAACTCTGTGATGGGCTTCGCTTGAAGATGTTCTGGAAACTGCAACTGGTGCAGAATATGCAGCCTTTAGAAAATTGACCTGTGTGCACTGGCGGAAGAGGAGGAGTGCAGGGGGAGCGCACCGCCCCCAGCAGTGCAATCCTGGTGGGGTGCCATCGCAGCTGCCCCCCCCCGCCCGTGCTGGGTGCCCCGCCCCTGCAAGCAGCATGCCATGCCCCAGGACATCCACAACACCCCCGGGATGCGCGCCAGCCCCGCCCCCGCCTGCTCTCTGCCCCCCAGTGCCACAGCATGAAGCTCCGCCACTGCCTGTGTGTCTGCACAGTCATGTAACGTCTAGTTTGTGGAGCCTGCACTGGCTGTTTCTATGCCACCAGGACAAATTTAAGGTGTTGGTATTGACTTATAAATATCTCCATTGTCTTGAACCCTGGTATTTAACAGAACACTTCCCCATATCAGCTGACCTGGGCTCTGGGGTCAGAAGAGGGGTCTTTCTCACTCTCTGGTTTGGCCCCCAAGGTAGGGACATGGGGTCAGGAATCCTATGTAATTTGCAGTGTGGAATTCTCTCCCACTCGAGGCAACCAGTGCTCCAAATTTGCAGAGGTTTGGACTCTGGATTAAAACATACTTGTTGCAATTTAACTTAAGCTAGTCAACTTTTTTTGGGAGGGGTTATGTAGGTACTGCTACTATTCGTTGTGATTGTTCTATCATATTTTTTATGATTTTAGTGGTATTTTATTCTTGTGTTATTGGGCTGTATCTGATTATGTCATACTCGGAGAAGACATAATTATATATAAACATACCCTTGGGGAAGGCTCAGGCAAAGTTTTCTTCTTCTTAACCAACAAGTAATGAACTTATTGTTTAAACTGTCAGAGGTAAGCAAAGAAAAGTGGCCTTGAGAAATCCCAACATGACTGCTTTTGCATTTGCTACTTGTTGGACAAGACAGGGAAGGTTAGTGAAATATAAGTTATGCCTTTTTTGAAGGAAAAAAGAATGAGATGCATAGTCTGTTACACATGTTTATCTCTAAGACATCTTTTAGGTGTGATATAATTTGGGACATTAAGTTAAGATACTACAGTAAAAAAGAATAGTGGTCAGTCTTACATCTCTTTAAAATTTTGTTGGATATATTTGTTCCCCTTGCCTCTAGGCCCTTGAAATTTTTTGAATGAAGTCCCAGGGATGATGAACATGTGGCACTCCAGATATAACAAGGCATTTGGACCTACAGAAACCCAGACTTGTGGGGTGGAGGGAGAAAGAAACTACCACTTTGTCTTGGCATAACCCCAGAATGACTTTGAAGAGCTGTGCTTGATTAACTACTAAAACTCAAATTATGGGCTGATTGCTTCAGGGAATGACCACTTCCCCTTGTACAACTTGCAGATGTAGACTAATTCCTGCTCTGTTCATGTGCAAAAATCAGTCACTCTGCCAAAGAAATGCATGAATTTAAATTGGTCCAAAGTTCTCTCCTCTGGTCTTCCTTCAAGTTGAACAGACAAGCAAATAGGAACAGTACTTAGCTATTGTAGGCCCAGCTATCAGGATAAATTTGAATATATTTTTTTATCTTATGCATCTTTGAGACTATTCATCTTTAATAAAAAAAAAAAGAACTAACAACTCCTCTACAGCTTCAAGTAAAATGTGCAGTACAGCCCCCTGGAATTATACCAGAATACAGGTGGGGGAAATGTGTAGAGGAATCTTCATACTCCCGTGCCACATTTTTTTTAAAAATGCATGTGGAAAGCTAGTCTATCAAGAAGATGGCATCTAGCCCCACACTTACTAATTTGTTTTTACATGAAGAAAGATTTATACTCAGAGGAGTCAACTTCACCTATGTTCTGAAGAGCTTGAACCACCTGATATTCTGAAAAAGCAGTTTGGCTCAATGCATCTAAGTTAGGGATTCCCAAACCGTGATCCACAAGCTTCATTCAGGTGCTCTGCTGCACACCTGTGAAGAACAGCAGGAGCATTGTCACCTGGAAGGTGAACAGAACAAACTGGAAGTGACAAGAGGAAGAGGCACTTGAAAGCGGTGAAAAGGATTAGCAGCAAAGTTAACAGGGAGCTAAAATTAAGACGTTTGATCTTAAAAAACATACAGCACATTATAATTGCTACAACGGGTAGGTAAAATCATTAAGCGGACTTCCAAGACCTGCAGTCGTTTTCCAGTGGACCATGGAGGTACAGGTTTGAGGACCACCAGCCTAAACTCACACAGAACCACAGTCACAGTAAGGAAGAATATGTGCATCCCTACCTGTTTTCCAGACAAATGGATGTGATTTCCTGCCTTCCAAATCAGATGTGTGTAATAATAAGAGAGCAAGCACAACCAAGCACCTTCTTGTGCTCTGCCATGCCCAGTGAGCGCAAAGCCAGCTATCGCTTAGAACCATACTTCATGAAGTTCAATCCAGATCACTTCACTATTCCTAAAATAAAGAGAAGGGAGGTGGGAAATAGAGAAAGAGTTAATTAAAGAGGAGCAGAGTCACCAGCTAACCCTTTAAATATGCCACTTGTACAGATTTTATGAAGGAATGTAGCAGTCTTATAGCCTATGGTATGGGCCATAAGACTACTATGTTCATAAGAACATTCACCTCTAAGTGGTGTCTCACATTTTCATACACAGATTGCCAGTCACATGTTAAAAACAAACATGTATACGACTAGGGTTGCCATACGTCTGGAATTTCCTGGACATATCTGGAATACTGTTGTCGGAAGCAGTGTCCGGGCAGAAATTGGCAAAATGTCCAGGAAAATACAAATGTATGGCAACCCATGTCTGCAGTGTTGCTTTTGCCGATTTTCCTGAAAAACTGCTCAAAAACATCTAAAAATCACTTTTTGAAATATGGCAACCCTAATGCAACATATACACCATTTTATGCACATGCATTTTTTACGCCTATGTATATATGGTAAGTTTGACCAAACTGCGGGAGGCAGTGGAAGACAGAAGTGCCTGGCGTGCTTTGGTCCATGGGGTCACGAAGAGTCGGACACGACTAAACGACTAAACAACAACAACATATATGTTAAGTAGCTGGGATTGGTTGTATATACAACAAGACAAATATGGGTGGCACTCACTACAGCAGAAAATGTACGTGGTTAGAACCCAATACTAAAAATTTGTCAAGAATGTACAACTTGCTGTTGAAATGGAATACTCAAGATGAAATGGTGAAATCTAGTATGATTAAATGGGCACAGGATATGGGGCATGACATTGAGCTTGCTGACTGGGAGCAGTTATGGACCACTGGTGTTAAATTCACGGCATGTAATGCCTTAAGAGAAAACATTATGAAAATGATCTACAGGTGGTACATGACTCCGGCCAAGTTAGCAAAGATCTATCATTTGCCCAACAATAAGTGTTGGAAATGCAATGAAACGGAGGGAACCTTCTATCACCTTTGGTGGACCTGCCCGAAGATTAAGGCTTTCTGGGAAATGATCTATAATGAAATTAAAAAAGTTCTGAAGAGAACCTTTATTAAAAAACCAGAAGCCTTTCTCTTGGGCATGGTGGGCCAAATGGTGCCAAAGAAGGATAGGACATTTTTTATGTATGCCACAACAGCAGCAAGAATTCTTCTAGCAAAAACAAAAAAAATTCCTTGCAGTAGCACCTTAAAGACCAACTAAGTTAGTTCTTGGTATGAGCTTTCGTGTGCATGCACACTTCTTCAGATACACTGAAACAGAAGTTGCCAGATCCTTCTATATAGTGAGAAGGTGGGGAGGGGTATTACTCAGAGGGGAGTAATACCCCTCCCCACCTTCTCACTATATAGAAGGATCTGGCAACTTCTGTTTCAGTGTATCTGAAGAAGTGTGCATGCACACGAAAGCTCATACCAAGAACTAACTTAGTTGGTCTTTAAGGTGCTACTGCAAGGAATTTTTTTTGTTTTGACTATGGCAGACCAACACGGCTACCCATCTGTAACTGGAATCTTCTAGCAAAGTATTGGAAGACGCAAGATTTACCCACGTTGGAAGAATGGCAGACGAAGGTGATCGACTATATGGGACTGGCAGAGATGACTGGCAGAATTCGAGACCGGGGGAAAGAGGCGGTGGATGAAGATTGGAACAAATTCAAAGTTTATCTTAAAAACTGCTGTAATTTGGAAAATTAGGGGCTCAGGGTAATAAGAGATAAAGAACTACAGTTGTATTAATAACTTATAGAAGTTAAATTTATGAAATATAAACAAGTTTATTACGAAAGGGTTGCTGAAAAATCTTGAAACAAGAATGCAGAAAAGGGGTGGTATGGGGAAGTTGATTTTGTGTTTGTTTATGTTTTTGCTTTGTTTCTTTTTTACTTATGGAAAACTAATAAAAATTTATTCAAAAAAAAAGAAAAAGAAAATGTACGTGGTTTCCCCTGTGCAGAAGTGACAGCCAACTTGAAGCGGGCCCTAATATTTCACTAAGGTATTTTATACGGAAATAAGTCTTACACTACATGGTTGAACTACATATTACACACACAAAAGCGCATACATCACTGGACCCTGTTAGCCCTTTCCCTTCAAAGAAATAGTGTTTTAACGAGGAAGCGACTGGATAAATGGAAGAGATTCTTATTCCCACGTCTGCTTGCCACCGCCACTCTCCACTTTCACAGAATTTCTGCAAAGGCCCTTTGAGATTTGATACTCCTATTTCTTATTTACCTTACTAGCATATTTAATATAATCCACCTCTCTGGTGGAAATATACCGCTTTGCAATAGCAAAATTAATATGACTTGGGATACGAGGTGGCATCAAATGTCGCTTACAGTGACATTTTGAGGAGAATATGAAGATCTCTGCAAAGCAGAAGTGATCCAGGTTGCTAACAGGGTTTTCTGGGTCCAGTACACTACATGTGGATTTGATCCTCTACCACATGTACAAAAGAGGACACACACAAACTTACATGACAGCTGTGTATGCTTTGTGCCATTCTCAAAGTTAGGTAAATTTGGGGCAGAGAGCACCAAAATAAATCAGGGCGATGTTTGATAGACAGAATGTCAACAAGTGAAGCTTTTCCCAGATTTACATTTTCTTACAAGATATAGCTAAATCTGTTGAATTTCTGCCTGCCACACAGCTGATAAAGGCACAAGATTCTTCCAGTAGTCTTGTGCCATCCCTAAACCGTGTAAAAATTGAGTTTCATGAGCTGCAAACCAGTTGTTTTGCTTTATTTATATTTGCCTAGAAAAGATAACAAGGGAGTGTACAACACACACAAAAATACTATGAGGATAATCTTGCATAGGGATACAGTGGCCATATCCACTAGAGCAATAGCAGCATATCTTCTCTCCCTGTGACAGAATAATTATAGAGTACAGGATTGCTATGTCGGTATGTTAGGACCCATATTTGTAATAGGAAAGCATACTGCCAACTTGCAGGATGTTTCACAAAGCTGAAATACAAATGGTAGCATCTCAAACACCAAAATAAATGCATCAACAAAAGTCAATTGCTTTGTTACCAAGAACAAATTTATAAAACATCGAACTCCCTTTCCCATTCCATGCAATTATTCTGCCTGCCAGGCATTTATCTCAGATTCTAACATTTTACATTTGCTACTGGTCATTTCCCTCATGTTTTGTAGCGTGAAGCTTCATATCTCATAATACGAAGAGTCAAATATTAGGAACAGGTTTCGTTCCACAAAAGGTTAGTTGCATCATTTTTGGTGCTTTTCTTTATAGTTATCAGTTATTAAAAGCTTCTTTCCAAACTATTACATTTGTAACCTTATAAAATGAACTATTATTACTATACACAATACATGGTGTGCAGATAAGGCAAAGATAAGCCTGAAAATACCACACAAAGTAGATGTACAAAATAAAAAAAAAACTTTTTTTAAAAAAAGATAGTTTTATTTAAATTACTCTGAAACAGTCTCTATCATGATAAACGTATGCAATTATATTTATCAGATAGAGGCTACCCAAAATGGAAGTGAAATGACATTTTTATCTAACTTCATTCACGTATATAGCTTAGCCAATAGCAAATGGCAATAATTTAGAAGCTATAGAGCTGGTCTTGCTGGAAAAGAAGAAGCAACGTAAGTTAGTTTAGCCATTCAATGGAGCTTCTCTGTGAAAACAGTAAACACTCATTCAGTTTGAATTAGACTCCAGAGCCTGTGCTGGGGCAGGAAAATAATTGCTACTATTATTTAAAATCTCTCCTGCACCTCCTGAAGCACCTACATCATTGGATGGATCATTGAGAACTTTGGAATACTAACGCATTCAGAATTTCCCAGCTAATTACAATCTGAGCCCCAGCCTTACTGAAATTCACACTCAGCCCATACTTAGCTCAGCCCTAGTCACCCTCTCCCTTTTCTTGCAGATGGTGACAGCTGCAAGTGAAAACGTATCCCAGTGCCCATGATCCTGCTGGAGATGAATATATTACTAAACTGTTCTTCCCTGAGTTGAGCAGGTTCCTAAACTGCAAATCCCAGATTTTACTGCAGAACCCAAATCCAGTGAGAATATTCGTATTTTGCTTTGTTCTCGTTTCTGCATGTTATTGAAAAACCACACTCATGCTACAATACTGGCATGCCTACTGAACACAGTGGAGGTGGCTTATGAGTAAACTTCCAACAAGCATAAAAATACCCTGCCCCCCGTAGCACCACAAATCCAACTCAATAGTGTAACATTGGAAAGTGTTGATCACTTCTCATACCCGGGCAGTTACCTTTCCACAAGGGCCGACACTGATGCCAAAATCCAGCATCACCTGAGCTCGGTGAGTGCAGCTTTCTCCCGACTGAAGTGCAGTGTTTGGGAAACCAAAATGCTTGTTTACAAAGCATTTTGTAAAGTACTTCCAACCTTACAGTATGCTTGTGAAACACGGACCACTTATAAACACCATCTCCAACTCCTCGAAATATTCCATAAATGATGTCTCCAAAAAAATTTACACATCACTTGGGAATACAGGCGAACTACTGCCAGTGTACTGGAAGAAGCAAAGATCACTAGTGTCAAAGCAATGATTCTCTCAAGGTAAATCTAAAAAAATGTAGTATAAACACCAACAATTGGGAAACACTGGCTTGTGAGCACTCCAACTGTAGAACAACCTTTACCAAAGGTGTCATGGACTTTGAAGACGCTTGAAGTTGGGATGAAAGGGAGAAACGTGCTAAGAGGAAGGCTTGGCAAACCCTCACCATGATCAACTACCACCCAGAAACCTACGTCCCCACTGTGGAAAGATGTGGGGATCCAGAATTGGCCTCCACAGTCACTTATGAACACACTGTTAAGACCGTGTTCATAGAAGACAATGGCTGGAAGGAAATTTGTGTATATTATGAGGCTGTTGCTTCTAAGTCTCAGCATATTGTAATTTCTTAAGAAAGGCAGCAAAAACAGGCTGGCGCTTTCTCTGACATGAATGTAGAGGTTATATCAATTCAGGGAAAACAGGAATAAATTAGACCAGGCTGAGCCAGATTCTCATCTCTCATATGGCAGGTTAACTACTTGGTTCCAATAATTTGCACCCAAGTAAAATAGCAAGATCAGAATCACATGCAAGGTTTCCATAACACAATCTGACACACTAAATTTTTTGTCAAGGTGATAAAATAAAAACGTACAGACACCATATGCCAATCCACAGCACCATGAATAAATTGCATTAGGGGGGCCTCCAATTTTCAGATTAAAATTAAGTTACTGTGTATCTCAGCTTCCACATGTAGTAGTATGGCTGATGAAGCAGGGAATGCTTGTGTATTTTCCATTCAGCATTCAGCAGGGGATATATATGACTTAAATGCAAACAGGTAGTATACCCTGCCATTTCAAATTCCTTTCATGCATTCTGCCAATTGATTCACTTCTTTTGCAGTTGAAAATCATTAAGAATAAATGAAAATTTTAAGTTGAAACTGTGCTATGGAAACAACTTATTATTATTATTATTATTTCCACTTAACATTTCTTAACTGCAGACTGATTACAGAACAAAAAGAGACTGGTTTGTGAAGGGCTGAGCTGCTGCAGGAAGGGGGGAAATCAGAAGAGAAAAGGCAAAGATTGTTTCTCTTTTTCTAAGGCCTGTGGATCAGTGGTAGAGCATCTACTTTGCATGCAAAAGGTCCTAGGTTCCATCTCCAGCTAGGACTGGGACAGTCCCTTCCTGAAACCCCAGAGCCCTGCTGCCAGTCAGTGTAGGTAATCCAGAGAAAGGTGGACCAATGATCTGGCTTACTATAAGGCAAGTTCCTGTGTTTAGTAGGAAATGCTTGCGAGTTAATGTTGTATCACAAATGGAAGTCCTTTTGGGTACAAAGAGCTCACCTAAAGGCAAGGGAGTTAAGAGGGCATTTTGACTGTGTAGAGTAGGAGTGTGCATTTGCCCAGATACTGAAGCTATGCAGCAAACTTTGAAGATATTCAGACGATAGATATATAGATATATAGATATAGATATAGATATAGATATAGATATAGACTATTTGCTCACAAATAACTGTAGTTCAACATCCATCCCTGGCTTGTATTCCAGCATCTAGGAATGCCAACACATTGTGCATCATTCCTCATTAAGCAGGAACTATCAGTGTGTACAGAAAACCTTAAAACAACCATTCCACAATGTGTGTCTGCAATGGATTGTGTTAGGTAGATACCATAGCAGGGGTGGGGTGGGGAGGTCATTTAATGTTGAGATAAATTGCTTTGCAGTCAAAGACCTGACTCATTAAAATCTAGCAAGCAGGTTTTTGAGTCTTTTTCTTTTAGTTTTTAGTTAGATTGTGCCCCACCTTACATCATTAGTTGACACCACCCCGGCAGAGTTATGAAGAACTCTTTAACAATGTGATCCTCTACATTTACTTTCAGAAGAAAACCACAAGGAGTACAAGAAGCCTTGTCTCCGGGTATATAGGGTTGCAATGTACAGAGGAGTGAAGGCTGTTGTAATAAATATATATCTTTCATTCTGTTGATATAATTAGGAAGAGAAAAGAAACCCACACATTTCCTACTTTAGTACCACAAACCTTGATTTTCAGTGTACGACCTGGAAATTTAATGAAGGAAGCTTTGCATTTAGAAGTTTAATTATGAACTCGGTTAAGTGGATTATAATGAAAGATATCTCTAGCAAGGGAGACCAAACAGATGCATTACGAATACATTAAGGAAAACACCAGAGAATGAACTTTCCATCAGCAAAAAGGTTTTTAATTAAAAGAATCATAGAACAGAACTCTTCTGTGAAGTGATATTACTCTTATACTCCATTCTATCATTAGGTACTTCCAGCACATGCAAAGAAATGAGTCCCAAGTTTGGATACTTTCTGAAAGCACTGCATTGTTTTTTCCGTATTTCCTGATGGTGTAGATTGAGCAGGTCATTCAAAAAGATGCAAGTGAAGCCAGGCTTGTTTCATCTGTATGCAAATATATCACATTACACTGCTGCCCATATGCCTGCACTTACATAATAAAACCGTAATCAAAAGATTGGGACAGATTCCTTACGCTACAGAAAATTGAAAGGCAGCACGCATAAGTGAAAATATTTGGGGAAACGTAAATATGATACAAGCAGTGCTCAGAAATAATGCCGAAATAGTGCTGGAAGTGAAACTGTTCTGCACCTTGTACCTGCTATGCAAATGAGCAGAGAACAGGGAGTAACAAGGAGACAGTGGGAGAATCAGCAATAACATTGTTCACAATATTATTTATTTTGCTTGTTTAGAGAGTATCCCACCTCTCGACACAAGTGATCTTGTGTCACACTAGCAAAAAAAAAATAAAAAATACAAGCAGTAAAATAACACTGAAAATAAAATGCAAGTTAAAATTATGGGGAAATGGAAGTAAATGGTTAATAAGTGGGTAAAATAAAAACCATACACACATACACAAACACATGTGCAATATATAAAAATCAATTTGCAGATTACAAAAAAAATTCAATTTAATTATCACCAGTGTTTCTATAAAAATACAATCATGTTTAAAATAAAATCTTATGCTAAATACAAGTTGATTGTGGCCTAATCTCTTAAAGCTCAGCAACAGATTGGTCTGCTTCAGATGTAATATCAGACTATGGTTCACTGTTACATGAACGAGCCTCACAGGATCCTCTGGCCAAGCATTTCCAACTTCCAGCAAGCATCACAATGTCTTGCTTCCCTTCTTCATTTAAGGCAAACCACAAATGGCCACATTATCTGAGCTGGCAAACTCTGACCTTTGAGTCCCCAGCAAACCAAATACAAAATGACTTCCACACAGTGGTGGAGCTTCATGCTCCGGCACCGGGGGGGGGGCAGAGAGCAGGCGGGGCTGGCACGCCTCCCAGGGGTGTGGTCACGTCCTGGGGGCGTGGTGTGCCGCCCATAGTGGTGTGGTGCCCAGTGCGGGCAGTGGGGCAGCCACGATGGCACCTGGCCGGGATCACGCTGCCAGGCGCGGTGCACTCCCCCCGCATGCCTCTTCCTCTGCCAGTGCTTCCACAATGTGTCTAGTTCTCAAATTATGAATCTTTATGACTTTCAGCCAAACAGCATGGCTATTTGCTTTCTGTTTTCAGGAACACTACTTTGCCGAGTAACCCTGTTGCTTCTAGACAATTCTAGAAGCATGGATAGGAAGTGTGCATCCCAAGTATTTGTTGTTTTTGCTGAAACAGAGTCTTGCAGCACCATAAAGACAAACAGATTTACTGTGACATAAGCTTTCGTGTAAGCTCTCTAGTCCACGAAATCTTTATGCCACCATCAATCTGTTAGTCTTTAACATGCCACAGTGCTTTTTGCTGCTTAGCGTTACAGCCTTAGCTTTCAATATGTATCCTTGCTTAGAATCCTTGCATGCAGAGAAAAAGTGTCAAGTGGAAATCAGTCTCTGCGTCTCTAAATAAAGACAGCGTATGAGGGCTGCATGACCAAAGGACAATATCAATTATTTAAATTGCCTTGATTTAAAAATCAATCCACCACACACACACACATCCAAAAGCCAACCTCCCATGTTGTTGGCTCTGTGGTTTAGTACTTAAACAAAAAAATGCATCAAGATGGCTTGGAAGAGGCAGGCACCTTTAACGCTTAGATATTAGCAGCAGAGCAATGTCCATCTGTCAGAATATAGCTGGCCACTGATGCGTCCACACTGAATCCATGACCAATGTGGGCATTCAGGTGCATCATCAGGTCTCACAACAGCAACACAAAGCACCTATACATAGCATTACTTTTTTAGGGATTTCCATCTTTGAAAGAGAAAGATGCTCCCAAAATATTGTTGGTCCAGAACAACCAAATGGCTTGCATGTGCAATCAAGTTGGCACCAGATACTCCCATATTATTATTCTTTCATTTGTAAGCAAAATAAAAAATAAAAATGGCTACTCCTGGAAAGCCCCATCCTTTTAAACATGTTTATTGTTTGCTAAATATTCTTGCTTGAAAAGAACCGCTTATTTACCAACAACATGCCTTATTCTCAAACAATTCAATAATTACTACTGCAAATGAGAAAAAAGATCCTATAGTTGTATTGTGCTCACTTACGGTAACAAGCTTTGAAAACAATTGGGTTGTCCTTAAATTCAAGCCCGTGACCACTGCTTTTTGCAACACTTTTACCTTTCACCCTCTACAGTGACCGTTTCTGTAGTTTCAGAGTAAAAGCTACCGGCCCATGTGCAACATTGACCTTGTTCTTACCAAGATGTCTAGTATAACTATGGCACACAAAGAGGAACACTGCAGATTCTCCAAAGAAAACTTTTGCAGAACCATACCCTGGCAAGGGCAATTATCTCTTCAGTTTGTAGGAGACCAGAGTTCATGTTATATCATCACTGGTCCTATCATTTTTGACCTTCCCTGCTGTCATACCCATTATAGTTCAATTAACAGAGGAGCCCTGCAGTGGCTTGATGAGCATCTGCTGGCAATACCTGGCAATAATTCAATAAGAACGCACCATAGGAAGAAATAATGAGAAGTCAACTCGGTTGTTCCTTTTCCCCTTGAGAATGCAGAGCAGCTTGGCTTATGGGAAGGAGCACGACCTACAGAAAATGATCCACTCATTTCACATTTTGGATTTTAAACATGCTATTACCACCTGAAAAGATGAAGGCTTTTGTTTATTCTACCTGTACTGAAGTCAAGATGTTCCTTAGTCCTGTGACAAAAAAATTCCTGTGACATAAGCATTGCTAGTATATGCTTTGTAAAATGGAAAGCTTAATTCTTAAGAATTTTATATGCCTAGCTATACCCATTAAATGACTAGCAGCAGAACTTCTCACTGCAGAAAAAATGACCAGGCTCCTTTCACTCAATACACATATGCAGAGCAAAGAGAGCATGTGTATGGATTCCTCATTAGACTTCCATACTCAATGGGTGGATGTCACAGGCAGATTTAGGCTGGGCAAGTGACATGAGGGTAAGGCACAGTCCTGTTCCTTCCTCTATGTGCAGACCCACTTCATGTGTGTCTGATTTTCACTCAATCCCATGAACTGCTCAGGAAAATACAGGGTTAGGTATGAGTGCCTCTACTAGTTGGAACACAGCAAGATTTGCTAAGCAGACAGGAGACTGCTCCACATTTCTTGCTAAGGATAGGTGTTCAACAGCAGTGGCAAAGCTATTATGTAGTGCGTAGAGTCCTAACACAGTAGTAATAGCACTACCTGGGACAGCTTCCATGACTGTATAGCTTCTTCTTTGGCGATTACTTGTAGCCGAGTAAGATTGTCTTCCATTAACATGGGTTTAACAGTGAGTTCGTGACTGTGGAGGCCAATTCTGGATCCACACGTCTCTCCACAGTGAGGACATACCGGTAGGTTTCTGGGTGGGAGTTGATCATGGTGAGGGTTTGCCAAGCGTGCCTTTTTCTTAGCACATTTCTCCCTGAGTTTGAGCGTCTTCAAAGTCCATGACACCTTTGGTAAAGGTTGTCCTACAATTGGAGTGCTCACAAGCCAGTATTTCCCAATTGTTGGTGTTTATACTACATTTTTTTAGATTTGCCTTGAGACAGTCTTTAAACCTCTTTTGTTGATCACCAGCATTACACTTTCCATTTTTAAGTTCGGAATAGAGTAGTTGCTTTGGAAGACAATAATCAGGCATCCAAACAACATGACCAGTCCAACGAAGTTGATGTTGAAGAATCTTCGCTTCTTACAGTACACTGGCATTAGTTCGCCCATCTTCCCAAGTGATATATAGAATTTTTTGGAGACACTGTTGATGGAATCTTTCAAGGAGTTGGAGATGGCGTTTATAAATGGCTGTATAGCACATCTCACCTCAGCCCACTCAGACCCCTCTGCTGCCACAGCCACTCACTTCCCCCATCACTCCGCCCACATGAAACCTCTCCTAAAATCCCTACACTGGTTTCCTCTTCTCATTAGGATACAACACAGATTCCTTGTCCATTATCTCCAATGCCCTCCATGGTCTTGCACCCACTCTTATCTGTCCACACTTAAATCCCAGTAATACCAATGACTCCTGCTTCTCTAGCTCCCTGCCATCCTCAGTTGCCTGAAGGCCTGCTGCTCATGCTGCTCTTGCCATCCCCTCTGCCTGGAAGTGCCATGCAGTTTCCAGGCACTTTCCCAGTTGAGCACCATTTCCATTACGTTTCTTCCACTATTTTGTCTCTCACATATTAAAATGTTGATTGTAGACTCCTGGCAGCAGCAAGTGGTCATCTTGTGCTTCACAAAATGAATATAGATTGATGGCAATGATTATGAGTCAAAACTCTCCTTCCTTGGAGGTTTCTAAGCAGAGGTTGGATGGCCATCTGTCATTGATGCTTAAGCTGAGTTTCCTGCTTGAAGGAGGTTTCACTAGAAAGATGGCCCTTGGGGTCCCTTCCAGCTCCATGATTCTATGTTTTTCTGCTTCGACAATATTTCATTATGTTCCTATCATTTTATGTAATTGTATTTTGTATAAATTATAAAAATAAAATAAAACATGTTCTATTTTCATGTTTTACATTTAAACAAAACATTTAAATAGCTACATTTCTACTGGTAGGGTGGGGGGCATGGGCATAGCCAGGATTTTTATTAGGGGGCAGGCTTTTGTTAGGGTAACAGAACCTCAGATTTGTATTGATTTTTACTTATTTGGTGGCCCCCTTGGCTATGCCTCTGGAGGACCACAGGAAGGAAACAAGGTTGGAAGGGGACCACGGTCAGGAAACGTTTGGGAAGCACATGATTCTCCCACTCCCCAATTCATTCTCACAGCAACCGTATGAGGTAAGTCAGCCTGAGAGCTGGTGGCTGGGCCAAGGTCACCCAGTGATCTTCATGGCTGAGTGGGGACTAGAACCCAAGTTTTCCAGGTCTTAGTCTAACACAGACGAGAAGAAGAAAGATGGCTGTGAAGAATAACTATATGAATTGCCAACACTGCACAGAACTGAAAAATAAGTCCAATAGCCATATAACATTCCAAACACTTTTCTGGTATGATTATTCAACTTGGCCAGTTACTGTTTAATCATTATGTACGTTGATACATCGTTGGTGGCGTACTTATTATATTGTCATAATTTAGTGAGATGCTAAAATAATAATTGAAGATGGGAGTTTAGATTTCATTAAATTCACTGGAACCGGGAGTGCATTCTTTAGTTTAATTTGATTTAAATGTATGGCAAATTAATTTCCAATCAATTCTGTAATAGCATTTTAATATTTATAAGAAATGTTCATTCTTGTTTTAAAGGCCAGTTTGATTTTGTCTTATTTAATTTGGCCTATCATCGGAACAAGACATTCAGTTTCCTGCTCCAACGTAAAACCTAGAGTTGATGCAATATGAAGCAATAACAGCACCTGTCATTTACACCATGTTCTAACACAGCTTTTCATCAGCAGGATCCAAAAGTGAACTCATTACAATGAACTTGCAGAACAAAAATCACACAAAATCACAAGAGAGAGAAGGATTAAACCTTTCCTTTCCTGCTTTATCAGCCTGCCCATCTGCTCAGAATATCAGTCTTCCTTCTTCTTCCGACAACATGTGCCCTTTTTTTAAAGTTCTGTGAGGCTTTTCTACAGCCTGTTTCCATTTGCAAGTATGTTGGTGGAGTTCAGAATTTGTAAGAATTCTCACATTGAAAATCCCTGCTTGTTGACATTGGCCAGAAACTTTCACTATACTCTTTCCAGCATCTCTTTAAAGCATTTTGGTTTCAGTTAGTCTACCAAGATGCACAGGTGCTGATGCGTTTTCATTTTTTATTCTTAATTTTAATTACCTTTTAAAATGTTTTTAATTATTTATTTTTAACTGCTTTATATTGATAATTTTTATTATTTCTTGCAAACCACCTAGAGGTTTTATTACTATCAAACAGTATAGAAGTTTTGCTAAATAAATAAAATAAAAAGACTTCTCCAACTCAGCAAAGCAGTAGCAGGGGCTTCTGCATCCTCCTCCTAATAAAGTGAGGGCCATGTTCTGTTTTTGAATGCATCCGACTAGGGAACAATGTGTGTGAGTGCACAGCCAGTTCGGAAAGGATAGTAGCAATCTTACATCTGTTAAAGACATTTTTGTTCAAAGCCTCAAAATAGTACAGAATCATATGCTATTGAATGAGTTAGAGCTATATTTGTTACATGATTTTTCTTCAATACATGAACCTCAAAGAGCATTTTAGAAGTGGGCTGCAATTGCTCAGGGTTGAAGGGAGAGAGATTGATTCTTAAGAAATGGCAAATCTATCGCGTCCCACTTTTAAAAGATGAGGATGTCGCCATGCCAGAAATTGCTTCATGTGAGCACCTTATTTGTAAGATTAATGTCCAAACGGAAGATTTTCTCTTACATACAGAGAAGCAGACATGCTGAAGAAGTTTCGCTTGCTTGCCATTCTTCACCTTTCTCCTTTAACAGGAGTCCTTGTGTTCTGTTGCCTTTTCAAAGATTGGGATTTATACAGAAGTATCAGGTGAAGAAAGAATACTCTTTCTAAAGATTCAGGTGTTAAACAGTGATGCTTTCCTAACTAGCAGTTTTGAGAGTCTTTGACAGCCAACCATTCACATCTTCATCTCTTGCCATTAGATATAGTGGGAAATAGTGTCTATGGGAATGGGCCTCAGCTCAGTGACAGAACTAATGAAGCATCTCTCTCCAAGACCTGGAAAGCCAGTGCCATTCTGAATCACTAATAATGGTCTAAATGGACACAAGACAAATTTCTGTGCTCCCTAAATCAACTAACCTAACTAAATTAAAACAACTATGTAGGAGCTGCACACATTTATAAAACTGCTTTTGCTATGTCTTAGATCAGGGATAGCTAACCCTCCATCCAGATGGACAATGATGCAGGTTGCAATCCAATAATATCTGGAGGTTGCCTACTCCATCTTATATTATTTCCCTTCCTTTTCTTCATGTTCTACATTTCCTTTATTTGTATCCTATTTATACGGACAATCTTATAAGGGACGCGGGTGGCGCTGTGGGTTAAAGCCTCAGCGTCTAGGACTTGCCGATCGAAAGGTCGGTGGTTCAAATCCCCGTGGCGGGGTGCGCTCCCGTCGCTCGGTCCCAGCGCCTGCCAACCTAGCAGTTCGAAAGCACCCTCGGGTGCAAGTAGATAAATAGGGACCGCTTACTAGCGGGAAGGTAAACGGCGTTCCGTGTGTGCGCTGGCTTGCCAGATGCAGCTTTTCATGCTGGCCACGTGACCCGGAAGTGTCTGCGGACAGCGCTGGCCCCCGGCCTATAGAGTGAGATGGGCGCACAACCCTAGAGTCTGTCAAGACTGGCCCGTATGGGCAGGGGTACCTTTACCTTTTTTACTATACGGACAATCTTAAATAAATAAGTAGTTATATGGGGTTTTTTTAAAAAAGTTCAAAATGGTGCTTAAACCTGTTTCATAAGAAATAGAAATGAGAGTTATCTAAAGGTGTTAATAGTATGTACATATGGACCCTTTTTGCCTGACGCTTTGTGCCCCAGGCTTTTTAGACTCATCTATCAATGTATTTGAAACCAAAGAGGCACATTGGTTGCCAGATGTGAATTTTTTTCAGCTCACCTACCCCACTACAGCTGCAGTGAAACAAGGGAACCTGTGGACTTTCAGCTGTTGTTAGACTCCAACCTCTGTTCCAGCTAGGATGATAATGGGAACAGTCTTCAAAATCATGAATCAGGGATGATGGACTCCAATAGCATCCAGAGAGCCACAGTTCAGTATGCCTGCAATAGGAGGATACTATCTCATTGCCAGGGTTGGAATAAGATTCAACTGCCAGTCGTGTTGGCTTCTGTACAAAGTGTGGGAATCCTGCCTTGACCCTCATCTCAGGCAGCAAAATGTCTTGGGCCAGCCCTGATACTACAGCTACTAACTTTTTATTCACCCCATTTCTGATACGTTATGCAAACCACAATACATTGTGCAACTGCACTGCAAGAAGTCTTCAGCAAGAGTTCACAGATCAGTACAAATATATGCATTTTCTCCTCCTGCTTTCAGTTCTTTAGATCCAAACCATTGTTCCCAGTGCTGCCAACCAAGTGTTGAGGAAGATGAAAGAAAAAAAATGCCAAAAAAATAGTCAGCTCTATTCTTTCACAGCAGTCTGATCTGCAGAAGTCATCAAGTGAAGGTTTTCAGGGCAAATGACGGTTTCCATAGTATGGAGATCAGCATTGTTACCTAGAGTCCATGGAATAAGGAACTTTTAAAGACCAAAAAGTGGAATAAGTGAAAAAGGCAGCCCTAACTGTTCCTACTTAAAATGCTTCATGAACAAAGTTGCATTTAGCCAAAGCAAGCAACAGAACTCATTATCTGCTCATTAAGTTTGAAGAAGTTGTTAAATTGTTAACTTTTTGAAAAACCAGGCCATACTTACTCATACTAGAATCAATCCTGTACCCACTATTAACTTTGGTGCGTATAACATCAAAAGGGGGGGGGGAGGTGGGAAACATTTCAGAGAATTGTGTTGCTTTTATTTTATAGCACTTTAAACCTATTGTTTTAATTCTGCTATATTAGATTTATTTATTTTTTCATTTTATACCTGAATATTGTTTTTATTCATTTTACACGATGCCTCAAGGCTTGGAGAAGGTGAAGAAAGAATATATAAATAAAAATACACAGCATATCCATTCAGAAAGGCGCATCTGTTAAGCACTGCACATGGGATGGTAAAGCTGCAGAGAGCATTCATATTTTCCCAAGACTTCCGACTCACAACAGTCAACTTTGCTAACATATGAAACTGCTGCACACTGGGTCTATCAAGACTGTTTGGCCTATCAGGTCCTGTACTGCTGCCTAGCTAAAGCTCTCCAAAATCTCAAGAGAGATTTTAATTGGAAGATTTAAACTGAGACCTTCTGCAGTGGTTGCATGTGCTCTACCACTAAGCAATGACCCTAATTTTCCAAGGGTTCACCATGGAGGCACCATGGAGATTTGATGCAACTTAAAAAGCATAAAGCTTCCCTACCAAACTGCACATTGTTGGACTAGTTGCATGCAACTAGTGGCCCCAGATGTGGATAGGTCTTGAACTCTGCACTGGGTTCATCAATTACATTCACAGGAGATGGTATAAGCATCACAATGCATATCTACATCAGGAGCACGCATGGATATATTGGTGGATTAGGGTAATAGTCTTTGAAATCATGACGCTTTCAGTGATACAATGAGTGACAGGGGCAAAGAATAAGATTTAAGAGAAGAGCTTCCTTTTCACATTATGTCTCCAATCCATGCACAATATGCATACCCAACAGCCATGCCTGCATACATAGAGCCCTCTTAGAACAATGTTCAGTGACAAAGAGGGGAAAGGGTGTAACCCCATCCTATCTCAATGTTTCTCCTGAATGTCTGTTCAGCACAATTACTGCTTTTTCTAAGGGAAATTCAGGAACACAGCCCTAGCAGCTAGATTGGGAAGATGAACTTTAAACACTGCCTCTATCCAGCTAGTTTTTTTTAAAAAAACAACCAAAGATTACATTTAACAGCCAGTCAGCCCATCTGTCACTATAGTCCAGACAACATATATAAGGCTTCAGCTGGAGTTATGTACTTGCAGAGCTAAGCAGTTGTAAAGCTAACTCACCAAGACGCTTGGAGCTCTCCAAGGTCCTGCAGTGCTCTGGACGCTCTGAACTCCTGATGGGCTTCTGACTGGCTTCCACTGCAAGCCTAGGGTTCTCACAGAACAGGACACAGACAACATATCTAGAGTTCCTAGATGATCTCCTATCCATGGCCAAACATCCTTCACTTCAACACGGTTGCTGCATCATATGCTATCAGACCAAGCTACAGGATACATACACAAAAACCCTTCTCCCAAATATTTATCAAGTAAAAACCTATATCTGTATAACAGTTGCTTAAAAACTAACTGACTCCTGGGTTTAAAAAGAAAGAAAAGCAATCTTGCCACAAATGTAAAATAAAAATCTAAAGACACAGCCAGCCACACATAATCTATTATTTAATTATAAACTCGGATAATTACTGGGCAACAACACCTCATCCTTAAGAGTCACTTGATATCCTTTCATGTTTTACAGCAAACATTCTTTTCTCCATCCCAATTTAAGTTCCAAGGCAACTCACACTAGAAGTTTCATCAAATCATTCTGGGACACAAAGCAGCTTTTTCTTCTCCTAGTAGCACAGCCTCCTACTGAGTTAACATATCCCATGGCAATCCAAGAGATGAGGATGGAGGACATCAATAGAATATCTGTACCAGCCCAGTGGCTGTAGATATGTTGAGGCTGAAGCACCAGGATTATTAACCCTCAAACAATGGACATACCACATGGGTTTTGTAGGAAAACTCAGCAAGCATTTTTAAAAGTCATGCAGCTCACTTTCTATCTTAACCCTTATACAATGTACTACTATCTCATCAGTGCTTGTGGCAAGATTTTAAGGGGCCCTCAGTGGATCCTTTTAAGCCGGGGTGAGGAACCTGTTGCCTTCCAAACATTGGTAGACTACATCTCCCATGATTCCTGATGATTGGGCATAGTGGCTGGGGCAGATGGGAGTTGGGACCGAACAACAGAGGGGCCACAGGGGCTCCCCAGCCTTGTTCAAAGAACTATTCAAAGTAAGAATACTCCCTGATCTTCTAGGGTGATCCATGCAGTAATGGAGGGTGGTGCAGGAGCTCATCCAATGGACACCTAATCCCCACCCACCCAATCCTTAAGTGCCATGTTTACATTCTAGTTTAGATCCTTCCCTCTTCCATGCATGAAGCAGCAAACACTAGTTGCTTCAGACACCTTGTGAAGACTTATCTTTTTGCCCGGGCTCTTCCTAATCCCTGGGATTGGACCATGTTTGCATCTTCTGGATTTCTGTTCGATCTGCCTTCATATCCATTTTATGTGCTTTGTGTTTTACTGGTTTTAGGTTGTGTTTTTGTTTCGGTGTTTTATGATATATACCTGCTTGGAGATTTTTGAAATATTAAGTGGCATATAAATGCAAATAAATAAATAAATTCTCTTTATATTTTTTAAAAGAGTAAAGACCATCAAGGTTACCCTCTTGACTCAAGGAAGGACTGGCCTTATATGAACCCATAACATAACCGATCATCAGTGAGTTGGCATCACCAGTCATGTATTATGGCCTGCCAGTTACTTTTCTCATCTACCCACCCAACCTGTTTTTGCCATCCCAGGCAGGCAACAAAGCAAAACAAAAAACAAAAAACAAAAAAAACCCACAAACAACCTCAAGGCTTGCTAAGCACCTGATAAGACAGAGTATATATGGGGTTTGGTGGATCACTAACTCTTAACAGTTCTAGTTAGAACAGATCTTGTTGGACTCCCATCAGCCTCTGTCAAGCATGCTCGAGCGTCATGGAAGATGGGACTTGTAGTCCAGCAACATCACTCCTGTCAGCCCCAGCTAATGGTCAGGGATGATGGAACTTGGTCCAGCAACATCTGGAGGGCCACAAGCTGCCCATCGCTGTGTTATAGATACTATAGTGCAGTGCAAAGAGAGAGATGAACTGCAGAGGTGGGTTCTGCAGATGTCTTGAGAAAGCAAACCCAACCACATGCCACAGAGGAGGCTTGGCTTTGCTATAGAGCCACTGCTTCTGATTGTGCATATAAGAGATCAAAATAAAACTCTCAATTCATTTTGTTCCACTTATTTTCAGGAATTTCTGCTGCTTTTGCTGCAAAACAGAACTCCGGGCAGCATTCTGACAGGGCTGACAAGTGGAGTACTCCACTCCGGTGGCGCTCAACCTCCCACCCAGGCTCATGGGGACATAAATCACCTCTTTCCACTGCAGTCCCAGTGGGACTGTACATATGCATCTTTTTCATGTATTTATTATCAGGATGCTGGGGTTATTTATCACTTCAGCCTGAAGACCTGCCCTGAATTGCAGAACTGCTACACATGCCATAAGGTAAGCCATAATGTTGAAAAATGACTGCTAATATTATGGATGGTTCTAGAGCTCTCCCAGTTTTCAGTTTTAATTTCAGTAACACATTTAAGAGGATTCTACTTAAGGGACACAAGTTCTCAAGCTGACACGCAAGCCAAAACAAATAAGAGGGAAAAGTTCTCTAGCAGCTCAATTGTTTCCCTCTGAATGGACGATTGCAAGGGGATGGGGGAATGACTAAGGCAGAAATGATTTAGAATTGCCAATTCCATCCACAACTACATACCATTTCAGGGGGGGGGAGGGCAAACCCCACACATTTTTATTTTTTTTAGCTATTCCAATCAACTGCAGACTTTCGTCCTGTGCATTCTGAAATGCTTGTCCAGGGGAAGGGAAAAATTTATGTGCACATATATTTCCTTCAGTTCTCCTGATAAGAGCTTGATTGATCCAATGCAGACGGTGGGAGCTTTATTGACAACCTCAGGTCTGGAACTTGCCCTGCCATTCATACTGCCATGGAACAGAAGGAGGGAAGAAATCTGATTGATCATCAAGCAAGCCTTCTTTAAAAAAATAAAATAAAATGACACAGAGCAAGGCAGCTGACTCAGACAGGTGACTTGAATCACTCTAGCAGATGATGTGGGATGTCAGAAAAGGACAACAAATTGGTCAGTTATTTGATTTATTATTGATGCATTTTGAGGGCATATTTTCTACTGCTGGTTTCAAAATGTTTCAACAGACTTTAGATAGTATGTACCTTGATTGGAGCAGAGGGGGCCATTTGCTGCTCTGCCAGTCAGCCATGAATTTTTAAAAAGCAAAACAGAAATGTTACAAATGAAAAAATTATCTGCAGGAAACCACTTCCCATTGACTAGCACATCATCAGGGTACTGTCCAAGAGATGATCCTGTAATGATTGCCATCTCTCAGTCAACAGTTTACAGTTTGCTTAGTTTATTGTCTTGACCATAGGTTGCGGCCTCCCTTCGACAGGGGGGAAACACATAAAAACATTTAAAACCATACCACCAGCTATCCATGGCAACCTACGGTATATGCCTTATCGCTGGTGTAATCTGTTAAGTGCAGGAGTTCAACATGACAGCCCTCAGAGCCACATTCCCAAGGAGAGTTCAAAAATGAAGGCCACAGTGTTGATCCATTATTACACTTACACACACACACACACACACACACACAGAGAGAGAGAGAGAGAGAGAGAGAGAGAGAGAGAGAGAGAGGGTGCAAACAGCAGCAGTACATAGCATAATACTCAGTTTATTAATACTGCATGACTACAAGCTTGTGCAGTTATTTGAGGTTAAGCATTACTGAACTCAGTGGTGCTTACTTCTGACTGCATAGGATTAATTTATAAAACACACCAAAATTTAGCAAAAGATTAGCTTTTAACTAGAAGTGCAAATAAACTGGTGAATAAGTGTCATACTTAAATTGCCAGCATGAAGTAAGAACCCCATCAAAGGAAAGGAGAGACGTATCCAGCTTCTGTTTGAATATTTACCTCCTAGGTCCAGTTTGCACATATCAGTAAGCCAAACTATGGCTTAGCATGAGCAAACGTGTGGGCTCTAAGGGAGAAGGCTGTTGCTGCTTTGCTCCTCCTGCAGTGCTGCTGGTGCTGAACTGATGTGAGCTAAGCCATGGTTTTGACAGTGTTATGTCCAACCTGGGCTCCTGGTTTATATTCCCCAGACAACCCATGAGTAGAAAGCACAGAAGAAACCCTGGCTACAGCACATTGTTTGTCTGGAGTGAGAAAAACCAAGACCCCAGGTTCAGATGTAATGCAAAGCCAAGCAATACTTACAGTAGTGTGACAGCCAGGATCTGAGGAGGAGCAAAGACACTCTCAAAGATCTGAGAATAAAATGAAAACCTACAAAGTTATCCAGTTACAAGCTTTGGGTCAATCCCTTCATTCCCTCCACATCTACACAATCCAAGAAGACATATTTAAGACTGTGCTTTGCTGGCCCTACACACTGGTGCAACTGAAACAACTCCCCGTTTGTTGCTCACAATTTTGATTGCAGTGAGCGTGCAAAAGCGCCACACACACACAAAGCCAAGATGACCAAAACAGAAGCTCTACCTGTCCAATTAACCAATGGTCAAGGGAGTTAATGGGATGAAACTAATGGTATGCTAGACTTTGATTGCAATCTATCGTCTGGCACATGCTTACTGAGTAACATGTGCAAGTCCTTCAGCCCTCAATTATACCCTTTGCTGAGAGCATGTATGGGGGGAAAATCTTCCCACAGGACTGCTAAGAGCATGAATGATACACAACGGAGACTACCTTTCTCATTAAAGAGTGTGCATCCTTGTTCCCATTCTTATACTTTTGTCAGCTCCCTTTTCTTCTGAGCTTCAGCCCTAACTCAGAACCACTTCCCTCCAAAGAGATGCATATTAAATGTGTTCTAAAGATGCACGCAAATGTTACTTGGGAAGGATGTATCATAGCATGTATATTATTATACACATGTATCACAGCAAAGGTACACACATTATATATTATGGGTGAATTTTACTGAATAAAGGCTTCCGCTGGCTAATTAGAGGCTATGCCCCACCACCTTCTTACTGGGACCAAGCCCAAAGAAGAGAAGTCTTAAGAGGATGAAAACCCTTGGGCCTATATGGATCAAAACGAGTACCTTTCGGCTGGCTTATGAGCCACTCAAACAGTTTCTCCTGAGGCTCTGGAACAGTCCAGAATATGCCACGGAGGACTGCAGTTGTGAAAACTGGGACCTTTGCCTTGCACATGCAAAACCACTTTTTGCTAGAGCTAATTTCCCTTAAGATACAAGCCAAAGAAACAAAAAGGTAAGCCTAACACCATAACACCTTTGAGAAGAAGGATTAGTTGGATTCAGGGTGGAATTTTCCAAAGCCTACAGCTGATACCAAGTTAGACCTCCATAACATTCTGCCATTCAAATCCATTAAGAGGCTAACATTATGTTGCTAGCTTGTATAAAAGCAGAACTTCTCATAAACTTGCAAATGGTCATACAACATTAACTCCAGCAGATGCAACCATATGTTCTGCTGATAAAACAGAACAATACCAACAACCAAATGAAAGAATGCCACCCATTAATTTTATTTGGAATCACTGGATATTTTCCTGATAAGACTAAACTTCATTTCATAGACTTAGTAGCAAACATCAACAGTGGATTAAGACAGCGTTCGATATTCTTTCAAATGTATCTATAAAAAACCCTCCCAAAGAGAAGTAGGACATTAAATGCTCTTGTAAAATATATGGGGAAAGGATACTAATCCTTTTGAAAATTGATACAAAGTTAGTTTATTTTTAGTTTCTATTTTTTATAAAGGAAATAATACCAGCGTCAATTCATCTTTCCATCCAATTATGTTATACAGCACAGTCACTCTTCATATAAAATTATTATAATCCTCCACTAGACACCATGGCTTTTTATTTTTTTAGATATATAGAAATAATATTGCTGTATATTACAGCATTCTCCAGGATCAAAGATTTTTCTATAAATACATATTGGTTTAATCCTACTTAAACTCTACAGAATCTCTCCCTGTGGATTTGGTCTAGCAATTATATGTGGGAACCAGGTTCATTTTCAGTGGACTCTATTTGCCTCTACAGCAATACACTTAATGGTTTCAATTAAATAAGATCAAAATAGGGTGGTAGCTAGCTAGCAAACTTTTATTATTTAATGATTTTCCCTTTATATCTTTGAATCTTGGTTGCTATGGAAAGATAATATCTCAAAGTATGATGCAATTTCTTTGTAAACAGGCTACCAAGCATGCAGCAGATGACCTGAAAACCAATAAAAGATTCACCTCTATCACTGAAATCTTCTGATGGGATATTTTTGGTGCCTGCATATGCCCCTTGAGGCATTGTCCTTTAGAGGGGCAAACCCTGTCCTGCTGAACTCCTTGCCAAGAGAGATTTGGCATGAGCCATTTTTTTGTTTAGGCTGGCCTCATCAGATGATCCAGCTGGATCCACTACAGCAGGCATCCCCAACCTTCGGTCCTCCAGATGTTTTGGACTACAGTTCCCATCATCCCTGACCACTGGCCCTGTTAGCTAATGATGATGGGAGTTGTAGACCAAAACATCTGGAGGGGAGGGCTGCAGGTTGGGGGTGCCTGCACTACAGCTCAACCATAAAAGTAAATAGTGGATGTGGTGGTGGGGGAATGGTGAGCTAAGGGCATTTTAAGACAGTTTGAAAGAAAGGTTACATAATTCCTTCACAACACATCACTTTGAGAGATCATCTAAGGTTTCTACTCAGCTATTACCGATTTCCAAAACCAGAATTGTTCAGGTATGCAACAAATTTTTTGCTCAACCATAATTCTTTATATTTCTGGAGTTGTGCCTTCTTAAAATAAGAAACAAATTGCATACTGCAAAAATCACCAGCAAAAGCATACATCTGCATAAGCTGATTTCCATTCTCCTATTAAAATTAACCTGCATTTGACCCTCCTAATGGGACCAGGTTGATATGGCTAAGATTAATGAGTCAATTATTTTTGGACAAGGTACAAGGCACACAAACTGCTTTACTATTTAATATATAGTAAGTATGCACCTTTTACAGCATTTGACACCCATAAAATAATCTGAGGCTATTTTTCAATAAGACATCATAAGTGGAAGGCTTATCCTGAAAATACAGAAACCACTGAGATGAAAAGGCTAAAGGATAATGGTATAGTTTGAGCAATCCTTAAAATGATTGCTTTTAAAGGTTTTCCCCTGGAAAACTCCAGCATACACTAGTTTATGTGCAACAAGATATAATAAAAATATTCATGGTGCCATGAGACATGGGGCTCACCTACATGTCTTAATGGCTCTGAGGGACACGACAGCCATAGCCTATAATTTAAAGGAGGGGTGGAATTAAGAAACAACTCCTTAACCAAAACAGATAACATTTCAGAATGCACAGATATTTCAGCGTTGCTCGCCAAATATTTTTAGCTGCAGCAAAAGAACAGGGCTCTTGTACAGTTCTGGGTCTCAGCAGGCATCCCTCTGAGAGCTCTTAGATCTATCACTGAGCCAGCTGATATAGACAAATAACTGCCTGTGCAAGTTGTCTACTCATATAAACAGTGTGGCAGAGGAGATACTTACATTGCCCGTAGCTGTTTCACAGTGATGGTGCCCTGCGATCCCTTTTCAGGAAAGTAGGCGAAAGGAAACATCTGTACTTCTGCTAATGGGGAAGGTGGGGAACCTCAAGCCTAGAAGCCAAATGCTCTCTTTATCCCCCCTAAGCCACAGCTGGAACCATCCACATTAGTGCTGCGCTACGCACTCCTCAAATGTCTTTGCCTCATTGGAATGTGTCCTTGAATTGTCATCATGCCTCTCGCTTGCCTGGACAGAGAGACAGACACCCCTGACTTTTGCATGGTATAAAGGCAAGAGGCCCATCTGTTGCTCCTCTGATCTTTGCATCTGGTCCCACACACCAAACAGCACCTCCATGATGGGATGCAGTGCTCAAGCTGAAAATGTGCCCCTCCTCAACTGTAATACTACACACCATCTGGCAACTTGATTGCGTATTGTTAAGCACCAGGATACATGAAAGGGAATTCAGGCAGCTTGGCTCAAGAAGCTTGCACACCAAAGCCATTACTTGATCTTTCCTACATTGCACTACAAGCCATATAAAGGACAGAGAGCATGCTGCTTCTGATTAGCCCTGCAAGGCTAAGTAACCTAAGAAACCAAGAGGGCAGTGGTGGCTAATATGTGGATCTCCAGATACTGCAGGACTACAAGTTCCATAATCCCTGACCAATTGCCATACTATCTAGGGCTGATAGGAGTTAGGAATCCAATAACATCTGGAGAGTCACAAGTTCCCCACCACAATAGGGGCATGGCTGTCTCCATTGACACAGCTGCTCCAGGACTGGTTCCTCATCTTGTCCCATGGAATATGCCCCCATCTCACCTCAACCTTCTTGCCTACCGGATACAAAACCTGACAGTCTTTATTTGACTGTAATATGTGTCTCTAGCCCTTGAACTGCATGTACGAGAACCAAACCCCCAATCAGATCAAGGCCTAAGTCTCCCCCTAAGAATCCCGGGAGATGTAGTCTGTTAAGAGAGTTGTCAGCAGACCCCCATTCCTCACCAATATTCCAAATCAGCAGCTCTGCATTTTCTTACTATAACTGGTTATTGCCATTACACTTTAAAAAAATCACAAGCTATCAGATATTTTAAAGCAAATAGTCAAATCAAAAGATTCCCAATACCATTTTAAAAAATATACATATAAGAACATCACTCTTGCTGAACTGGAATAGAAAATAAAAAGCTGTTCTGTAGTGAGTAAGTCTTGCAATAGTGAGTCTTGCAAGCCCCAGGTGTTTTTCCTATTTTTTAATTATTATATTAGGTATACACATAGTCTGTGCTCACTCACCATGTAAATCCAGAATCCCCAAAGGGCAAAGCTCTAATCATTCTCAATCGTCCCAGGAATTCACAGCGCAGACACAACATTTCTATTTTAGCCACTCTTACAACAGGTTTGTTTTAATTAGTTGCTTCTTAAAGAAGAAAAATAAGGTGTTAAAAGTCTGGCAAAATTGTTCTGTGAAGCCTTCAACACATTCTGGAAGACAATAAAACAATCTTTCTGCATTTCCAGACTTGTCTTAGATCAGCAATTTTTTAAAATACACATTTGAGTATGGAAATGGAAAATAAAAAAGATATTTCAAACAAAGATCCTGTTGAGCCCTTTTGAACCACTTAACCTATGCTTGAACCTCAATAAAGTCACACAGCATAGACTTACTTCAACAATTCCCTTAATCCTGTTTAAAAAAGAACTAAGCAATGAATCACATAGAAAGAACCAACTTTAACAATAAATAGCGTGATCCTAAGACTTGCTGTGCCAACAGAACATAACAAATTATGTTGGCGCTACAGACATGATGTATTAGCATCACAAACCAACACACCAAACACTATGTGTGGGGTCCTTCAGTACACTAGCAGTTCAGGTTGCATTTGTGCATTTATAAATGGTGCCTGTCCTCACTTGGCAAACAAACAGAATTCGAAACATAACAGTTGTGTGCTTCTTGACTACTGATTTAATCTCTCTGCACCCACTGGTGATGTAACAGGATGCTCTGATAAAGCTCTGAAAGAGAGGCCTGCAGCAAGTGTTTCAAAGCAAGGCTGGGGGGGGGCTGGAGAGTCTGGAGGCTGAAGTTAAGGAGAGAGTGCACATTTAATTCATTGTGACACATGACACAATAAGTTCTTTTTTTGCAGGCGATAAGTGTTTGGGGCAAGATCTAAAGGCCCACTTTGAAGATAAGCAAGGTTCGGTCAGATCACACATGAGAGACTGCTTGGGAACCCTCCACAAGCTGACCTGCCCCCAGGAAGATTAATATATTAAATTAAGTCCTCTCTTTGGCATGCAACAAACATGGAACCTTCTGATTTCAACCGTTTCCAAAACAACCTTGGTTGCCTCTCCAATTATGTAGCCGGTGTCGCATATATACAACATAAGCTATAGGTATTCATATGGTTTGGACATTTATGCCACAATAAAACAGCTTTTATTAACACTTTTATTGCAGGTTTTTTTATATTTAACAGATACGTTTTACAACCTTTACATGTCCCTACAGAACTGGCAGTACTTACTAACGCTTCAAGTATCTTTCGTAATCAGTTACCTTCCAGGTCTACCACATCCAGTTGTTTGACAAGATATCCCACAACGTGCCCTCACTGATCCCAAGGCAGAGGCATGGAACTGGCTAGTGAACTTACACAGCGATTCCCTGACAGCTCAAAGCTAAGCAGGCTTGCCTGGATGTAAGCTCCGCTGACTTCAATGTTATTTCTGAATGCACAGGATGATGGTGCTTTTGGCTATCACACGGTTCCAAGAAATCACTGAGCATGGGTTTACCTTGTTTTGTGACTTATACTCTATAACCATTTGAGAGCTGGCGTCAGGAGAGATGGGGCCACCTAGCTGAGTAAAGGCTACCTTGACTGGCAGTGACCCTCCAGGGTTTCAGTTAGGAAGTCTCTCCCACCCTTACTTGAAGATGCTAGGGACTGAGCAGGAGACCTTGGCCTGTAAGGCTGATGCTCCACCCTTGAGCTACAGCCCCTCTCCAAGTGGTGACCAGTGTCCAAACGCAACATGACGGATTGTTTGAATTTACCTGACCGTCATTATTTTAATTTATTTTAAATGCTTACCTTGAAGCTTGACATAGCTGTCATTTAACTGAATCTGCACCAACTGGTTTACATACCAAATCTAATTTATCAAATAATAGCATCTGCACAGCCCTTCTCCTCATTTCCAATTTTGTAAGATACCAGATGTTGCTCTTTTTTCTGGGTTTATTAACTTAATATACTGGAAGAGATTGCTGTGCTGTTCCTCTTTGCTTTTTAAACAAAGCTCTGGAAAACTGCAGAGCTTTTGGGAAAACCCACAGTCAGAAACCATTAGGAATAATAACTATCAATGTAATGCTTCAGCAGAAGAACCATTTTCTTCATTTCAATCATCCTTGAGCACTCTTCAGAATATGCAAATTAATGTATGCTGTTATTCTTGCATTTTATGAACTCTCAAATCACTTGCAACATGTCTAAGAAAGCAGGAGCGGAAAACCCCTGAAGAGCACTACGCTGGCTTGAATAAACAAAGCTAAACACTTAGAGCTGATTCACATGACAAAGTGCCCACTTGAAATCAGTGTATAGGTTACCTCCTTGTTCATAGCAAACTGGCAAATCCACAAGTGCCACTGTGCATAGGATAGATCTTCTAGCGTAAAGCCTTCCTGTAATGTATGGTGGTGCCCAAGCATAACTGTCATCACACATGGAACCAACGTTTGAGATTATATCAAACAGCCTCCAAGTTCAAGGTGAAACTGGTCACAGAGCTGAAACACTTGAGCAGGAAAATCTCCAATGGTAAGTGCAGCAGTGCCCAAGTATGAAACCTGCTCAAAACCCTAGCTTACAGAAATGATGTTTTGCCAGTATTGAGGATCCAGAACCATTCTAAAGGCCCTCAGGATTCCACACATCCCCACTCTACTCTGAAAAAAGCATTTGACACAGTACATCCAAAGGTTTCTGCTCTAGGGATGCCAGCGAAAGAACTGTCATCTTGCACAACCTGTAGGGCTGAACAAATGTCTTAGGACCATCAACGCTAACTACCAGGCCAGAGTACTCACACATGCAGGGAATTAAACTAGTACATGACCTAACCCAAGGTGTTTTGGTGAAACCATTCCTGCCCAAGGGACACAATAATACAATCTGTAGATCTCTCAACATCATTTTGAGCCTTGCACCTTCCCCCCACTCCTTCTCTCATATTTGAAACCCTCTTTTTTTTCTCTTGAAATTTTAACTAGATCAGTCCTAGTACGAAAGGAAAATTTTGACTTATCATGTTCCCAGCTGCAGATGAGCAAAGCCATTTATCTCCTCCATGTTCCTTATACCTAATTTTAAAATTCTCAAGAGTGGCATACTATTTAAAGTGCTTGGGAACAGCAAAACATAAAGATTTACATTGTCTTAACCATAAGCCCTGGAAAAGAGACTTTGAAATATGTAGCCGAAGAAAAAATGTACATCAAATATTAATGTGACAATTTTTTAAGCCGCTGCTGTTGTTTCTGGTTATGATCAAATTTGCATACTGAAAAGCTGATCGTCACTCTCCCTTTGTAACATTGCATTTCAGGAGTCAATCAATCAGAAATAAATGTAAATTCCCCATATCTATTACCGTCATGAAAGATATGGTTAAACAGACACAATCTTCACATTAGGTGAACATAAAACTAGCTACAAGATATACTGACATGCATATCTTGTCAGCGCTTTAGTAAATGGAAGTTTACCATCACCAATAATTCATAGCTGCCTGTTACAGGCAGTCCGTGTGCCTATCACTAAACGTATGGGAAGTTAATGAGATGCTGCATCAAGGATTTAACATGCATCCTACAGCACTGATTTTGCATATGAATCGTGACTGATCCTCATCTCATCTCCTTATCCATTTCGACAGAAATATCTTATCAGAGAAAACAGAAGGGGGACGTATATTAAATATCTTTTTTTTTCCATGACTTTTTGCTATCAGCAACAAGACAGGAGGCACTATATTAGAAGTTCCCAAACATAATAAAATAGGTGGCAGGTACCATATGTAATAAGGTGAAAAAATGACTGTGTTTGGTGCAGCCAGAAGCCAGAAGGCTGCTTCATCAGTGCCTTACTGTGCATTAATCAATCTTGATTTTACCTGTGGCATCTTAAATAGGCACAGCTGGGAAATAGGAAAGTCCCTGAGTTATTGTGCAAAAACTAGTTTGGTCCAAAATGGGATTTCTCATGTGCTTCAATTTACAGAAGTCCCACAGAAACAACCCCCTTGGATGTGATGGCTGAACCACGTGAGCCAGTGATGTCCTCGTGACCTCTATTGCTTCCACACCGACTCCATTCATCTATTTCTCCCAGCCCCACATAAACTCGTACCTACCCCAATTTTGCACTTGGCTCAATCATGTAACCCCAACCGAAATATACTAAGGGTGTTTGGGGGTACAGGATATGAGAAAAACCTGGGCCATGTAATCTCACTCCAACAGGTATATCACAAAAAAGAAAATGGTTACAACAAGAACCAAGGACTAAACATATGGTCTTCTAAGGCGAATGTTGTATGAGAAATGTAATTCAAAGCCACACAAAAATGGCACCATAAAATTCTTGCAGACAACAGTTTGCAGAATGATTCCCATACACAAAGTTGTCAGTCACAGAGGACGAAATTTTCAGAATGAATATTTTTAATCCTCCTTTCCTATAGCAAATAAAATATTGCCTGTTTTTTAAAAAATGTCTATAGTCTGTTGCTTAGCAGATATAGAAAGGTGAGAAGAAAAGGAACAAATAGCTGGATTTGGTCATCCACCTTTCCCCAAACTGGATGATCAAAATAACTTCTGTAAAATTTGTGTGACTCTTATACAATTAGGGTGTATGTGAGAGACAACATTTAACCTTTTGTTTTAGCTATACTGCCACCTGACTGACTAGTACGCCTTCAGAAAAAAAGGCTATTGTTCCTTAAACTTCATGACCATTATAACCATCCTTTGTTAAAGAAAAACAAACGTCCACATCTCTAAGTTTTAATTATTCCTAATTCAGCACCACTTCAGCTGTAGGGACGTTTTCCTCTGTGTTGTGTTCTTTATTGTCCCCAATGCCATTGCCAAACGATGGAAGAAAAGACATACAAGTTGATCTTGTATTTATGTTATTGTTGTATGTGTAATGCGGTCATCCTTTAAATACATCTATATTCTGAAGCCAAAGATCTTATCAATGCTTGCCATAACTTTCTCAATCTGCCAATACTCTCCTGACTTATTCGTCCAATTGGAAATTGGAGAATCGTCCAGCTTCTCCAATTTCTTTGCATACACATTAAGAAAACCACGGGGAATTTTGGTGCATGGTGTTAATAATGCAGCTTCTTTGAGGACTTCATTTGAAGTAGATTCTAAAATGAGTAAAGAATGTCTTTTTCCCATTCATTAAACTTTTCTCCATTGATGCATAAACTGAATTCTCCTCTGTACTTTCTTAGAATATATGAAGCTCATCAGAAAAGACACAATACTTTCAACTTACTTTTAAATCCTGCAATTTGCATTTGCCACTGAAGATCTCAGTGCAGCATACTAAAGACTTCTGTGATAATTGTCTGGCAACAGGCCCATCATGGAATATTCACAAATATTCAAACAGCTCAGAGAAGGAAGGTGTCAACAACATGATTCCACTGAGGGAAGGGTAAGTTCCTAGTTTGGCTGAGATGTTAAAAATGGAGAGGCACTGTGCAGAAAAGGCTAAAGGCCAGAAGTATCTCATAAGGTAGGGAAGGTTGGGAACAAAGCATATAGAGGAAAAAGTCATAGCGGGCAACATGAGAACTCTGCAATTCTGTGAAAATCCTATGAAACCTGATGGAAATACATGCAAAAAGAGACTCCAGGGAAAAGGCAGCAGGGGGAGGAGAGCAGCAGAGAAAGACCATACATTGGTTAAGAAAATAAGAGGTGATGTGCTGCTGACAGGAAAAGAGATGAAATGCCTGGGTGGCAGGAGTGGCTGGCTGGGATTCAGTGTGGCTGAAGGAAGCAGAAGAATGCAAAAATCCTGTTGAAGTGCAAGATCCAAAGGAAGCAATGGTGAAAGCTAGGTGGACTCAGCAAACTGCTGTGGTTTCAAATGGGAAATTAAAAGGGAAGAGGATTTTCAGCATCACATGCATCTGGTCTTAAATAGAGTAGATCAATTGTTTCCCCCCTCTTGCGGATTGCATTACACTTCCCACTAAAAGCTCACCACTCTCCTGACATGGCTAACATACAGGTGATTCCAGCAGTATTTTTGTCTGACACTAAACAATGGTTGTTTTCTATTTCTAAGTGGGACAGATTGTTTAGATCAGTTTGGCCACTTGACATGTATTTTAAAAATTCTCAGTTTACCATTTAAATAATGGATAGGTAAGAATAATCCTTTAGCATTTCTAAAGTGCATGTCAAGTGTTCAAAGCACTCTGCACAGAGCATTAATTCAATAGAACCATAATTTAAGCTAATCACAACAAAATTACTTAATGATCTGAAATAGGAAAAAGTAGATTCTGAACTGTTGTGATCAGCTATTATTCACAGCTGACAATTTAGGCAAATAAATTAAGTTGCATCAGTGTTACCTGTTGTTCCTGGCTTTTATTTGGGGGGGGGGGAAATAAGAAGTTACAAAATATAACATGAAAAACTGTTTTAGGCTCAGTCAAATCCTATGTGAATACAGCATGCACATACAAAGTGATTCCCTTTTGATGTAAGAAAATATTTCTGCCTCTTCTCCTGTAAAAAAATAAATAAGGTAAAGGACACCTGGATGGTTAAGTCCAGTCAAAATCGACTGGTGTGCAACATTTGTCTCGCTTCAGGCCGAGGGAGCTGGCATTTGTCCACAGACAGCTTTCAGGGTCATGTGGCCAGCATGACTAAACCACTTCTGGTGCAATGGGACACCGTGACGGAAGCCAGAGTGCATGGAAATGTCTTTTACCTTTCCGCCACAGTGGTACCTATTTATCTACTCATGCTGGTACGCCTTCGAGCTGCTAGGTTGGCAGAAGCTGAGACAAAGCAACAGGAGCTCACCCCATCATGCAGATTCGAACTGCCGACCTTACGATCGGCAAGCCCAAGAGGCTCAGTGGTTTAGACCACTGTACCACCTGCGTCCTCCCTTCCCCTGTGGCAAACTGGCATATATGGCTACTCAGCACCACAAGATGACTACAGGGAATGAGAAGCTTCTGCAGCATAGAATCTGCACATCTGCCTCATCATTATCAAGCCTCTCTCCTTGATTGTGTTAAAGGAAATGAGCTTACACCCACACAGCGTGCTTAGTTATTCTCTAACAGACCTACATATGGGCATCTGAATACAGGTGCCTCAAATGTAGGGCTGCCATATTTCAAGAGGTAAAAATCCAGACACAAAAAGTTGTTGAGCTCTTTTAGGGCAATCGCCCGACATCCCCTCGGCCACTGCCAAGCCTGAGCCGCCTACGCCAGAGCCAGTGTCACCTGCACACAAATATTTTTAAAACAACAACAACCCCAAATCTATGACAGTTGCTTTAAAATGTAAAAATCCCCCCGGAGGGGCATGTAGGACCCTCAAAAGAGGACATGTCCGGGAATTCCTGGATGTATGGCAACTGTACTCAAATGTAGATATTGGCTACTATGAAGCCTATACAACTTTGTGCCACTGGCTTATCCGCATGACAAGTAGCTCTTCTTTCTCCCTGCAGTAATTGTTTGGAAACCTGTTGCTACAACTGAGGCACTTATCTGCAGCTGCCAATACGCAATTTTCATTCACTGAAATATAAATCACTGATGCATGTTGCACCATTAACGGAATTAATGGACACCTCCCCATGCTTCCACAAGTTTAACATTCCCTAGCTAGCATGGGGGGGGGGGAGGGACAACCATTTTAATATTTTGATGGGATGCTAAGTGTCATAAGCCTGCACAAATCTCTGTTTTATGACAAACTGTGGCAATGTAAATAAGGGCAATGTAAATAACTAAAGTTTTAGAAAGTGACAGATTTTTTATGCATGTATTCTGCTAAGGCCAATTTCCAGCATAATCCACAAAGCTGATGTACACAAAAGCTAACCACAATAAACATAAATGCAGTAATGAAAGCAGCAGTACATGCAAATAAAAAAAAAGTACCCAAAAGGTACTGGAAAAATTACTGCATATGTCAAAGAGTTTCCTCACCTCCAATTGACATTCAGAACTTAGAAGCTAAAAACCAGAACAGCAGAAATATTAAATGTCAGGAATCAGGTGTACTGGCAGAATCACAGTATGTCAGGAAATTGGCAAAGCACCCTGGAGCAGTCTACTAGCTATTTTCTAAGTTTTAATCCTTTGCATTTATGGACACGGAATCCATACAATTTTTAACAATGCACTTCTGCTGCATTTCCAGTAAAAGCTGGTCTGTCGCTAAACCCATTTACAAAACAAAATTAACCCCAATAGTACAAAGAACGGATTTGGTTGGGTTTTTGCAAGAACATTTGGACATTTTGAAAACATTTCAGTTCTTCTCTAGAAACATCTCAATGAATAAAGATTCATTTTTATAAGCATGCAGAGTTAGCCATTATTTCCCACCTCCTTTCACTGTTGTCACTGAAAGGCATGGTGAAAATATGAAGCTATTTCAGTAATCAGAAGACAAAAGGCTACTCAAGGAGGGGATGGCTGACCTATGAACTAGTGGCCATTACCAAATTTACAGCATAATCCTATGCATGTAAGTCTCACTGTGCCAAACAGGCCTAAGTCTCTTAATATAAAAAGGAATATATTAGAAGATGAAATGTGTAAAAAATCCAGAAATGTGCCTGTGACAACAGAGGGAACAAATAGTTTCACTGAATTTGAACCAGAATTGGATACATTCACAGATGATACATTGCAATGTTTGTTCTGGTATCTTAATCAAAATTCAGGGAATTCTAGAAGTTAGAATTCTTGCAGTATAATTTTGAGGTCCCATCTCCTCAGTGGTTTTGAGGACTGCAACAACTAGAGACAATGTTGGGCCCAGTGCTGGCTCAAGCTTGCTACTGAGCTCAACTGTCAGAGGCAAATCTGTGTGCATGGTGAAAGTGATCACCCCGGAAGCTATGGAAAGAAATGAAACAAACTTTGGTCAATGAGACTTAGCTAATGGCTTAAGAAGGCCTGTATATCTGTCTTAGGGGCAGAACTGTCTCTGCCTGCCTGGACCTTGCTGGGGTGTGAGAAATAGAAAGATATGTCAAGCTACAATCATGCACCAGAATGAAGAATATACAAGACTCTTTAGCAGCTCTGAGTGACCTTCATCAGACCTCCTATACCACATTGACCCCTAATACAATGGAAAACTGTTTCTGTGGGTGTTTACCCTTGGACCTATATGGAAAAAAATTAATATGTGAGCAAAGAGGGAATTAATGGAGCCATTCAATGAGCAGGAACAATTTCTGGGATGTATGGGTTGCTTGACTGAGGCAACTGGGGCTGTTTTCTTGCTACTTGTAATCTGGAATATACTAAGGTATCAGAGCATATATCATAATAATATATCTTTGTAACTTTGTTTCTATAGGAAACCTGTAGATAGATATCCTTGCTTGATGGCTAGAGGTAGAACAGGTCAATGGATTAGAATGCAAATCTCTGAAGCATGAAATCTGCTCATTCTACTGCTTAAGCCAAGTTTTCTTTGATATTGTGTCTGGATGGAAACTACCCAAGGACCATGTGGATTAAGGTCATTTGAGGAGGTGTAACATAATAAAAAATCTAATTGGACTCTGAAACTACCTATGGAAAATTACTGAGCAAGGAGAGTGGCTATACTTGTCTTTCTATACTCTGTTTATTGAAACAGAAGTATTGCTATTCTTTCTGCATTATTTAGGATGTGGAATGGCAATTAATGGAAATTTCCAAGTACATTAAAGAATGCGGAAAACTTACTACTTTTTGGAATGGGAAGCATCTCCAAGAGAATATTTGTATGGCAGGCTCAATCTGTAGTATAGTTTCCAAATTAGTCCTTGGTGAATAACCTAATTGTACATTTAACACTGCCAACATAATGATCAACTATGCCTTGATTGATTTTTCATATTTTCTTTTTTTCCATGAACTCATTTCCAACAGAGCCTTATAGTTTTTTTTAAAGATCCATTTGTCTTTTATAGGCTGATGTATTAGCAATTTGTATATCGGGAAATATGAATACATTTTTCAATTAAAAAATAGAAAATCTTTAATCCCTCCCCTGCCAACAAATCTTTGAAATGGAAAAGAGAGATCTGAACATAGGTCATGCAATTCTAGATACAGCAGCTTTATAAAAGTCAATTCATGCTGCATGGTGCAAGAGAAGTGAACTGCATTATTACAGTATTTTTAGGCATTTAACTACTGCTTGGTGAAATTAAACTGTTTAGACAAGCTAACACAAACAGAAGCTAAAGACAAATATTATATATTTCATCATTACTCATAATATACCTGGCCAATTAAATATTTATCACACAAAAATCTTTAATATTTAATGAGAGACAACAGAAATTAGTTTTGTCCTTCCTTGGGAGAAAACATGTGTCGGCTGTACATGAATACTAACCAGTACATCCTGGTTGCAATTTAAAATACTAAGAGTATTTATCATTCTTTAGTGTCATGACGCCTGACCCTAGGGTCTTACAGGGCACAGGGAGGAAGATGAGGTTCAGAGAGCTGTACCCAATGGGGATCACTGAGGACCCTACTTTATGTCCTCCTGGTCAGAAGGTATAGTAGTGCTAGCCTCATCCTCAGACTCAAAGGATAGGCCAGCAGCTGCACAGAGCTCTCCTCAGCTCTGCAGAAGCTTGGAACAGGAAAACAGACCAGGCCCTTCAAACAGTATAGCCAGCTCTTTTCAGAGGGTGAGTCCTGAAACAAAACAGGCTCCAAATCTTCACAGTGGCAACTTCACCCTATGTCCTATTCTGAGGGGAAAGTTCCAGGCAGGCCCATTCCAACGGGAGCTTTCCAAGGTGCTGAACAATTTATCTGACCTTGTAAACTCTGTGATTATCCTTGATGAAACTATACCTAAGCAGTAAGGATCCTGAGCAAGAGGATCTAGCCACCTACCTATCATTCAGCTATGATTTCAAATTAGTGAACTTCAAAGGAATTATTGAACTTCAAAGGAAACGTAAGTGCCCTTTCCATTATTCCTTTCTTCCATTGTAGCCCAGCTTGAGTTAAAGACATTTCTACAAAGGAATACTCTTCCCATGTTCTCCATGTCTCACTCCTACCATATCCATCCATTTATGCAGCCCAACAGCCCATCCACTCACATACACACAAATAAACCAATTCCATTAACCCTTACAGCAGGATGCTGTGCTGCTCTAGTTGCCATGCTCCATGTTTCACCATATGAATTTGCAGGGTGCGCCTTCCAGTCTATCTTCTTGCAGCAGAGCCTAGATCACTGCAGGCTAGATGAGCAAAAAGGAAGCAGGTAATAATAATAGTAAAATTATTATTTGTACCCCTACCATCTGACTAGGGACGCAGGTGGCACTGTGGGTTAAACCACAGAGCCTAGGACTTGCCAATCAGAAGGTCGGCGGTTTGAATCCCCATGATGGGGTGAACTCCTGTTGCTCGGTCCCTGCTCCTGCAAACCTAGCAGTTCGAAAGCATGCCAAAGTGCAAGTAGATAAATAGGTACCGCTCCGGCGGGAAGGTAAACGGTGTTTCCGTGCGCTGCTCTGGTTCGCCAGAAGCGGCTTAGTCATGCTGGATACATGACCCGGAAGCTGTACGCCAGCTCCCTTGGCCAATAAAGCAAGATGAGTGCCACAACCCCAGAGTCAGTCACGACTGGAGCTAATGGTCAGGGTTACCTTTACCTTTACCATCTGACTGGGTTGCCCCAGCCACTTTGGGCAGCTTTCAACATGTTTAAAAACATTTTAAATTAAAAATTTAAAAACTTCCCTATACAGGCTGCCTTCAGGTGTTTTCTAAAGGTTGTATAGTTACTTATCTCCTTGACATCTGATGGGAGGGCATTTCATGGGGTGAACACCACTACTGACAAGGCCCTCATGCCTGGTTCCCTGTAAGCTCATACATGAGCTTGGAGGCTCAGCCATGGAGCATGGTGGCTAGATTGCCTTTCTGAAGAATACTTTACATCACACTCAGTGGCTGGACCTCCAAGCTTTTGTGTATGTCTCCCTGTCTGCTTCTGTCTCTCTCTGCCTCACTAAAATGCATAAAATGGGAAGGGACAAGAGGTAACAGGGCCATATCTGACAAGGCAAATAGTCACACACAGGCTACATGCGGGTACAACTCTATCTGCCCCAACTCACTGAACAGGATTTACAATTTAAGGATTTACACCAGGCAATTCTCAGATTATAAAAACAACCAAATGCAGTGAAAAATCTCTGTTCATGTTTACAAAAGTCTTTGTTTTTTATCTACTTGCTCCATTGCAAAAATAGTGCAATCACAACAGGTTGTGGCAAACGCACACAGCCTTGGCACTCAGATCCAGACTAGTAGTCACTGGTGGACTAGAAATCCACTAATCCTGCTTCTGTGGGCAAGTCCCCCATATATTTAAAGGTAAAATTCTAATCACGTCACTAGCAAATTGAATGTTCACTTCTGCTCCTCACAATATGACCCTCTTGTAGGATCTAAAACGACCTATCACCAATCATCCCTCAAATTAGTAGGTTCTCCCAAGCCTTTACCCTAAAGGGAACCTGGCACAGATATGTTGGGGACTCAGTTGTATTCTGGTACAAATGATCTAACTCCAGTCCAACTTGCATGTGACTAGATATATATACATGTAAGTTTCTGGTGCCTTTAAAAACCATATCCTCTAGTTCAATGAACTTTCTAACAGAGTTAGATAGGATAGGCACATCTGCATCAGATACATGCTGCTTCTACAAGAAGATCTTAGTCTATTGTTTTTATCTGCAACCAGCATAAAATTGCTGCAATGTAGGTAAAATGCTGCATTTTGCCACCCTGTGGATATGTAAGCTGTTTGTATTCAAGATCTTAAATCATTTTAGCACTATCACATATTTATAACAATCCTCAAAGATCTTTTCTCTCTCCAAATAATCCTATTTAGAAGGAGGAGACACTGAAGTGTCCACCATTTTGAAAGACATTTCCCCCCTTTCATCATTTGTCTGCCCTACTTAGAAACCAGAATGCAAGTCTTATCTGCAACAGCCCAAATTATTCTAAAGGAAAGGATGAAACCACCATTTAAGATAAAGGACCCTTTACTTCTTTATTTTCCAGGTTTTACAGCATAAATTTAGATGTTGACTCAAACCAGCTGTTAAATTTTATTTTTAATGATAAGAAGCATGGTGTCATGTAAGTTAAGATGCTCGATGCTAAAACTCAGTTCATTTTTTTTCTGTTCTATCTAAACATCTTAATAAATAGATACAATAAATATCATACTGAGCCACACAAATGATCTATTTAGCCCAACTATAATCTCCAACTGTGGCCAGTAATTAATGTTTCAGAAAGCACAACCATACAATTAGGAAAACATTCAGGTCTAGTTATTCACTCTCAGGAGTGATTAGGGGGCAATATGGCATAACATCATATCCCCTGGTCATCCACAACAGCCTTGCTCTTTGTAATAGCCACCGACAGGCCTATTCCTGACTGAATGTTCAAGCTTATTTGTTTTGTTGTAAGATTTAAAGAACAGACACCATATGTCCATACAGTTTTACAGGTACAAATGCCCCTATAAAATGCACACTTCCAGGGTTTTTTTTAAAGGGCTATCCTATAAAATCTTTCAAGAATTGCCTCATAAAACATTAAGATGCTTTAAAGTAAAGGGCAGAGGACTTTAAAACACACTTTAATAGTCATTTAATTTTTATAGGATATTTCATTCACAAAAGAGCTGGAAAGATACAACCCCAGTGAAAGCAGAAATAAAGGAAAGGTGATTAGTCCTGGCCACTAAAACCCCTTCTTCTTAAAACATGCAAGAACAGTATATATCAGATAGAACAAGCGAGAAGATGGGCAACTGCCTCACTATTCATCTGGCCTGTATTTCAGGTACTGAATGACAGAGGTACTGAAGATGCACTTTAAGTAGCTTACAAACCAGCAGTAAAAATGTCTATAGCCTTATGATGGCGACGGCGACGAAGCAAATACAGTATGTGACCGTCCCTAATTAAGTGTTTCCATATGGCGACCTCCACAGTATGCAATGTATGGGGCAGCCACGTGGTAAGTTCCCATACAACCACCACAGTTGCTGAAAGTTGTATTGCAGGAGTAAACAACTGTTTCGGACACATTTTGGAATTTGAGAGAGTGCTGGGGGTTCTACTCACAAAATGGCTGCCACGGAGGAGTTGAAGCATAACACAAAATTAAGAGACACCCCTGACCACCTTATGCTTAGCATGGGAGATCAACTATGTCCTGCTGGTCCCAATTATGGAGATCAAACATGCATGCACACACTGGTGCTATCTAATAACAAAAACATTCCTCAGTACAAGGAAAATATATAAAAGGTAGCCACACCACTCTCACGTCACAGAAATCTCATAGAAGATACCTGCACTTCCAGATCCAGAAGTACCCCCAAAACTATGCACCTGCCAGTGTTAGAAACTGAGATATGAAAGCTAGGAGCTAAATGGCACCTTAAACCTAGGTTATGGGCGCAGCAATGGAATGCCTATGCACACATGCAGCTGAAAATGCAGCTAAAATATTATGTTCATTTTTCATGTGGTCTAGTCCTTCCCCTGCCCACCCTCCCAATATTCTTAAGAGGGTCTCTTCTCCAGTCTACGGAGAGTAGCTGGAAGTGGGGAGGCAGAAAAAGGTCCTCCTTTCCTTCCACTCTGCAGTTTTAATCTGAAATCTTAGGCGCAGTACTGCACCCAGACCTCAGAAACTGCTTGCGCTAATGAAATTCCCTGTCATAAAATGTGCCTAGAGCAATGGGAGTTTCAAACATGGTACCTGCTCCTTAGAAGGGAATGTAAGAGCAGGCAACCTCCCATCCATCTGGTCTAAGGAACAAAAATAAAATAAGATAAAAAATAAAATAAAATAAAATACTGTATTATATTATTTAGTAACCCGGTCCTTCCTGTGTTCTTTCCTTATTTTATTTCCAATTGGAAGCTATAATTGGAAGCTATAATTGGAAATACAGTCTTCACACATAAACAGAAACTGTCTGTAATGATAATTCATTCTCCACCCACAGTAGCCAAAAAAGGAAAAAAAGTCAACTGAAATGGAGGCACTTTCAAAACAAAAAGAAATCATAGGCCAAGAGGAAGCAAAAAAGATGGGATGAAAGTCTCAGCTTGCATTTGATTTATAATAAGTATCCTTTTAGTGCCATCTGCCTCAAGAAAAGAGATATTTTATCATTTTAAAATTATGTTTAATTCCAATCTAACTTTTACAGTCGGATTTTTAAAAAAAAAATTAAAAGGGTGCTAGCTCTTTAATTTTTTTCCTTTTTTATCAAAGTATTATGTTTCAAAGTCTAGTAGCTTCAGAGTCTTGGAATTTACTGTAGTTGCAATCATTTTAATGAACAAGAAACTGTGTAATATGCCAAAATATTGAATATATTAACAGTACATTCTAAATACCTGTGAACTGCATAAACATTTTCCCCACACTCTTTCTAGTATAGAGTTTGGGGGGGAAATGGACCAATCATTTTTTAAAAGTCCAAATTTAATCCAGTGGTGACTGGTACTATTTTGCTCATGCAAACCACTCAAACACCTTTTCAATGAAGCCATCATCTGTGCATGGACTGTCATCTGCATATGTGCAGTGGATGTCTCAAAAGCACATATCTCACCTTAACTACAGCATACATTTTCAAAATGGATAGGAGTTGGTTTGAGGGAACAGCAGTATTTCTTGAGAAACTATAGAATGCGAATGAATTAGTGCCTAACATCATTTGTACTTAGCTTCAAACAACAGCTGTGGGACTGCACTAGAACCAGAATAAGTGATAATGCTTATGCAGCATATATCCAGAGCATGAAGAAGGTTGAGGTTTCTCCAAAACACAGTATCTCTCAGCCCTCTAGAGTGGAAAAAGAGGTACAGAAACAGTAATTTACTTTTTCTTCTGCAAGGTTAATGGCAGATTTTGGAAGATTAAACACAACCTGCTCCAGCACAATTCTGCCAATGAAATTAAGTGTCCCCTGTGCCAGTTATAAAAATTGGAAGAGTCATTCATAGATCTCATTCAGTACATGTGCTTTGGCCCCTAGAAATTCCCAACCAAACTAACAGAGCTAGGGGCAGGGTGGGAATTGAGCTAAGGTTAGAAAACAGAAGAAAGTCGCATTTAACAAGGAAAGGAAGTTTCAGAATGCTAAAGAACAGAACTGGCCATTGATTGACTGGTGGAGGAAGTAATGATTTATAATGTGTCTCAACCAACCCACAGTAAGTGACAGTCTTGATTGGAACTCAGGAATAAAGGTCAGTGAATCTAAAGATTAAGCTGTGCTTCGAGTACAAGCAGAAGAGAGGTGTTTTCCATAAACAAGAAGGAATTTCTGAAGAAGGTGCAACTCTAGGTCACAGCAGCCAAAAACAAAGAACAATGACAGAAGAAGCAGTGCATATGGAAACTGATAAACAGCTTTTCAGACATGATTTCTCAAGAGAAAGTTTAGACAAGTCCAGCAAAAATAGTGAAAATAAGAACCCTCCATTTCCCCCCCATGTCTAAACCTTGATTTCTAGTCACTGCTGCTTTTAAAAAGTTGGTATCAGTGGCTTTAAAACTTTCTGAAATCACAAACCTATATTTCTAAAAAGAATCTGAAAACCTTACAAGAGCTTTCGTACAAGAGGAATTTCACTCTCCATTTCAACAGCTTATATATCTACAGCTCTAGGAACAGACTGATCTGTAAAATGATTAATGTGACCTGGGGATAGGAGAGCTTTAACCAAACAAGAATGATGGGCTTGCCTGGTGAGGGCACAGGACCCATTAAAGGTGTGGGAGGGGATGTCCCTACAGTTTTCAGCAGTAACCCAATCAGAATCGTATCTCAAGAGCTGTACCTTCTGACCAAAGAGCATGCCAGATACTTTCTGATCTCCATGACAAAGCTTGGCGAATTTATTAACAGTTATTTTGCATGCAATTTGGCGTTAAAAGAATTTAATTACTGTGAAACAGCCATGCGTCTTGCCTCTTGGGGCTATGGAGGAAAGCTTTTTTTTTTTTTAAAGGCTTCTAGAGTTTGTTTTGTGTGTGTAATTAAAGATGGAGGGAAGTCTTCCTGTAGGAATCTTCATACCGTTTCGTGATTTACGTATTTGTTCTTGGGGACTTTAAACCCCTGCCATTATGGTCCACCACTTCCTTCCAAAAAGCAGCCAAGATTGTTATAATAGTACAGTACATATGATTTAGCATTATAAGGAATTCAAGCGAAGTACACAAAGACAAAGGTTGTGGCTTCAGGGAGTGTGGGGCCTGCTGGGAATCAAAGCTTATAATGGTCAGGAGGTGGGTCTCTATATCCCATGTGTATCTTTCTTCCCCACAAAATTTTATTAGGCCCCAGACCTCATTCTGGAATTTCACATCCAATTTAAAGCTGCAATTCTTAGCAACGAATGCAGCAACATTTACCTTGATGCTAAACAAGACTCCTCTAATGCCAGGCAGGGGGACCAAGTGTTGCCCTCTAAGCCCTCCAGTCCTCTCTACCAGGTCTTCAGGACTGTTGCCACCTCCTCTGGCCATGCCCTTCACTGGCCCTGCTTCACAACTGCCTCAAGTGATTTTGCCTGGCTGTGAATGTGTTCATGAGCTGTGGTGATGCCTCTTTCTTGCCTAGATGGTGAAGGGAGAGGTAGGTGTGGGTGTGCAGAAAACTCTTGACTTTTGTGAGGCCAGAATGCAGGTGAACAGGACAAAAGGTAATAGGCACATCCATTACTCTGTCCACTTTTGCCTCTGGCTTCACCCACTTATCTGAAAATGATTCTCCACCCGCTGCTCCAAATCATCAGGTTGCCTTCTCAAAGGCAGCCATAACCTTTTCACAAAGAGGGATATTGAAGATTGAGCTGCTATTTGACTGGGTTCATCTGGCATTGCTCTGTACACCAGGAAGCTGAACCCACAGTGATCTTCCCAGTTTGTGAGTGAATTTTTTGGCTTAGTTTTCCACACCTGCAAAAGTTATTGCTAACAGAGATCTGTCTCATTGCTGCCCATCTTCAACCGTCTTTTGACTCGGCACACTTCTTTCCATTGTTAGTGCTCCTTGACTCTGTGTTTGCACCTCTGCCATTTATTTGTGTTATAATAGACGGTTTGAAATTCTAGCTTTGCAGTGTAATATTGATTCATTGCTTTACATGTCTGTCATAGCCTTTGATTGAATAACAACAGTTTACCTGGTGAGGTTAGCACTCCATCTATTTCCAGTGATCAGGAGGGACTGCCATTGCTGATGTAGACAAACAGAACCACCCATGCACAAGATGGCAATATCAGTAGGTTGCTGGGTGGGGCACAGGGGTCTGAGGTTTTCAGAATACAAAAGTTCTTCAAAGGAGAAAAAAAAAACATAAGGAGGAATCACCAAAATTAGACCCAGAGAATGCTGACTAGCAGATGGAGTGGACAAAGAAGCAGAGAGAAATAAAGGAAAGCTGAGAGAGATGGGAAATGGTACTGAGTATTCTGAACTGGAGCACTCCCTTTGTTGCATGTCCCACTTGCAGCTTCTGACTGGTTGTTCTTTCGTTAATAGTACATAATAATCTTCTGATGGGAGCTAATGCCTGGGATATCATTGACACTCTCTCAGTGTTTGAATGAAAGAATAATTGGACCGGTCTCTCTCACACACAGACACACAGTTAAAGGGTGAGGCTGATGAAACTCTTTATATTTGCCTGTGACTTCATAACAGCAATTTTGGCTCAAAGTGAGACAAAGGCATAGAAAACTGTGGGTTAACAGTTTGAGGGTACAGGGCCTATTTCTTGTGCTTTGGTGTGGGGTCAACCTGATGTCTTCTAGGGTTGAATGCTTGTGCTAGGGTTTAATGCTTGCAACTTGTATAGTTGCAAGAATATTACAAAAAAGGCTCCAGTGTTCTGTATACAGGAAGAAAGCCACACTCTCCCCAGCAAGTAGGTACCATTCAAAACATCTCATGACTTGGAACACCCTTTAAATACACTTAAATTATTACTCTTTAGCATCCTATGCATCTTCTTTAACATTTTATTTAAGATAATCATTTGACTTCTCAAAAGTCTTCCTGCCATTCTATCATTTCTTTCTTTTCTTTCAAGGAGGAGGAGATGCATCTGAATTAGCACCTAGTGAAGGCTCCTAAACATAATCTCAATTAACTTGTGAAAAAATATGTACATGAACTATTCATTTATAGTAATCTGTTTTATAACTTCTGGGCTTCATTATAAGAGCTTATGTAGTTGCCAAGTAACCAGGCTTCCGTTTGAATTGTAAAAACAGCATTCCAAACCGAGGGGGGCAAGATCTGCATGTGCTTGCAGGTCTATTTTTGCCAATTAAAAGTTGATCTAAAAGGCTGGGTTTCAATTAGCAGTTAGAGAATCAAATCTCTCTTTTCCAGTTGCAAGCACTGATAAATGTACTCAAGCCTCCTTCCATGTGAAACATGGTGGCCGCAGGAGTAGATAGGTTTCCAGTACATAAAAAAATGTTTAATCCAGGTAAAGCTTGAAATACTAAGCATCTAATTTATTCATCTGTATACAGTATGACCGAATCCTGCCACAGAAGGCTTAGAGGGCAGGCCAGTCAGGAAGCAAACAATAATTTTACTGTCTCTTAAAACAAGAAAGACAAACACACCATGGCACACCTGACTCCACCCAGATACAACTAAGTCCCGTGACACTGGGGACTCAGCTATACATCTGAAAATAAAATGTTTTAAGTGTATGGTAGAGTGCATTATACAAATGTGACGCTAGATGGTGATGGTGAGCTATGCCAAATTCAATATTTTTCAAAACTTTTTAAAAAACATTTTCACAGCATTTTTAATATGTGTCTAGATTCCACCCTATTGTCTGAACTATATGATGGCACTATTCGCATAGGCTCAAAGCCAAAATAAACTCTCTCCAGCTAGCGTATGTTTCCGTTTGCTAAGTTTACTGAAGGGTGAATGCATTCTGTCTTCAGAACATGCACTCATCTGTTCTTAAAACAATAAGTAAAAAGCTAAACAATGCTTTCTAACATTAAGTAACAGGCAATGTGTCATTTTGCAATTTATATGCATGACATCATCAGATGTGTTTTTTCGCAACACTGATGCAGAAACTCAAACAGCCTCCTCAAGGCACCCAGTTGAAAAATATCAGACAATAGATATAATTATAGACAATAGACAATAGATGTAATTACAACCAAGGCCAAGTTAACAACACTGGAGAACCAGATCACTTCTACAAACAGAAAGGCATAACATTCAAGGATTATAGCTATCGTAATCATACATAGAACAAAGGCAGCTCCAACCAATGTCAACACAAAAGGTCAACTTTCTTCTTTTTGATCAAAGAATATGTAGGAAATTAACATCTCTACTAGAAAAGTAAGAGATGCTAAGTAATTGACATGGATCAAGGAAATATGCATCATAATTCCAAGCTTTTTGTGAACATCTGAGGCATCAATAAAATGAAGATTATCTAATAAAAATAAGAGGTCATGAGGGATACATGTCTGTGCTGCTCATCAACCCTGACATCTACGTTAGCATACCCTCCAACTGCCTCGAAAATGCCGAGACAGTCATGAAAACCCTTATCACAGCTTCTCACTTGGCCATTCAGAATCCCAAATTCCCTTGGCCAACGGACAGGTGCCACAGAAGCAGTTCCTAAGGCGGCAAGGGAGACACTGGAAGGAGACATGAGGGCTCCTGCCCAAAACCTAGTTAGCGCTTACCAGGCTTTGGGAAGAAGGCAAGTGGACCCTGTCAAAACCCTCACATCTCCTTCCAGAAGCCAGACCTTTGGCATCCATCACAAGTTCTTCCTCAGGGCTTGCTTTTTGGTTTCATTGCCAGTGTTGGCTGGAAGGCAGCAGAGAACTCTGCCCATTGAGGTTCTTCCACATGGGGCTCCCTTTCAGCCAGGGAAGGAAGGGTGGTTGCCCAGTTATGCCTGTGCGTCTCACCGCCTCCTTCAGTCCTTTCACCCGGCAAGGCAGGCAGCCTTTGTTCAATGGACTCTGTCCCTCCCAGGGATCCACCCACATTCTCATTCTCTGCTTTGGTGGCGCTGTGGGTTAAACCACAGAGCCTAGGACTTGCCGATCAGAAGGTCGGTGGTTCGAATCCCCGCGACGGGGTGAGCTCCCGTTGCTCGGTCCCTGCCCCTGCCCACCTAGCAGTTTGGAAGCATGTCAAAGTGCAAGTAGATAAATAGGTACCACTCTGGCGGGAAGGTAAACGGCGTTTCCGTGTGCTGCTCTGGTTCGCCAAAAGCGGCTTAGTCATGCTGGCCACATGAGCTGTACGCCGGCTCCCTCGGCCAATAAAGCAAGATGAGCGCTGCAATCCCAGAGTCGGTCACAACTGGACCTAATGGTCCAGTGTCCCTTCACCTTTACCTTTACCCACATGCAGAGGCATACCGAGGCTCCCTTGGCAAGGAGCTGTATTGACTCCCTTCATCCCATGCCTTTACCTGAGAATAAATTCCACTGAACGAGGCAGAGCTTACTTATGAGCAGGCATGTATAAGAGTAATGTTATTCGTGGTGCATGCTCTAGTTATCTCCTGCTTGGACTACTGCAATGCACTCTACGTGGGGCTACCTTTGAAGGTGACTTGGAAACTACAACTAATCCAGAATGCAGCAGCTAGACTGGTGACTGGAGGCGGCCGCCAAGACCACATAACACCGGTCTTGAAAGACCTACATTGGCTCCCAGTACGTTTCCGAGCACAATTCAAAGTGCTGGTGTTGACCTTTAAATCCCTAAACGGCCTCGGCCCAGTATACCTGCAGGAGCGTCTCCACCCCCATCGTTCTGCCCGGACACTGAGGTCCAGCGCCGAGGGCCTTCTGGCGGTTCCCTCATTGCGAGAAGCAAAGCTACAGGGAACCAGGCAGAGGGCCTTCTCGGTAGTGGCACCCGCCCTGTGGAACGCCCTCCCATCAGATGTCAAAGCGATAAATAACTACCTGACATTCAGAAGACATCTTAAGGCAGCCCTGTTCAGGGAAGTTTTTAATCTGTGATATTTTAGTGTATTTTTGGTTTCTATGGAAGCTGCCCAGAGTGGCTGGGGAAACCCAGCCAGATGAGCGGGGTACAAATAATAAATTATTATTATTATTATTATTATTATTATTATTATGCAGGGCTAGGGAGGTGAAGTAATTACTCCCACCAAGCTCAATGAAATCTTATTCAGAGTAATTGTGTGGAGGGTCCTATTGCACCCAAACACGGACATGGGATCAAGTGGACTTACTTCTGAGGCACCAGGATGCAATCTTCCACATACACGTCATGAAGGTAAGTACTCCTAAACATAATGGGATTTACACCTGAGTAAGTATGCACTGAATCGGGTTATCAGACTGTGACCCACAGAACAGGACCGCAACTCCGTGTGCGCTGACCTGATCAGGTCAAAATGCAATGCGAGCCTTACATGTGCCTATTCATAAGCAAAAGCCATTAAGTTCATTGATACTTACTCCCAGGTAAATGTATAAAGTACAGGGCTTCAGCCTGAAAAATATACGCGGAGGTATCCTGTTTTCCAATACCAGTGGGAGAAATAACTCTCTCACATTAATACACTATTATTATTGCTATGGTTATTTTGTTGCTGGGTATATATACACAGAGCGGCACTGGGATAATTAGGTCCCTGCCTGCAGGAATTTACAATCTACTGTACACACCACACATTCAAAAAGTATGTCACAACTGAAGGTGCGATCCTATACACATCTCCCATTTTCCTGTGAGCAAAATCCTTAGCACTCTGCAGGGGTTACTTCCAAGGAGTTAAACATCCAGGCTTGCACCATGAGAGTAAAATAAGAGGAGGAGCAATATATGTAGAATGAATGTATGAATTACACATACATACACACATACATACATTATTTAGGCCCCGTACACATCTAATGCACAAATCCTGGGTTTCAAGAATAGAAACAGATTTATTGCAACAAAATTAATTTATTGCAACAAAATAAATTGTGCGGAATATTTTGATGCTCTAGGATGAGCTGTAACATTAACAAGGAGGGATGTTTCGCCTCCACAACCTCCTATCATTTGAGCGCTCCAGCTCCCTTTTGCTGTCTTGTAGCAGTGTGGGAAGAAGGGGGGGGACCCCTCTCTTTCCCTTTGGCATGCAGATGGAAGTACCAGGGGTAACCACACACCCGTCTCCTCCCTGCTCACAGCATGCTGGAGGGGGGGGGGGAGGATGCTGGAGAAGGAGACAGAGGAGAGAATTGGGGGCAAAGGGGATGCCTATTACTTTAAAGCAGTGGTACCAATGTAGAACAGAATGTCCCAGTTTTCATCTGAAGAATGTTGGAGGCCATAGGTTAGACTATAGATCAGGGGTCAGCAAACTTTTTTAGCAGGGGGCCGGTCCACTGTCCCTCAGACCTTGTGGGGGGCCAGACTATATTTGGAGGGGGAATGAATGAATTCCTATGCCCCACAAATAACCCAGAGATGCATTTTAAATAAAAGCACACATTCTACTCATGTAAAAACACACTGATTCCCATCTGCAGGTCGGATTTAGAAGGCAATTGGGCGGAATCCGGCCCCTGGACCTTAGTTTGCCTACCCATGCTATAGATAATGGTATCTCTAGTAGCCTACATTTGCAGATCCCAACATGATCACTACTTGGACCAGCTCAAAAATAGACCTGCCTTTGCTTTACCCCAAAACCAAGACTCAGTGATCAGCAATTTTTTTATGTTGTAGAATAACTTGACTTCAGTGTGGCAATAACCACTGCATTATTAGCTACTGCCTGTGGTTATAGTTATCTAAAGTTCAAAAAGCCTTCTGTTTCCACACCATTAAGTCCTCATTTAAGGAGTGTATTACATTTGGTAGCAAAGAATGGATTGGAATTGCTTATTACCCTTAGTGGTGAGGGGGGCAGGAGGAAAACAACTCTCTCAGTACCTTCCTGATCATCCAACCAACCCAGCAACTGCAATTAGTGGCATTTATCTTGGGTAGAAGCCACTCTGAAATAATCAAATACTTAACATTATTCCTGGGTTCCAAGTGGAGACAATCACCTGAATTTCTGCCCTGGATAAACCTAAGGCATTATTGGTGATATCATTAGAGCATCGAAATCACAGGAGGACTTATAAGATGCCTAACATTGCTGTTATTATACTACTGAAGCTGCAATCCGGTGCATGCTTACCTGGAAGTAAACCTCAATATGCTCAGTGGGGCTTACTTCTTTTTCTTTTTTCTTTTTTTTAGTGGGGCTTACTTCTGAGTAAATAGACAGGACTCACTGTAACTTAGGTATTTAATTTTAAGGAAGCATTTGTTATGTTGCAATGAGCCTGCTTTCTTTGTTTTTGTTTTTTCCCCTTTAAAAAATTGATGTTTGGAACTCGGTATTAAACATTGACATGTTAACTACATCTCCAGTGACTGCACTTTAACTACAGGTAATCTGTTAAACAGCACATTCCCAACTGGGGAGTTTAATTAGGGTGCAAACTGCTATACAATCCACTTGCCAGATTGATGAAGGAAACCTCTTGCAAGGTGATCCAGAAGGCAGTGTTGGTGCTATTAATCATGTATCTTTTAGAGGGAATAACCCACTCTATCCCCCGCAAAAAAACCCCATTTCATTAAAAGCATTCCTCTATCAAATATTTTTTTGAAAATACTTTTTCTCCATCCTTCCACAACAACAACAGATAATTAAAAATCAGAATGAATCTGTGATGTCGTCGTTTAATCTAGTTGAGGAAGAATGACTCCTATGTTTAGAGAAAATCCTGTGTAGTACCTTCCACAATGGGTGTCTCATTATAGTTGCCCTAGTCCAGAAAGGCATTTAGCTGAGAAAGAAAGTGCAGCACTCAATTGACTTCAGGGATCAAACAGGTGAACAGCTGCCAGACAGATTCTGTATTGCTTTTTGCCAGGTTGCCACCCTAAAGATCAAATCAACGCATGTCAAAGCTAAACACAGGGGGCTTTATAGTCCAATCTAAAGGTACACACAATCTCGATTATGTCTACAACACTTCCAATACTCTCAGTGTTACTCCATGTAGCATTTCCATGGAGAATAAGAAATGAGAAACACTAATCATAGAGTCACAGTACCAAGATGCAGAAAACTTGAAGCAGCTTTCAGGAATAGGGATGGGGAACCTATCTGGGATGCGGAACCTGTGACCCTTCAAATCATAAAACCATAGAGTTGGAAAGGGATCCAAGAGTCATCTAGTCCAACCCTCTGCAATGCAGGAATCTTAGCTAAAGCATCCATGACAGATGGGCATCCAACCTCTACTTAAAAACCTCCAAGGATCACACTGTTGACTCGTGTTACACTTGTAGTCCACCCCTAGATGGACTAGTCCACCAGGAGCCCCCCCCCCCATCTTTATTTGTGCATCTGGTTCTTCCTGCCTGGTTCTTCCTTACTTTTTGTTTCTGGACTACAACTCCCTGCACCCCATCCCTGTCCAGCGGCCATTCTGGCTGAAGCATGCACTTTTCTTCTTTTTCGTGAGCAACACTGATCTGGATTCTTGGTAAGCTAATATGTCAGACAATGCTGTGTTTGAAGATGTTGTGGATTAGTACATAATAAACCCTTCTTGCCTTAGGTCCCAGATTTCAACGCTTTGGTACTTTCCAAAGGGCTTGTTTTAATCCATCGGATAACCCAAGGCCCTTCACTCATGCTCCCTTTCCTAGTATGAAGTGGTTGCAAAGGAAAGACTCTCTGCTGTAGTCTTGCTGGACTTTCATTCTCTAAATAAGATGTGCATTGTGGGTAGTGAGGATCCCCTCCTCCCCCCCCCCCCGAGTGTGGCCTTGCACTTCTCACATTCCAACAGGGTCAAGATAACATAAAAGTAATGCGAGCACAACTATAGTTCATATTTAGCTCAGAAGAAAAACACTTGAAACATGTGTATGTTAGTACTATAATGCATTCAAATGACAAGACTCTGGAGGAATAAAATTCATACCAGTGCTCAGCAAGCACTTGGTATAATTCACTTGCTACATTTATTAAGTTCGACCTATTGAGAACAGCTCAGTGTCAGAGCAGATGCACAAGTATAGAGATGCACAAGTAGCTAAATCTTTTTTAATGATTAATAAAGGCATCTTGAGCGGAAATGGTGTCCAGTGGAAGAATTACATGTTTGCCTATCAGTGGAAGGCATTTGCAGGAGATAATTAGAAATATTTAATCCAACCATTTCATACATTAAACGTTTAATGTGGGTTTTTAATAAATATATATATATATATGAGGTTACATGCAAATCTGTCAAATGGGTTAACAAAGTTCTGCATCCTCCAGGGAGACTCAGTAGGTAGCCTTCATTAGCCACAGATTACAAACTGCCTCAGTCTGTCAGTTCACCTCTGACTGTGTAGAAACAGTCCTGTTATGACTTGTGCCCGTATAGGCAGATATCCTCACATCAGGGATTACTTCTTTATGATTCGCCATCAAAACATTAAATCATTTGCTGTTTTAAAATTATTCCCATGAGAGCTGTATTTCTGACTTCAGGAAATTCACCTCAAGGGGGCCACTCTGCTTTTACATTGCAAGTTTAGCAGGAAACAGAAAAAGAACATGTCCTTATTTTAAAAAAAAAAATGAAGACCAATCACAATCACACCAATTCTCATATAAATCTCCTTGGCACAGAAGTGGCTGCTTGCACCCAGAAACAAACACATATTCTGTAACCTACCAGTCCTTCTCTCTTGCACTGCCACTTGTGTTTCTGAACATGCAGAGTTTTCCCAAAGCAACAAGAAATATTGTGAAGCAACCACTGGAGGATACTTCCAGCCTCTTGAAGGTAGAGCTTTTCTCCGACAGTGCTTTATTTACCCAAGAAATCGTGGCTAGCTTTATTCTGTTATTTTAGTAAAGCAAAGAAGTTGAAGCAAAGTCTGTAACATTAGGGAAGCACCAAGTATGGGTCAGAGACTTTCTGGTTTCTGCTATCCAGCTTATCCTCACTTCCACCTGCCATATCTGCACCAAACCTGTAGTTGTTTGCAGATATAGGAAATCAGGTTGGCATAAAAGGGGTTCCCACATCCACAAAAGGTCAGCCCATTCAGATGAATAGAGGCGGTTCTGCACAAAGTGAATGGGGGTTTTTGCTGGGGCTCCATGTGCTCCTCAGTGATCTAGAAAAGAGGCAGCACATTTACATGAATGTGTTCATATTCAGAATCTTTCTTTCTGTTCCAAACTGGCAGCTCATGCCATAGCCCCGCTAACGTTGTATCATAATAAATGTTTCTACTACTTTGTAACTTTTCTGCATGTGCTCTTGATTAAGCTGCCTTACTCATGTTAAAGGTTTGAATACAAAAGAATTGGGTGCATCCAGTGACTTTTTCATTTGCCAAAAGTCACTGCCCCCATTATTTTTCCCTGGGGGCGGGCGGGAAAGTGCATTCCAAATCACTCCAGGGGCACAACTGCTGTGTAGGAAGGATTCCTACTGTTACTTGCAAGTCACACACTGACAAGCTGTGCTGAGTCTTATGCATGCAGCAAACTAGCTCCTAATGAAATTCTGTACTGAAACAGAGCCCCCAAACTCTTCAGCCTACAGGGCCATCTAACCCATAGGCGCTAGGGGTGCAGGGCACCCAGGCACCAGGCTCTCAGGGGCGCCAGGCCGAGAGTCTGGGGCCCAAGAGTTGAGTCCAGGGAAGAGCCCGCCCGTTGGTTGGAGCGCTGCAGCAGGCTCTTCTGCTATGGGCGGCTCTGCACTGTGAGTTCGGGGACGACCGAGCCACTGAGATGCTGAGGTGGCCAGCCGGCTCCACCCTCCTGCGTGCCTGGGACTGAGCAACCTGGGGGGGCACCGGGCAGATCTTTGCACCCCGGCACCACTTATGCTTAAGACAGCCCTGTTTATAGGAATCCTCCCATCGCAAAAGCCAAACTGTCTGCCATGCCATTTCCTTCCACACCTGCCTTGCAAATTCACGCTCCTTTCCTCTCTCTTTCTCCTTATCTCCTATTCAAGTCATGATCTGATTGGCATACACACTCGTCTCTCCCTCCCCACCCCCCACGCTCATTCTGCTTCAACATCACTTAATACCATGTCTTTTTCTGTGCCTTTTCTTCCACCCTCCTCGTTCATGCATTCACTGTCCCAATCAGTTTGATATTACCTTGCCTCTTGGTTCCACCCCACCCCCACCGCCTCTCCTGCCTCCCACAACTTCTATTTTCATTCAGCAGAACTCTTTCTTGTCACATATCATTTCTGTTCAGGGTGGCCAGCACCTTTTCCTTTGTCACTCATGCATCTCAGTCTTTGTTCACATACCATACTTCCAATCATCTTTCCCAAGCCTCCCTTCACACATGTGGTTTTTGTTAACTCTCTTAAAAGCAGCTCCTGCTTTCTTGCTGGACCCATTTCCCTTACAGCTGCTGACCTACAAAAGAGCCTCCCCCCTTTTCTCTACCTGTCTAAGCAGCCTGTTTGGACCCTTTTGGTACAAACCATTCAACAGAAAGGGGCCATGTTTGGCTCGCAAAAACTAAATAGTTTATTAATGTGATCTGATTATCTTTCTCTGCCAGGTTTTTATTATTATTTATTATTATTACATATATACTCTCCTTCCCCCACTCACCCCCAGGATCTCAAGGTGGAGAACATGGTTCTCCCTGCACTCTCTCCCAATTTCATTTTAACAACGACCCAGTAAGGTAGGTTAGGCAGACAGACTGAAACTGGCCCAGTGAGTTTCCATCATATACCAGAAATGTGGGTTGCACAAATATAGTGAATGGGGAGGTCTTGCACAACAACCCCACTTCCCTCCAAAATTCAGACCTGATGCTGCCTGAATTAATATTACTCATTTGTGTGTCACCTGTACCAATGCCTCTAGGTGATGTGTAATATATTAAATGGGAAATGCAATTAAAAATCCATAAATACAATTATTTATATTGGGCACTGATGTAACTATCAATAAAGCAATATATAAAAAACTTATCCATCCTAAGTACCACCTGGACTCTAATGCAATACAATTTTGGGGTCTTCCTTAAAAAAACCTGAACAACTTTCAGGGTTCCTGTTTTTTACTTTTTGAAATATGGCAACCCTAGACAACAGTAGCAGGGGGTATATGAATACTATAGTATATATTGAAATACACAGCAACATAAGACTGTTTTGATACTACTGAACTAACCCATTTAAATAATTTTTCCTTAGAAAACCAGATGGCAACAATGTTGGAGGCCACTTAGCTGAAAATAATTACCCAGAAGATTTCATGACCTCATTCTTAGAATAATTTCTCAGGTTATCCAACTAATTATGCTACTGGTCTGTTGGATATCAACCGGGAAACTCGTCTCTCACCACTTCTCAGAACATCTGCCAGTTACAAAGCATTTATAAAACTCTTTCCCACACATGCCCTTCCTTTTTCCCAGTTTACCCTTGTTCTGAAAGAGCTACCCAAGTTTTCTCACTATAGTTATTGCAGTTGATTGCCATTCTTGTTTGCATCTTTCAATAGACCTCACTAAGAAGTGTGAAGATGAGAATCCTCAAATGTGGAAATAGAGAAGATATGCAAATATGAATGCCTAAGGAAGTGCTATGTAAACAGTAAATACATCCAGACACTAGGATATGCAGTTGCTCCTGAAGGAGAAGTGTGAGTGCTTGAATATTTGCAATCACATGCAATGGAATACATGCATACTAATTCATATATACTGTATATTTCTTGCAGAAGATCAGAGGCATATCTAAGTCTCATCATACGGCCTGGGTTGCCTATGCACAAATCCCTGAGGCGTGCGGCATGCCTGGCCCACAACCTTGTCACAGGATGAGAAGCTATGGCTGCAATCTGCCATGCAGAGAAGGAAAACAAATCCTGGCTATGTTTAAGTAGCATGCAAAGAAGGAAAAGGAAGCTGAAATGGCTTATCTCCACCCACAGTTATTATGTAACACGGGCTGGTTCATGGGGAAGCTATATTCCCTACCCCTACTTTAGTGCAGGGGAGGTGAACCTTTTTCAGACTGAAGGCCACATTCACTCCTGGACATGTCAGTGCTAGGTGGGGCCAGAGTGGGTGCAGCAATGATTGTAAATTTTACTTTTGAACAGGAGGCAGGTTTCTACACACACTCACCCAGCCCACCCTATCCTCCATCCAGACAAGGAAGGGGCATCATCAAAGTTCAAGGGCACATTCCAACCAGGCAAACACCCTCTGGTCTGGGGAACAAGAGTATGGCCAAGAAGAATCTCAAGAGCTTCCCACCTGTGCTCTAAAGGGAGATATCATTATTACATCTGCTGTTGCCGATACCTCCAATACTCACCCACCTTCACATCACAAGCTAAACATTAGTCTAATATTTATTTTGCACTTTCTAAAATTCTGTCAGTTTCTGAGAACCCTTAAGGAGCATGGGTTGTTCCGTATCATACAATACTTCGTAAACTACCCTTATCCTTTAGGACAGGGTGGGATAGCCCAAAAAATTAGGCAATAAGAAGCCCAGACAGTCCTTGAAAAACAACGTAAGTAAAGGATTCCTACATATGCCTCATACAAAGTAGCACGTTGATCAAGAAATCTAGGGGGGAAGTTTCCAGATTTCATATAGCATAACACAGCATTTCGTATAAGCTGCAGTTGCCAACGCAAAAAATATGCTTCACAATGATCGAGGCAGCCTATTGGAAAAAGAAATGCAGCTCAGAAGCCAGAATTAAAAAAACAAGCCATATAACTTCTTGGAAACAATAGCTACAAGACACAGAGCTTGTTTGAATGTCCTTGCTCAAACAGAAGTAATGAAGTAGGAAGGAACATGACCCTAGGGCACAAGTCAACAGCCTACCATAATGCATACATATGGAGCACAGCAGCTAGCATCTGTCTAGTCCTCTATGTGAAAGATGAGCACTAAAATGATATGCCAAAAATACAAACTGAGGTTGCAATCCTGTGCACAACTAAGCCTCTTAAATCCTAGCAGCCCCGATAGGGATTTTAATCAGCCTACAAGCAACATTGCAGCCTGAGTCTACAATCTTAAGGTACTTCGAAAAGGTATTCTTGAATTATCAGCACAGTTCCACTTAGGAAGACCCATTTGTCAAAGTTTGCAGTCATACTGCGATGTTTATACACACTTATGTACTTCTGCAATCCTTTACTTGCTTACCTACTTCTGGGCTGACATGTATATATAGGATGGCATTGTCGGAGTACTTTGTTGCACACTGAGAGTATTACAATGCAAACTCTGAAACAAAATTACATAGATGCTCATATTATAACTTCCTAATGTAGATTTTCTTACGTCTTGCACATCCTTCGGTATCAAGGATAAAAGAGAAACTGCAATCAAGTAGAGCACAGTGTCAGCTCCAAAGCCTCCCTGTTTCTGATCAATCTATTATACTTTATTGATTGGGAGCTGCTCTGAGAGTTTTTACTCAAGGGCACGGTATAAATTTTCTAAATAAATAAATAAAAATAGCAGCCAGGCTTGAAGACATGTAACAACCTGTCCTAAGAACTTGTGCGTTGCAAACCAGTTCTTCAGCTGGTCGATTACCTCTCCCACTATCATTCAGATGTGGACATTACAGTCTTCACACCACCTGACACACTTCTTCTGGGCAAATATATGGCATATTTCCCATAAGGAGAGTTTATTTCCCCCCTCTTTTTAATGGGGACAGGTGGAATTCAAAAACAGGCAGGAGAGAAAGTTCAGCATCCTGAATGTTATCTGCATTCCATATAAAGTCTCCTATACACAAGTCACACACAAAATGTCCTGCTGAGTGTGTACAGACTAATCAATTAAGAAGTGACCACAACACAACTGACTTGCACAAGTGACGCTAACTTGAACAAAGCACCACATATTTTAAAAAGTGAGCCCAAACTATTTTTAAAGCAGAAATATTGGCATCCTGTTTAACAGATGACTGGAGGTTTCTGAGATTTAGTAATATTCAGTAGTTTCTCATATAGGTTGAAATCAGTGTGGTATGACTGCCTTTCTCCCACTTTACCAGCAATTTCTATAAAACATCTCATTTAGCACAATCCTAAACACATTTATATGGAAGCATACCTCAATCACTCCAGTTGAAAGTGTCTTCTAAGTAACTTTGGTTGGGTGTGCAGAATTCATATGTAAAATGAACTCACTTTCCTGACACCAGCAGAAGCACACCACAGGCTAACTGAATGCTATACTATTAATTACCACGGTACTTCATGAATACTTTGATATTAAAATCTATTAATATTAGAGGAAGACTCATGTGTGTGCTGGTTTCATCTTTGCAGTGCAATTCTATAGATGTCCACTCAGAAGTAAGCCTCACAGAGTTCAGCTAAGCATAGTGACTACAAGATGACCGTATTCTTAATTGTGTAAATTGATTTTATTATTTTTAGGAACATCCAACTTTTTCAAATAGCGTCTACACAATTAGAGAATGATCCTACAGCAAGGGCAAGATTACTCCTGGAGTTTTGAAGTATAAAGGGGGGGAGACTTGGAATCAAAAACCTATTGCTGCCAATTGCTCTTTATCAAAGAACAAATTTCTACATGGCTTGACCTTGGTGCATTTATCAGAACACTGGGGGAAGAAACTGAAATGTGAAGATGACCTGATCGACCCCAAGAGTAATGGCTTTTCAATAGCTGACCCAAACCAAAAGGTTATGCAGGTAAGAAGAACAGTGAAATCCATTGACTCAAAGGGTCAATTTCAGTCTTTCAAAGAAAGCAGAAGACAAATAAAAAGGGTTATGATGCAGGTTTAATGTGCAGGAAACAACTTCAGGGGTTAGTGTATTTTACTGGGAGAGAGAAGTGTAGCATAGTATGAAAAATATATTTAAAAAATGACAGCTCAATAAGAATAATGTGATAGCTACTTTTGAAAAAAGGAGAGAAATCTTCAATTTATGCAGAGGGTTTTTTTCTTCCCAAGACTATATATTTCTTGCTACACATGAAAAAATTAATCACATTCACAATGAAGAGCTTGCAGTCTTAATAAAAGGCTTTGCCTTTATTAGAAAGGGAAAAAGTTTCCTACCCCCCTCTTCCATGGAACAACCTTAAAGCAGCTATTAGATTCACGTACCAGAAAGCACAAAAGGGATGTCCCTGAAGATTAGCTGCCTTCTAGTTACCCAACAAACCTGTGCTATCCTTGACACTACATCTGAAACATAAATTCATCATCTTGACATTCAGCAACTGCCTGGAAACACACACACACACCAGGAAACGTTTTACCATACGCCTTGTACCAGGCATGGTTAATAAAACACAGTGAAAATATTGAGGCACACTTAAAGGAAGGAGGGAGGGGGAAACTACTTGGATTCCCCCCCCCCCGAAAATTTTAATCATACACAGTATCAAAAAATATAGCATGCATTCAGAAATGCCATGACAGCATCTATCACTTTCCCAATTAAATACATCTCTCCTCTCCCCCCCCCCATGAAATACAACCAAGACACATACTAAGGAACAAACCTGCAAGGCATTTTAACCACGTTGATAAGAGACTATCTGTTCCAAGGAAATGATAAGCAACTGATCCCATTCTTAAGATCTCTAGAAAAGTGTTACAAGGAAAATGAATGTACTTGAAGCGGTAGGAAGATAGTTGATGGGGTTGTGTGTGTTTTTAGGCGAGTGTGTTTAGAATTCCCAAGATACTGAAACTCCTTTTATACAGCGACATGCTTGAAATTAAGATAGGGAGACAGAATGACTGAACTAAGCAGTTTCACTTTAAAGGCACATTCACACCAAACCTAATCGCGTTACCCAAGAATAAGCCTCACGGAGTTCAGCGGTGATTTACTGCCTAGCAAGCGTGTTTGGGATCAAAGCCCTTCAAACACCCTGGCCAAAAGGTGCGCAACCAAATCCTATGTCTGTCTGCTAAGAGTTAAATCCCACTGAATTAAAGGAGGGCTTGGTTTCCAATTAATACCTCGGATTGCTCTGTTGCAATCTTGCGCTGGTATACTGAGCAGTTCCGTGCCATTGGACTCTAGGAACTGCTTCTGGCCAAAACATACCTAAGGACCGCGCTGTCAGCTACAGCTGATGCTACAGCGACTCCTTTGCAACTCCCGTTCGCTGTCGTTTTTTCCTCGCCAAAGTGAACACTACGGAACAGACTACATGATCTCATGTAGGGATCAGCTGCTATCACGTTCCCTTCCGCAGACGCCCGCAAACTTCTTTCCTGTATTGGGGGCTGCAGATCTGAACAATCGCAATGCAGATTGACGGCCGCCCCCCCCCCCCAAAAGAGAGTCAGAAAGCGAAAATGAACGGTCCTGGGAGCTCGCTGGATCACTCCCGAGAGGGCAGCCCTTTGGATCAATTGTGCACGGACAGTTCACTACAAAGGCAATATAGATTTTACACCTTCCCTGAATATTCCGAGGACGCGCGCTGAAAACAAAGCAAAAGAAATGAAAGCAATGATATACCACCACAACCACCCCCCCAAAAAAGTCAGCAGTACGGGGAGCGCAACCCTCCTCGCAGTTATTAGCATGCAGACGAATAGCGCGATTCTATCTGCCTGCCTACTCCGAAGTAAGTCCTGCCGAGTTCAATGGAGCCTACGCGCAGGTAAGCGAGACCCGGACTGCAGCCTCCGGAGGTCCAAGGGCTTGCCCCGCCCGATCCCTTCGCGATCCTAAAGAAAAGGCGGCCGGGAAACTAACAGGTCGAGGAGGGGAGCCCGCGCCCTCCTGCTCCCAAGTTGGCATCCTGCACGGGCGCAGCGAGAGGAGGCGGCGCCGAAGAGGAGGCTGCTGCGGCTGCCTCCCCGCTCGTGGCTGCGAAGCAGCTCCGCACTTACCGGGCTCGCCTGGGTCTGGCCAAGTGGGCGGCGGCGGCGCACTTCCCCGGGCAGAGGAAGATGGTGGCTCGGCAGCAGCGCACCCATAGCCCGGCGCCCCTGTGCAACAGCCGCCCGGCGCTCGGCCGCTTCGCAGGGGAACAGCGAGGAGCGAAAGGCGCGCCGGCCCAACGCGCCAGCTGCTCCACGGCGCCGCCACCCGATTGGCTGCGCAGAGGCTCCCGCCGGCAGCCAGCCAGCCAACCAACCCAGCCCAGCCCAGCCCAGCGCAGCCCGTCCACCTGCCTCCGCCAAGGAAGGGCGAGAGGAATCAATGGCAGGGGGACGCTCAGCTCAGGAGGAGAGGCGGAGGGAGAGAGGGAAGGCGGGGGCCCCGCAGACAGGGCGGCTGCTGCTGCTGCTGCCGCCCAAGGGAGCTCTTTGGTTTAGACCCAGAACACAAGCCAGGGGAAGAAAGGGCAAGTTCTGGAACTTTAAGAAAGACTCTCGGGGAGAGGAGGGCCATTTGCCCCGCCCCCCGCAGCGTCACCACAATGCTCCTCACCTGGAGCTCCGTGAGGGGGGGGGAGGGGAGCAAATTAGTGGGCTGAGGTAATAAGTTGGGCCCCCGGCAGTGCAGTCCCACTGGTGCCACTTGCTCGCCCGCAGCCTTGGGAGCGAGGGGCAACAGCGACCCTTCCTTGGAACCTTTATTTATTTGTTGGTTTATTTAAAAAGAGAGAGAGACAAACATTTGTATGCCCCTGTGCATCGAATCAAAAGCAGCAATAAAAAGAAATGAAACCATGCATTGAAAAGCATTAAAAAGCTTAAAGCCATCCTTTTGCCAAAGGAGTCCAAGGAAGACTGGTCCATTAAGGCAAAGGGGGCACTGCCCTCCCGACCCTCAGCCAACCTGGGTTCTGACTTACTTCCAAACCAGAAGGCGGCCTTGGCTGCCAGCTTCCTCCTCAGGATCCATTTTGCCTGTGTGGAACTAGCAGGGAACAGGAGGGGCACCAAGCTAGGATGTGCTGACTTGGCCTGTCATTGGCTCTGCAGATTGTTGGCCTCCCTGCCTATGCCCTGCACTACCTGGGTGCGAAGGGGACGAGATATTGTTGCTGGGCACAGCACAGACCAGGTCCCCATCCACCCAACAAGACTGGCTAGCAGTTACTCCAGGGTGCTGCTTCCTGACGCCTGCCTGCCTGTCTGTATAAAGTCATAATGAGGAGGAAAATAGGGTCTCTGTGCTTGCATATGGTGCACCTGTACTCAGGATGGACCTACACAACAGGGTAAATGAAGTGGTAGAGCTCTGAGGTATGGATTGTACCACAGCAATACTGTAAGTGAGGGGTACCACTTTTTACTTCCCATTGTTTTTTTTTTTTTGTTTGTTTGTTTGTAAAAAAATCCTGTTGGAATAAAAGCAACAACACAATAGCATACAAGAATGTTGTAACACAACTCTTTTCCTGCTGTGCTTTTTTTCTATTTGGAAGGAGTACAAACTGTATCTGAAATGGTATAGTCCATTGTGCCACCTCATTTGTTTGCGTACTCCCAGCTCTGAATAAACCTAGTACCATTAGTTTTTGTCTGTAGCTAATAGAGGCGCTTCTGAATCAGAGAAGTTTTCAGCAATTAAGGGGGGCAATTTTTCAGTCAGCCCCCGTGTCAGATTTCTTGATACTTATGTGGGTGATGTGTGATGATAGACAGACAGCTGTTTCTTTACTGATATCCACACTTATTATATTTAGGTGAGGGTTTTTTATGTGTAACGTTGGAACTTGCATAACAGACATTGTTTCTTTTGTTGTGACTTAGAGTGAATACAAAAAGAAATTACAGCTGATACTACTGCTTCTAGCTTTTTGCCAAAGCTTGATTCCGGCAATTAGGTGCCTGCTTTGCCGACCTCCATATCTACTCGTGAAAACCTTTTCTCTGCTAATTTATACAGACTGTGCCACTGTTTAAGACACAGCTACAAATGCCAGTTGAAAAACTGGCACCCCAACTATCCACTGCAGTTGCTTGCCAGAGATCAACCCAACCAGTTACACCCACATTGTACAACAAAGAGACAGTAGGAGCAGTAGTCAGGTAACATATTTCAGCAGCCCTGAAAAATCTTGGAAAGGGTGTCCAGATACACATCCAAAGCATCACAAATGACCAAACAGCTGCAAGCTTGTTGCCCACATGACTTCTCCAATTTGCCTTCTTACAAATGAAACCTTTCCAATTCAGTCAATAACAGCCCTTCTCTTTCCAAAATTAGTGTTAATGGTGGTTAACAGTGTAAAACATCGTGATGATGAGCTTTGTAAAAACATATGTTTATTAAGATCTTGGAAGGGGAGGAAATGGCCCATACACAGGTACAGTAATAGCAAGCCACACGGTTTGTAAGCAGGAAATGGTAATATATCCCATTGCTTCTATAGATTTCTGACCTCAGCTGCTGCATGCAGTCTTGGGTTGCATCTGTCCATTGGCCAGAAGTACTAATGGCAGAAGTGTCTTGGTGTGCTCTGAAGGGAAGGGTTGACTGATTGTCTGCCTTAGGAGGCATTCTAGAGGAGGGAAGCTGTAGAACACACAGCAAGAGATTCTCACTGTCTTGGCTGTTTGGTTAAGCAAAAAGGAAGACAAATAACCTGCCTTGAGATAAGGAACACATGAACCTTTGCAAAAGGCCTACCTCTTGTTACTGAGAATTAAGGTCATGTCTTAAGAATAAGAAAAGGCCTTGCTTAAGAGTGCTAAAAACTAAGAAACTATGTGTTCTGACAATACCATGGGTGTACAATCAACTAGATCAGTCGCTTTCCATAGTGATCCTGTTTAAGGGACAGCAGGTGATTTATGTATCATATTCAGGAAGATAAACTAGTTGTGTGAATGATGTCATATCTGAGTGTGTCAACACTACACAGATTAAAGAGTGTTATTACCCACCACCAAGTACGCCTAGCCATATTCATGCAAAACAAACGCATGAGGGTTAAAATCAGGAAAGAGGAGTGGGGGTGCCTCTCCAGTCCAATAAAGGAGGCTTAGAATCATAGAGCTGGAAGGGACCCTGAAGATCATCTAGTTTAAACCCCTGCAATGCAGGAATATGCAGCTGTCCCATATGGGGATCAAACCTGCAACCTTGGTGTTATCAGCACCATGCTTTAACCAACTGAGCTATCCCAGCTTATAAGCACATCCAGCATTATTGGAGTCCTGATCACAAGGAGACTTTGTAAGCACATTTGGCTGAAACTCTTTCAAGTCCCTCTCTGCTCAAACACCCTGTGTACACAGGAACATTAGGAGCAATCAGCTCCCATATTCCAGTAGATGCTTGCGGAAGACTGTGACCAGATCCATGCATACAGATTTAACGTCCTATATCACACAGATAAAGCATCCAAGAAGATAATGCATCAAAGTTGTGAAACAGGCAACAGTAGCCATTAAAAACAACCCAAAGTACACAAAAGTTTTCATGCTTTTTATGGCTTTTCCCTTTTTCACAACTTTGATGCATGATTTTCTTGGATGATTTATCCATGTTGCATGGATCTGGTCACAGCCTCTCACATGCATGTCACTCACTGAATGGGCACTGGTGTTGTGCATCCCTCCCCCCATTAAATTAAAAACAAAAGCAATAATTAATACAGCGATGGCCACGTGATGACCAGTATCACCAGCTTTACACCTGAAAATGAACTGTTTTGTACTTTTTGTTCCAGCTGTTAAGAGAACACTCAAGTAGATTATTCATGACAGGCACCCTCCCGAAACCAAGCACATACACACACTCACTTGGGTGGCTCCCCCTAAATTTAAGCATGCCTGCCGATTTCCACAGATTATGTTGCTGTTGAAAGACAAGACTGTATTTTTTTTGTCTGTTTTGGTTTATTCTGAACGGTTGAGAACCCTACTTGGCGAATGTTCAGGTCTCAGGTATTCACTTATTAAGATATGTAAGTCACTGATATATCAAGTTGAATATGGTTTGAATTTTATACATTACTCTTTTCCTTTGAAGAATTCTGTTGGCTTCCCCCCACCCTGCTTTTAAAAAATATTTTCTGCTTTCCCATTGTTTGCCTTGTTTTGTACTTTGATTTTGAAGAAGTCATGTTTTCCCCTCAGGTTCCACTTTGTAGTAATTTATGATTATTGTGTTCCAGATGGAGTCAAAACACTTTTTGTTTTTGAAGTCAATGAAGCAAGCAATTTTTCCTTCTCCACTTTTGAATCTTACAGATTGTTAATTGGTGTCTACAAGGTAAAAATGTGGTTGTTCTTTTTTCTTTCTTTTTTTCCTAAGAAGGAAACCAATTTATCTTTCACAGATTATTTTGTGGTTTGTTAAATAATATAGAAAGAGCTTTGCTGACGGTGGCTGTACAGCAGTTTATGGAGGCTGCTGTCACAATTGCCTCTGAGGTTGCCAGGGTGGAAAGGGCAAGGAGGGCAGTTTGGTGATCACTGTCCCTTTCAGTGTGAAGCATCCAAAAGGGACTGCCAGCTTTTGAACTGCCCCTGTAGCTTTAATGGCAGGTTGATGTGCAGACATCAGAAGGCGACAATAGAGTTATGATGAATGCCGCTGTCTATGATCTCTTGTTAAGCAAATTACTAGGATGGCTGTTCATGTTTCCTCTGTGGGAGCAAAGGTTGGAGGACCTTACAGAGATAATTGCTGAAATGTGAAACCCTTTTAAACATCGGTAGGCAAACTAAGGCCCAGGGCCGGATCCGGCCCAATCGCCTTCTAAATCTGGCCCACGGACATTCCGGGAATCAACATGTTTTTACATGAGTAGAATGTGTCCTTTTATTTAAAATGCATCTCTGGGTTATTTGTGGGGCATAGGAATTCGTTCATTTCCCCCAAAAAAAAATATAGTCCGGCCCCCCACAAGGTCTGAAGGACAGTGGACCGGCCCCCTGCTGAAAAAGCTTGCCGACCCCTGCTTTTGAAGATGGTGGACTCATCATTTCTCACCCATCCTCACCAGCTGCTGTTCCTAGAATTTAATGGTCAGTGTGTGGATAAGGGCTGTAGCTAACTAGTAAAGCACCTTCTTTGCAAACAAAAGGTCCCTAATTTAATCCCTATCATCTTGAGGTACGGCTGGGTGAGAACTCACCCAAAATCCCATAGAAAACTACTGCCTGTCTGTGTAGACAATATTGAGCTATATGGAACAAGGATCTGACTCAACCTTAGGCAGATTTATATGTTCTTAAGAAACTGTAGTTTGGAGAAAAGAACAAAGAGGCACAGAGGTAGCTATAGCTCAAAGCATCTGAGGCAAAGGGTGGCTTGCTGTGGAGAGCTGCATTATGGGACAGCTTCATAACTGTAACTAACCCAAATATTGAAGGGGTGGGGAATAAAAACAGCTTTTTTTATTCCAGTTATTGGTATAAATGTTTTATTAAATAATATAAAATCAGTAAATAAGCCTCCAGTGATCTCTTTTATGAACGGAAGACTGGGTAGAGCAGATATTTATGCTTTTAGAAACTTCACCAGCTGCAGACTAAGCTGCTATTAGGAACATCAGAAGCTGCCTTATTCAAGGCCAGTCTGTTTGTTTATCCACACCAGTAGCGACTACATGGACTAGCAGCAGCAGCATTCCAGTATTTCAGGAAGAGGGTTTTCACATCGCCTACTACCTAACGTGGGATGTTTTTTTTTTTTTTGTAACTAGACATGCCCGGCAAGATGAAACTAAGCTGCAGTATGCAACATATTAAAGGAAGGGGTGGTAAGTCAGTGGTAGAGCACATGCTTTACATGCAAAAGGTGCAATATTCAATTGTCATCACCTCTGGGTGGGAGACTGGGAAAGATGCCTGACTACAACCCTGGAAAGCTCTTACCAGTCTGACAATCTAGATGGACCAGTTGTCTGTCTTGGTTTAAAGGCTTCCTTTATTCCTATGCCTGTCCTACTACAGGCAGCGACAACATCTTTCTTTTGAAAAGCCACTTCCCATTTGCACGCTTTTGATATGCAAGTTTATACACAAGTGAAATCCAGTCATTATTTATTTCCAAGTAAGTGTGGCTAAGGGTGAACCTAAATGAACTTATTCCATGTAAATTGTGGGCACCATAGGAGTGGGCTTGGATTGATTAGAGTGATCGCTTTGCAATGTGTTTTGGTGTTCAGCTTCTTTATCTGTATTTGGGGTAGCAGAGATTGACTTGGGGCAATTAATCAACACATCCGCTGAGCACCAGCAGCATCTCCCACTCCAAATCTGCCTTTAGATTAACATTTCTTAGCACTGCAGAAGGACCTGTTTGGGGTTTTTTGATATTGCTGCTTTGCTTTTCCCTTCTCTCTAATGGGATCTCCACAAAGGAGGGTGGGGTGGAATAAGACTCTTCAGAGATATTTTAAAGTATACTACTATTGGAAGATACTGACCTAGGAAATTATTTATTTCTCTTAATACGGACTCCCAAAATAATTTTAAAACTTGGGCATTCCAAAATTATATAATAAATGTTTGTGTTTGGACTTTTCTGAATCTTGAGCATTGATTATTTATTGTTGGATATATTTTAGTCAGTCTAGCTGGAGTCAGATACCAACGAGTCACGATTTTATAGAAATTTTATTTTAATATCCTACAAAGTTTGAAAACATTTTTTTCCCAGATCTATGTCCATATTTCGCTAAGATATGTTGCTAGACATATCTGCATCCCATTTTGATCAATAGATTTGTTGTGATGATTCCAGTTCTGTAATTATTTTATAGATTTCTCCTAAATTTACTTTGGACCTGTCACTTTTTGAAATTAATACTTCAGATCTTATGCTGTTTCTGAGGGAACACACTCCTATGTACAAGAAGCTGGCATAATAATAATAATAATAATAATAATAATAATTAATAATTAATAATATTAATAATACTACTAATAATAATTTATTATTTATACCCCGCCCATCTGGCTGGGCTTCCCCAGTCACTCTGGGCGGCTTCCAAAAAAATATTAAAATACTGTGATACAACAAATGCCATTCAGCAGCAGCAGCCCACCAAACCCAAAGCCCAGCAGAAGAAAAGCAAGCATTTAAAACAGTGTTGTACGCTTGGTTGCCAGGTCATGTGACTGAGCTGAACAGGATCAGGATTAAAATCTAGCCCAAGTCCTGCCTCTCTTGTTCCCTGCCACATCACACTTCCACTATACCCTGGTTGGGGGACATACACTGCTTGAGCTCTCACTAAACTGGGATGAGCGACATTGGTGTCTCTTGGGAGATCTGCTGCATCTTAAGCTGCTCATCCTGGCAGGCTGTACCATTGGATTGCTTTCTTAGTACAGCAAATAATCTTACTAAATCTGTTATGATGTGCTGTATTTGCAAATACTAATTGATGGGTGCCTGCTCCAGTGGCGAAGCTGCATGCTCCGCTACTGGGGGCGGTGAGCATGGCGTGTGCCCCAGGGGTGTGGCGTACATCCTGGGGGTATGGTACGCCACCCGCAGTTCGGGGGGGCCCGCTGCAATGGCACCCTACTGGAATAGGATGCTGGGGGTGGACCGCTCCCTCTGCACTCCCGTTCCTCTGCCAGTGGCTGGCTCCCGCCCCATTTCCTACATTACTGTCTTCAAAGACAGCAGTGAATTCAGAAGTTAGCAGCCAGGCCACCTCTGTCCTGGAGAAGTCACAGCTGGTGCAGCAGTCTAAGCTGATGAGAGGCACACCTTATGAAGCAGGCCTCCTAAACCACAAGTGACAAAGCTGGAGCTAGGATTTTGGGAGAGGGGCAACCCCAGATAGAGCAGGACAACCACCATTTTATAAACAAAGCTTCGTTGACCATGATATGCCCTCTTTTAGAAACCGTCTGTTTACCCAGGAAGAGGAAAAGGGACCTACTTTCATTTGCATTCTGAAGTGGCAGCAATACCTCTGAAGAATGACTCTTTCTTTGAGCTTACCAGCTAGAAGTGACATTAAACCCCGATGAGCTATGTCTTCCAGAAGAAGAATCTACAAACAAAAAGACAAAAGATTATTCTCTAGCTTTCCTTCTGTGGGCCATCCTTTTTCCTTGCTTATTTTTCAGTGGAAAAGCAGCTGAGAGAGGAAGCACTAATTCCCCTAGAAAGCAGCGCTTAACACCTATGTGGTAGGTGATAAATGCTGCAGTCCTGAAGGGATTAGCACACAAGCTCTTGTAAAACTGTAGCAACACAGAAATCTCCAAGGCTGTCACTTCTCTAAAGCCAAATCTAGGCTAATAGGTGTTCCCCTCCTGCTTCTAGCCCACTGTAGACTTCAAACTACATTGCACTTTCAGATTCTCCAAGTAGAGTGAATGACCTGAGTGTCAACTATGCACAAAAAACGAGCCAAGAACAAAGTGAAAAGGTCTAAAAATGTGAACAGCTGCAGCCCCCAGGAGCCACAGTTGAACCCCAAAAGTGCCTTGGCTGGGATTCAGAGGATTCCTTTCATGAATAGAAGAGCTCCTTCCATTTGCCAAAAGCCTTGTAATCACACACAGACTGCTACTGGCAGAGAGAGGAAAGGACATTTTTACCAATGACTGCTTTCCACTGCAGATTCCCATACCATTTCTCCATAAGTCCTCTATCTCTCGACAGGTTCTGAGTGGGGACTTGCTGATGACTGCCTCCCCTCTCCTTCCAAGGCTAGGAGTTTCCATGAGCACAACCTCACTCACAAGATCCCTGGATTCAACCCAGGTAGTGTGCTTTCCTAAAGCATGCCTGCTTGAAATTTCATTCCTTTAAACTGAACTAACAGGTTTAGGGATCAGATGGCAAACAGGTAAAGTTACCACATGTTACTGGAATAACTTCTGGCAAGAATTTGCCAGGCCAAAATTTGTGACTTCTTGCCAACCAAAGATTATCTGATGAAGCTTATCAATTCTATTTAGCTGATTGTAGCCTCTGGGAGCTTGTGACCAGACTTGTAAACAGGAGCCTTTGTGAGGGTATTCTGAAGGGGAGGCCAAGAGTGCTGTCTCACAGTGTACATAGAACCAAGAAACATAGATGGCATGTGGCCTGCAGCACTTGTGCCATGTTTGCCTTCCTGCCTGAGAATGTGCAAAACTACACCTGCAGCAAGTGCAAGAGAAGGTACAGCAACTTGAGGCCTGCCTATACACACTTTGAGCTACTGAGCAAGAGAAGGAAATTCTAAATACAGCAAAATGGACTGCCCTGGAACAACACAGGTGGGGTGCCCCTAAGGAGAAGGGAGATTGTCCATTGCAGAAGATGAACCCCTGGAGGATCATGACACTCAGAAGCAGGACTGTCAGAAGTAATGTTGTGTCGCTGGAGCTGCAAAATCGATTCCATGCCCTCACGTCAGACACCGATTCTGGGCCAGAAGAGCAAGAACAGCAGTTGCAGATCTCAGAATACATTGAGGTGGATGTGGAAGGTACAGTGTATAGAACTATCTATTCCTGCTACTGCCCAGAGGAGAAAGAGACATGTGGTGGTGGTGGTAGGTGACTCCCTACACAAAACATCCACCATGTTTACCGAAACTGAGCAATCTGAATAGGCAGACAAGTTTAACAAATTTCCATTTTTTGTACACAATGCCTATGCAACATAAAAACCTGTTGTGTGCATCAGGAAAACCCAGCAAAGTCTTTCACCCAGGAAAAGAGTTTATATGGAATGGTTGTTGTGCAGATAGGATGCCACAAGATGGCAGTGAGAATCTGTATGGATTTGGGGGACGGGGAGGAGCTTAATGGACCACATACTGTTATTGCATCTTCCTGTTCTATACTATATCATCTACTGATCTACTGTATTTTAAAGATATACACCTTGAGTAAATTTTTAAGATGTGCATTCCTTCCAAAGTTGATCAAAGGCATTTGGGGGATTAGAATTGCAAAGCAGAGTATCAGTGAAAGAAAAAGGAATGACTAACCTGGTGCAAGCAGCCAGAAGCAGGAGTTTGAACCCACAGGATTCCTCCAGCTATCCTCCTGCCTCATCTAGCATTCAGATGCTTCTTCTTTTCATCGCTGTCCCTGTTGCTTAAATGGATCTTGCAAGTCCTCCTATGTGATGCTCAGGTAAAGGAGGATGGCACCTGGAAGTGAGAATGGAAACGCTAAGAGACGATTCCCTTTCATGGATGAGTAGTGCAAACCTGTATGGGAATAACAAAGCAACGTGAATGACAGCTTGGATCAAATTCATAATGACCTGGTTTGTATAGGCCAGGTGTTATGTAGATTGGAGCTTGTTATTGTGCATCATTTTGGCAACCCTGCTGCTCAACTGATAGTTCCAAGAAAGCTGGGCACAAAGCCATTTGCTCAAGCAAGTCCTATACTAAACCAGGCAGACAAGGGGTGCTCCCTTTTTTTTTTGCTTGTGTCCCATGGGCATGGGAAGCCTGCTGCTGTATCTTCAGTTCTTTTGAAGAGCTTCTAGGAGAGCACGCAAGCTGAATCTCAAAAGGCAAAGGAAGTCTGAATTTAGCACCATGTATTTAACAAATGTATCACTGTGAGGATTCTTCTCACAAAACCCCCTTGGATTATAACAAGCAATATGGAAAGTTCCCATTTTATAACTAATACATAGGGTCACTGTCTTCTTCCTTTTCCTGTCTTAGAAGCAGTCAGCCTGACTCATTACAAATACCAGCTCATTTTGAAAGAAATACTCCTGGTTCATTTCTGGATGGAAATAATTATTTGCTGACATACCTGGAAAAGTTTGAACAAGCACCTCTTGAGCATGTGGCTGGTTCCTGAAATATTTGCTTTAATTATTTCCTGCTGCATGTTTATTTTGTGGAGTTCATCACCCTAGGCGTACAGAATGGTTTCTGGAGGAGGTGCAATAAATAATAACACATAAACAAAGCATTACTGGGATAAGTCTGCGATCAAATTTAAAATTAAATTTTTTCCATAAAATTTTAGTACTTGTCTATAGTCTCTTAGGTGGTGGTGGGGAGATAACTCTAGAAATGAACAGAAGCTGGTGACACAAAATCCCTCCCCCCAAAAGAATTGTTGAAGGAAGGATCCTTGTCTGCAGTGTATGTTCACTTCATGATTGCCTCTGTTTACAGAGTTTGCAGACATTTTGACTACCAGAAAATCCCGCAAAAACATATGGTCAGACACAAGAGTGAGCAAAATAAATATTTGCATATTCCAAAGGGAACACGTCTCCTTTATGCCATTTCAATTTGCTCCAGAACTGTTGGGTGTGATCCAGTAAACATTATGGACTTTAAAGCCTCATTGATTTCAATACGAGTGGTTTGCTTAATTTTCCCACTGCAATCCATTGGACTTCAAGGTGATTAACTTGATCTGTAAATGCTGCTTGTTGTTCTCTGGCTTTAGACAATTGCAAAACACTTGGGACTGTGTTTTATGGCAAGAAGACAGGAAGGAACACAACTGACTCTCCTATCTGAAACACATCTAATTAGAAGCAAAATCTTGTTATTCCCATCAGACCTCTGTCTGGATAGGAATGGTTAAGACGATCCTTGAGCCTAAGAGAACACACACCATTATTTATACTGGCATATCTCAACCACAGCAACTCTGTACTCTTTTATCACCTAATTTCTCCTGTGATAACTATTCCAGTAGTGGAAGCAAACAGCCAAGCAGATAATAGGTCTAAAATCCCAAAGGACTATGCAATATAATGGCCCAGATGGTGGTACATGCTACAGAGGGGTCGGCAAGAATGGAGAAGTATCAGCTGGGGGCATGAAACTACTCAAGGAGAGCTGTTGTGCTAGGCATGAAACTACCTACGGAAAGGCCTTGTTTTAAAAGTATTGTTGTGTATTGGTCAACCAGCTGTTTTCTTAGTTATCATAGATATATTTTTAGATCGGAGCTCCTGTGCTGGTTTAGGAGGCCTAGAAAAGGAAAGGAATAAAGAACTCCCCATCTCATCCCTAGGGATGGTTGCTCAGCAGCATCAATGCTAATGAACAGAGAGTAGCAACGGGAAGCTGGTGTCTCCTCTGCTCTGTCAGTGCCAGAGATTCACAGGGGCCCCTCAGAGTGTTGTCGTGTGCAATTAGAAGAGCAGAGGAGATAGGCAGGAAGTCATTCATCCATGGTTTACACAGGGTATTATCTCCTTGCCTGGCAGCTTGAGCACAGATTGATTAACAAAACATTCCATTTAATAATATTCCTGTGTAGTGGGGGAGGAGGAGAGAGGCAGAGAGAAACCCCAGCAAAAACAGAATGAAATAATGAAGAAGCAAGAAAGAAAAGAAAGCACCTCATTTTGTGGCAACAACAACTTTTCAAGATAGGATAGGTCAGCAGATCCCCAGAGAATATGAAAAAATGCAGATAGACAGAATATTTAGCTAGACTATTACTAGTGGTGGTGGATCAGATAATGACTGAATGCGGATGCTATGGAGATGTTTCCCAGTCCAATCAGGCTCCTCATTATCTGCAGGTACCACACTGGTTACCAAATAGGTTCTATCGCACCCAAAATATCAGGCAAAGCAAGATTAGGGCATAAAGCTGCTGCTTTTTTGCCACTTCTGTGCAAGTAAACAGAACATTTATTTCACAAACCAATCGCAGCTACTTTATTTGGGGATGGAAAGACAGAGATACTGAGAGGCAAGTGGTTGTGGAGGTGAATCCCAATGCTATTTCTATTAGGAAGTTTGTTAGAAGAGAAAACTGAGCCCAAACTTCTGCAAGTGTTGTATCACTATATTTCACCGCATATTTGTGTAGGGAGAGAAAATACATTATTTCATAATGATTTATCTGGCTTAGGAGGATAAAGCCCCCCCCCCCCTCCACACACACACACACTTTTACATGCACTTGGATGAAAACCTAGCTACAGTCCACACGAAGGAACTTCTAAGTAATCTTCCACTATGCTGGTGCTTTGAATACTGCCTTGCTCCTCCTATAGCTGATGTAGTAGCTGACTTGCAAAGAATAATGTTAGACGTGGTTGGAAGCAAAGTTGGCCCAAGACTTTTGGTGCCTGAGGCAGCATGGCATCCTTCCCAACTCCATTCCACGAAGAGAAGCTGACTGGACTGGCAGTTAAATCTTAGTTCAGCACTGGTGATGGGACAGTGTCCTCCACTTGGCACACGTTGCTCCAACACCTTGCCACCACTCACTGCATCTGTCACTCAAGGCGGTATCTTTACTCTGCTTCATGTAAGGGCCAGTCCTCTTAGAAAGCTAAGTATATATTCTTGGCTATATATTTAAAGCATAGAAGCATTCTGCCGACTAAACATTATTTACCCATGATATCACACTGGCTTGTCCTTCTACCAGTGGAGGTTGATCCAAATCAGACACAGCCCCACCAGCCTCAGCCAGCTGCCTGCCTGCCTTCCTATCTATGACCATTCCAAAAGGATGGCATTGTCAGCTTGCTTCTCCTTGGTCTCAGTGTTGCCCTTGCAGAATTCACCAAGGAGGACGACAAGAGCAAAGCTGGATTTAATTGGCTCTGCCCCTCATTGTCTCTGTCTCTGTCTACCATCGACTCTGGCTCCACCTGGTGTTGGCCTTCCACCCTACCATACCAATGGGCACCAGCTGCCACACCAGTTCCCTTGACTGGTGGGTGATTTGCCAGTGAAGAGTGTTGATGTAACAAAAAGATTGTATTACAAGGTTGTGAGTCAAAACTTGAGTTATCAGCGACAAGAGAGGAGAGATAAATATTTGGGAAGCCTATTGCTATGAGTTTTTTTTTAATATATAGCAAGTATTACAACACTTGAAAAGGACAATTAGAAAGTACAGTGGTCAACACTGTCTCCCTGATGGGCTATGTATCAAAGATGCTGGGGAAAGGAGGAAATGAAATTTTAGTAAAGTGTAGCCTAAAGCAATGTATTTCCCCTCCCCAGTTATTCAACCATTTTAAGAGGGCAGGAATTTTACCTGTCGTGCAAAACAAGAGAAGCCTGGCAAAGAAATTTACAAGCTATTAACCTTTCCTGATTGGAGTCTTGAACATACAGCTAGAGAAGGTGGCTGCATGCTACCTGTTGTCAAGCTCAGATTTGCTTCTCAAGTATATTCTTCCTCTGATTTATTACTGTTCTGATAAGATGGAATAATATTGCATCATGTAAGCTGCTCTAGGACATTGGTATCCATTGTCAGAAGGGCCAACCACATTCCTGGCCTCTCTCGCCAAAGCAATCATTGCTACAGCTTCTTCTGGCTTTTGCAGTTCCACTTCCTCTCCTCATGCTTTCTTATCAACATTGTGCATAAAATGGATGCCTGCAAGTACCACCAGATTTATTTACATCCAGTGATTCATAGTTCATACCATATTTAAGGGCGCATGAAGAAGCATTATAAAGTTTGACCACAGTGGTGGTGGCGGTAGGCAAGGGAAGGAAGAGCAATTGGAAGAAAATTGGGAGTTCCTCAGAGAAGTTCCCTGGAGAAGTTGAATCAGCTTCACCTGACCCACAGCTCACCTATTTCAAAGCAGGGCTCCATTATGAATGGAGACAAAATTAAAAATCATTATCAACCTCAGAAACTAGTTTTTGAGCCTGACATTGTGCATGGCGCATGATGGAACATTAATGATGTAACTGAAGATCTCTGGAAACTGCTTTATTTTCACCTGCCCTGCATCCACTTTTAGTAGCATCGTGCATGGTGGTTTGCTGTTTGGAAAGTCAACTCTGACCCCATAAAAATGTTCCCAGGAATGAAAGAGTTTATTGATTTAACCAAATATAGAGTTGCCATATTTCAAAAAGTGGATATCTGGACACAAACGTTGTTGAGCTTTTTAAAGCTTTGCTTCAAGTTTTCCATCCAGACACTGCTTTCAGCTATATCCTAGAAATTCTGGATGTATGGCAGCCCAAATAGTCAGGATACTCACCCAACAAAAAGCTGCTTATCTGAGTGATCCTGACATGTATTCACAGCAATTACTGAAAGCTTACTGAAGGCTTAATTGAGAATAAGTGGTTAACATTAAAGAGTATCACCACTCTAATTCTCTTGGTCTAAATGCACATAATCTGTTTTAATATCAGAGAAGATGTTTCTGGGAACATAATAGCTGAGCGTTACGAGCCAAATAAATTAAATTATACATACCAAGCTAATTATGGGTACTGGCAACACCACTAGGGAAAATGAGTTTTGCCATTTGCCAATTCACTGGAAAACTTTGTGGTATAAAATTCAGAATGAGGGGTGCCTGTGATGTTTTGAATCTATGCTCCCAGCCCAGAGAACTTTTTCCAAAGTTTTTAAAAAGATGTTTGAGAGGGTTTGTTTTAAAATAACTTTCATTTGCATAAACATACAAGTGGTGCTTTTAATCAAAAAGAAAAAGCAGGAAACCTCCTTCCTCACAAGCATGGCGGAGTGGCACAACTGAGGATTAGATCAACATTTCAATCAGTGGCAACAAAGTCTGTTGATTGCAGTGCAAAGACAAAGAGGTCAACCCTACTTCTTCAAACTGAAAGGGAAAAGGACAAGTGTTTTACAGCCACTCCCTGTGCTGTAAGGGAATCATTGGGACTCCCTGTCTCATCCTTGATGCCTTATGCCTGTTCTGACAAGACTGTCCCTGAAAAGCAAGTTATGGTTCAGGGGAATTTTTTTTTATTATTTTTTTACTGCCAAGACATTAGCAGACTTTAAAACCTTCTCCATAAACCAGAAGGTCTAGAAACTTGTTTTCTTTTTCAAAGGTAGTGCAAGATTCCTATATGCATGTACATAAACTTGGTTTCTGGTCACTCGAGTACTCAGCCCTTGATGATTCAACTGGTGTGTCTGAATTAACTAAACAGAAAAAGTGGGATTCTCGTGATGTGAGCTTATATTGAAAATAGAGCTTAATCTGATAGCTCATCCACACATGCCAATCATGTGTATGTGTGAACCAACCATAAAATTCTAATATAATTCTTCCAAAGAGTTTTCTGCATAGCATTTCATGACCCTGATTATGCAGACTTCTTGACAGCAGTGCAATTTAATCTTTTCTAGTTTTGAAGGCCTTTTGGAGTCTAATACTGAAATTGCCAGCAATTGTATAATTGTAAACCAGGCTCCCTACATGTGCCTTTGTGTGACAATTTTAGATAGAGCAGTCAGAATAACCTTGCATTGAAAACTCGAATCTGTTATGGAAAGAGGGAATGGCTGATATAGAGGATAGGCACAGCTGACTTTGGAATTATATGGATCATATAAGAAAATGGTATTTAAAATATTTACATCAGACCTGCACAGTCTGAAACCCACAAAGTCAAACACAGCACACCAGCCATGCATGACAGCTTCATAAACACCATGTTTCTCCTGCTAGTCTGGGCAGTTCTACTGCTGTTGAACTATATTTATTTGACTTGATGTCTTGCAGATTGGGCAGGCTTGCCTTTTCATGAATATCTGAGCACTAATACAATAATTTAATAAATAGGGATGCCCAATGCTTCAAAGAGGTTGTTTTTATTTTTAAAAAAACATTTTAACTAGTATTTCTTAAAAATAGAATCATACACCCATAGTATCATAGAATTGTAGGGATGGAAGGGATCCTGAGGGTCATCTAGTCCAGCCACTTGCAATACAGGAATCTCACCACTAATTTAATAACATGTAGAATAAAGCTTTTAGGTTGGGATTCAAAGAGCGCCTCCTAAGAATATGGATTAAGAGAAAGAACACAGAACGTGTGTTTGGGAGCTGTCCATGGTACTGTGAAGACAGCATTAATTGTTAGGAAGTCAGGCTGATCTTTATGAGGGAAATATGCAAGAGTGGAATTCAAGCATCTTTGGATCATTACAGCCAGTGATACTCAAACTGGGGTCTATAGGAGACCTAATGGAGGGCACAAATTACATGGGGAGGGGAAATAAGGTTCTACAGCAGGTGGGGACTTGCTTCCCATATCCATCTGGCAGAAGACCCTTCCTGATTTCCTTTGAATTAGTGGAGATGTGGACTACATGGAATTGGCGGAAATGACTGGCAGAATCCGAGACCAGGGAGAAGAGTCGGTGGAAGAAGATTGGAAAAAAATTAAAGTATATTTACAGAAATATTGTAAAATTAATGAATGTTAGAAGGATGCTAGAATGAAGTTATATGGTTTTAGCAGAAATGTTATTAAGAATTAAGTAAAAATAGATTGTTAATGGGCCAAAGTGTAAAATTTAAGGTCAGATTGTGTTAAGATAAATTATAGAACAAAAATTGAGAAAGATGAAAAGGATTTGCTGAAATAGCTAATTGAACTAGAATACAAAAAAGGGAGGTGTGAGGAGGTCGATGAAACAAGTAAATGAAAGATAAAGATACGGAAATATTGGATGTGTTTTTAAATGTTTTTGTTTTTCTTATTGTTCTGATGTATTGTTTTTTGCTTTTTTTCTTTCTTCTTTGATGTATTGTAAGGTATTGTTTTGTTTTGTTTAACTTTTTATTGTTTCTATTTTCCTTTTTTTCTGTAACTATTAAATCTTTAATAAATATCATTTTAAAAAAAAAAGAATTAGTGGAGATGACTGCACCTCCAGTGCCCTTATGAACCCAAACTGATTTTGGGCTAAAGAAGCTCAGGAAGAGCTGTTTCTTTATTCTGCTGATGATTCCTTCCTGATTTGCTATTTTAATAAAGAATCAGATATGTCCTGTGATATCTCTCTTCTAATACTCCTCTTGCTGTTTACCTCCAATTTATATGATCCTTGCATGCAGTAGCAGTCTAGATGCAACTGAAGATGAGTCTCTCCACATGCTTATCAATGCAGCAGATTACTAATATTAGGTTAGGAGGAGATAAAAAAAAAAGGAGCCAAATTCAGAAAGTCTGACCAACGTTGTATAGAAGCCTCAAGGTGCTATGCAAGCCCTCTCCTCTTATGGCTCTGTGGGGATTAACAGTGCTCAACTTCTCACAAAGGAGTGGTAATTAATAAAGCATTGTTCCTGTGATTAGTAAGACTAAAATCCACTAAAGAATATACACAAAGCTCCACAAATCCTTTTACCAGCTCTTAGATAGAAAGAGACCTCCTCCTTGGGTGAACACCTTTCCTTTGAATTCTCTGAGAATTAGAGAATAGGAGTGAACAGACTGCTATCTTACATGATCACCTTCAGGTTTTAGCTAGAATCCCAAGATCATCAGCCAGGTTTTAGTGAAGCATAGTGGTTCATGGAGCAGGCATACATTTAGAATTAAGAAAAGGATAACTCTGAGCAATTCTTAGCCCAGGGAATTTGTTTTCAGTAACAGAACACAGCTTGCATTTCTGTCACCCACAAACCCAGACTGAGTTCCGCTTCCTAAGCATCCTTAATTTCAACAGCAAAATTTGAGTCGGAGCCCTTTTTCATTTATTGCTATTGTCAAACCATTGGGAGTCAGAAATCTTTGTAAACCTACTGCAAATCACCCAGAGATCTACCAGTAGAATCTGCTCTACTTTCTGCCCACCTCTGTTATAGATAATATGAGGAAGCAGAAGAGTCTGATCTGTCTCCTTTGCAAATGGAGTCCAAGAAGATCCATGAACCTTCTGCTTGTATTGTGCAACAGCCCTCCTGGAAATTAAATGGTGACCAGTCCCTCATCCCACATGATGGAATGGGGATGGTCCTCTAAGAAGGGGCAGGGTTTTTATTCAGTTGCTGTGGTTATTTGAATAAAGCAAGATGTGGATAAGTCTCTTTCCCAACTTCGCTTCTTGAAAAACCTCCACAGGCATTTAGATCTAAACAACCAGTTCCTTTCTTACATTCTTGATTTTCTGAGTACTAGAAACCAATCATCTGGTATATTTACTAAGCAAATTATACTTCAGTTTTGAATCTGAAGCAAGTGAAATTATTTTAGGCAAAAAATAAAATAAATCACTTTTCCCCCTTGAGGATATAACCAACTGCTGGCAGAGCTCTCTGTTCTTATTAGTCTGTGTTGAAGTGCTGCAGGATTACTTATAATTAACTGTCATTGTGTCATTTCCCCCCTAACTACTCAGATTAATAATTTTATATACATATACATATAAAGATCAGCAGCAAGCATGATTAAAACATCTCTATTCTGTTCTCGTACAGTTCTATTACCTTGGTCTAAAACATTCCCCATCTTGGCTTATTTTTACTTCACAATATACATAACAGTGTTTCTGACAATAACAAACTGTGCAGGGGGATGGGCTATGTTTGAAGATTAACATTCAGAATAAAAATGGCAGCTTCTTTATCTAGTCCTTGAACTTACAGGCTCTCAGTATGTAGTAGCCTAAGGCTTAGTCACTTATTTTTAGAACTGCTAAAGTAGTCAATTGATTAGCTCTGTATTTTTTCAAGGTAGCCATTGTCGATTGTATATACAAAAATAATGAAATCCACATCTGTGATGTCACTTATGAAGCTGTAATTCACTAGTTGCACAAAACCAATTGTATAGAACTCCCTCAGGGTCTTTCTTGCGAATCAAGAACACCTAGGTTTATATAGTGCTGAAGTAGAGCTAATCTTGATCCTATGCCAGAAGTGCAATATTTTGTTCCCAAACAATGGAAAGAGGTAGCCTTGCAACAAAGAAATTGCATGATAGCTGCTTTTTAACAACAACAAGAAGAAGTGTGCATTTACTGCATTTATCTAGTTTTTGCATTTGGCTTCTCTAGATTGTGCATTCAGTTGCACACACTGCACGGGGCTCTATAGTTCTAGAGTCTACAATTACAGAAAGTTGTTCATGCGGGTCTGCATAGCCTGACCCACAATGGCTAAATGCAGGTAATCAACCATATACTGAGACTTACCAAGAGCTAGATAACCCAGGCAGACAGCAAGGGAGCATGTCAAACCCTGCTAGTCACCACCAGTAGCAGATGGTGTGGTGGTGCAGAGGCAGTTACCTGACCATGCAGAAGGTGAGTCACTGCTGCTTAGGCAGTGAGGGTGATACAGTGCAAACACATTGGCAGGAGTGCCAGATTGGTTCTGCTGATACATTTCCACTGCACTGTGCTTGCTCTGCCACCTCACCCCTGCCAGTAAGCATCAATGACTCACTGCCTAGGAGGTCAGGAAAGTGCCTCTGCTCCACCATGCCATCTGCAACTGGTGACCATACAAGGTTAATGGGCTGCATTTAGTTTTGTGAGATCTTGTACAATAAAACATTGTGAAAAGATAGCAGACTTTGATGAGCTCATCAGCTTTCTAAAAACCATCTTTAGGTTGCAGTCCTGTTCACACTTGCATAGGAATAGGTCTCAGTGAACACAGCAGTACATATGCATAGGGTTGGACTGTTAATTATCTTGATTCAGGAAGAAGCTGAGGAGGAAGAATTGCCTGACGACCTGCCCGCCATCCTGCTGGTTATTTCTATATTGCCCCTCACATACAGACGTATTGTGAAGGGCTTCCACTATTATCCTCCCTCAAACTCAGCTGTGGGTGGAGAAAGTGTTGACTCCCTCTTCCTGCTGCTGCTGCTGTGAGGCAGCCCGGAAGGGCAGCAGAATACAGCCCCGGCCTCAGCAGAGCCCTGCGCCCAGCCCAAGGGTGCAGCCCCCACCCCATGTACAAGGGATGGAGCGCAAAGGCCTCACCGGAGCAGCGACCCCAGAGTGCAGAGATGCAAAGCTGGGGAGGAGATCCAGAGACCTCCGGGGGAGAAGGACCAAAGAGGCCGTCATGGAGGGGAGATGACCCCCATCAAAGAGGGGAGATGTTCACCCCCAGAACCCAGAGAGAGACAGGTGCTCAAGGAAGGGATACACTCCATGCCTGGAGCAGACCCTCCCTGCCGAATGCTTTGCCTCACCCATGCCTGTGTTCATCCGTCGCTCTCTCTTCCCTACAAAGACGGTTGCAATATGGTGGGTGGAGCCTTAGCAGTGGGCCAAGCAGACGTGCCAGGAGGCAGAGGACAGGGCCAAAAGGGAAGCAGACAGCGGCTGAAGCAAGACAGAAAGCTTCGGTGGCACACACATACACACAAACAGAAACCCAAAAATCCCAGGTTGCCATGCATGCAGGAAATTCCGGACATCTCTTAAAATTCAAAAATTTCCCGCCAGCCACCATTTTAGGCATCTGATTTCCATACATGTCCAGAATTTTCCAGACATATGGCAAGCCTATGGACTGCAGAACTGAGCAAAATGTTCTTGCTCTTATTTCTTGCTTGCTTCCCCCACCCCCCAATGAATTTGTAAAATGAAAAGTTTGGGCTCTATGCCTGTCTGGGTGTCACTCTGATTGATTCTACATCCTTCATCAAACCTTGGAGATATTCTTCCTAATCTCAGACAAAAGAGGTTGATTATGATTACTTCAGTGTGATCTACTCTGCACACGAACATATATTATTACTTCACATTTTCATGACTGAGCCATGCACTGTAAATACATTCTGATGCGCTCTGATGTACCCTGGCTCAAATGAAGCAATCATTGTTTTCTCTGTTGGTTGGAATACTTGATTCAAATTTAAAGGGTGGAAAATGTTTTGGAAAATGAAAAGTTACATTTACTTTAGGGCAAGGAAAACTGCATGCACCTGGAAGCAAGTGTTACTTACTTCTATTTTTAAAGAATTTTTTGCTTGTTTAGCTTTTTTGGCAATGGATGTTAGGTGTAATCAATACAGAAATTGAAAAACATATGCCATATGATATGGCTTGATTTCTAAATAAGAGGTATGGAGTCTGAATATCATACCTGGATCCTCTTAAGCAAAATCTCCTCCTCTGTCCATAGATGTGCAGAGAATGATTGATATTTTGTTTAGTGAGAGGACAATGGAATTCTGCATATGTTTAATGGCACACTTTCCTAAATAAGTGGTGTGCAAGTCCTGGTTTAAATTTTTTGAATGTTTAATGGTTCTTGCTCATAATTGTATTCTTTCATTCCTTTTGTAAACCACTTTGAGCAGCGCATAAATTTCATGGGCTGAAAAAATAAATAAATATTGTAAGGTTGAAACTTGCAGCCCTACCAAGTAAAAATCTTACCAGCTGCCACAATCAACTGTCATAGAGTAAGGGAGCTGTTTCACTTTTGTCCTAACTTAGCTGAGGAGAAATTTGTGGGGAAGGATTTCCACTCACTAAACAGAAAAGGTTCTGTGTGTTCCATTCCTGCTCCCCATCCATTTCACCTCCAAAACACATCTCTGAGGGAGGGATTTTTATTTTATTTTTTTCATTTTGTGTGATAAGGTTTTTATTCTCAGAAGTTATAGTCAGGGCAGAACACTCTGAAATTTTGTTGGAGTCAGACTAGAACCCTGCTTTCCAACCCTTTTTAGGAATCCATGTGCTAATTGCTACTTATTGTTTGCCACCCTGAGCTCCTTTAGGAGAAACGGCAGGATATAAATTCAATAAATAACATACTATCTTCTAGGCCAGTGTTTTTCAACACTAGTGTGCCGCGAGATGTTGCCTGGTGTGCCATGGGAAAAATTGAAAAATTTGAAAGATTTTTTTTTTTTTTAAAGTCAAATTTTCGCCCACAGGCGGTCCGCTCTCATCCGATTCCCCATAGAGAGCAGCGGGGCTCTGACATCTCCCTCTGCTCACAGTGCTGGTGTGCCTCGTGATTTTTTTTCATGAAACAAGTGTGCCTTTGCCCAAAAAAGGTTGAAAAACACTGTTCTGGGCTATGTATGTTCCAACCTGATTCATTAAACATGATGGCTGAAACAAAGACAATAAAAGGAACTTTTTTAAAGTATGCAAAGTATCACCATTCCATGTTTTGATTTTTTTTAAAAGAGTTTTATCTCTGTGCTCCATTTGGAAAGATTGGGTGTTCACGCAGTTTTCCAGTCTGTAATATTTCCAAGTCACTGGACAGATTTCTCGTCGTTTATTAACTATTTGAGCAGCCAGCAAAAAGGTGCATTAGCACCAGGTTAACTTAGCTATATAACTCAGATTTCAGGTGTCTACATAGATAACGTTTCTATAAGCTTTAGGAGTGATTAAAAAAACAATCACTTCTGTGATATGTTGTACAACAGTAGCTAGTTTACAAAAGAATCGGCAACAATTATTTTAACAGCTAGGCAACATAGTACTAAATTGTTCAAAGTCTCCCCCATTTTCATTTCATTCTTGATGTACATTTTGCTACACAAACAGTCCCCTATTATTATAGGTAATGCGAGGCTCTGCTCTGCAAACCTGTAAGAAAATATGCAGCATGTACTGGAAAAACAAAACTGAGAAAGATGACTAGTATCCTAAGAGGAAACAAATGCACAAGCCAAGTGCTTGAGGCAGTGACCTTGGCTGGTTGCATTTCTATTGGGAGACGGTTTTGATTTAAGAGCTGTTTATGTGAAGCATAAATGGTTGCAACCCGAGCAAAGTTGTTACTGATGGTTCATATTTCAGAAGCTCCATCCATAAGAAGTCGAGAACTTTTTAGGGAGTTTGCTCCTATACTTTGTGAGGGCAGAGCTGTGCATCTGAACAAACTTACGAGCAGCTTTGTAAGTCTGCGTTAAGCCTTAGGCCAGGGACTGTCTTTTCATTTTCATTTGTAAGCTGCTCCAGGTCCCTGTTTTTGGCTGAAGAACAGGATAAAAATGTGTTAAATAAATCAATACAATGTTAGAGAAGGCGACAGCAGAAAACATCAGAAAGTGTGCTTCAAAAAGAAAGGAAAGGGTGATGGTTAGTTGTTATATAGAATAATTATCAGCCGTAATATTTGTATTTTTGTTATTTTAAACATGTTACACAAACTCAAATGGTTTTAGCAGATAATGAGAGAATATAGTAGTATTTTGCAAAATCTAGGAATGAGCACAGTAGTCTGGAAATGAGCTACGACATGTGGAAGGTGTCTTCCGCTCCCACGAGGGCAACTTTACACGCTGACAACAGGATAGGGCAAGAAGACCAAAACTCTGATGTGCATCTGCTTGTTCAACATAGGTAGTGTGATATATCACACAACCTCTTGCACAAGTAGATGTATGAACTGCTAATATAGCACTGTGTGAGCTCCAGCACAGGAATCTATGTGTCATCCACTAATAATTCACTCAGAGAAGGACCATAGCTCAGGAGAACATCTGTTTTGCAAGCAAAAAGTCTTAGTTTCAATCCCCAGGGCCTCTGGGTAGCCTTGGGAGAGACCCCATCACTTCTGCCAGTCAGTGTAGACAATACTGAGCCATTTGGACTTGTTATAAAGCAATTTCTATGTTTCATAGAAATATTTCAAGGGTGATTTATAAGAAACTCTTCTGTAGGGCTCAGAGCTCATTTCCAGGTCTGTTCCACAGGTGAAAACTGATAGCATTTTCTTTTTATACCTATTGATACCTGACCTAATTTAGAATGCCTGGTGGTCGGATCAGCAGTAAGGCTTTTCAGTCTGTCTCAGTTCCTTGTACAAGACCATGTTGACTGGGTTGGTCATAATCACAGCATCAAATGGCACATTCACATATGAGGCTGCAGTAGTCTGGAGCCTCTTGCATCATTTACATTAACCCTGAGTGCTGCTTGTATAGATGTGATGCACATGAACACTTTGGACAAATAGATTTTACATTCACATAAGAACCCTAATTAATGAAAGGGCTTGTTTAGGTCTAAGAAGCGAAAGTACTATGTGTTGGAATGGTTCCTACTACTGCCTCCTGTTGGAAGAGCTGGCTTTTAAGACAAGGTTCAGGTGAGTCCACCAGCAGTAAAATAATCCACAACAAAGATGTGTAAACCTGCTGGAAGATAGATGTCTACTGGCAGATCTCTGGATGATTTGATCATCTTTCAACGACACATTTCATCCTGAACCTTTTGCCAAAAATTGCTTTTTGCATAAGACTTTGTAAACACAAACATAATACTTTCAGCAAGTTCATGCCCACAGTTGTCCATAGATTTCTACATGATGGATGAGATCTTGGATGCCAGGACAAAGAGTTTTAGTGTTGATGAGCTTTAGAAGATTGCTTTTATAGCTCCATTCATAATCAAAATCTAAAATCAAATGAAAGGAGCACAGAGGGAGAGCAGAGGAGACTCTTGATGAACAATGTATATACCCTCAGAAATTGACCATAAATAAACTGCTGTCTGTTTCAAATCATGCTGATGAGAGAACCCAATTTTTTCGCCACAAATGATTTATTAGGAATGCAATAACATGGAAATAGGAATTCGTGCAATCTTAGCCTATCTTCCATTTTATGTAAAGTTGCTGTCTTAAGCTGCCAAACAAAATCAAATGCAAAAATGTAATAAAGGGAATGGAAACTTCCCTTGGACTAAAAGTTACTGCTTGCCTTTAAAATACACTTAAGAAATAAGTGCCGAGGCTCATTAATCTTGTTACCTATACTGCACAGGACTCATTTTCTATTTGACAGAGGGTAAAATACATTTTCCATTGGGAAACGGAATGGAAAATGTATTATACATGCAATTCATTTTTAAAATTCAGCTTTTGGGGAGGGGATGGATCTGGTAGATTTCAAAAGCAGATGGGAAGTTTAGAAAAAGGCTACTTAGCACAGCCCACATTTTGCAAGGCTGAGATTGCTTGCAAATCCCCAAGACTGGAGGTGGCAGACAGCTATAGTTGTAGCTGATGTGCAATAATTTCGTACCGACAAGCCAAGAAGTAATGCAATATTCATATGAAATGAGGTGAAGCTAGCTCCTGTAGCACAGAGGCGTGACACAATAAATATTCTAATTGGTTAAGTTGAGAAGTACTCTGAAGTCACATTGACATCAGTGGGATTATTTGCTTAAGAGAGTGCCACTCATGCAAAATGAGAATTGCTGTGCTATATTCCATCCATAATTGGCATCTTTCTGAAGCAGTTGGTGGGGGGAAAGATGTTTTTTTCCATGATAACCATGGCATCTCCTTTCTGTTCCTATCAGGAGACATCCCATGTTCTCCCCATTCTGGCACACTGTGAGCCCACACTAGGGATGACCCAGGTTCAAACTGGCTGCACCTTCCAAACACAGAGCTCCATTTGTTCACATTCCCTGACTGTTTCCCATGTTTCTTTTCCACCTCTTCTTCAGTTGTCAGCCCCACTGTCTACATACTACATCTCTCCTATTTTTTGGTATAGAACAATGGAAAATGCATCACTTTCATCCAGTCCAATTGTTGGCAGAAGTCTTCCATAGTTTTCATGCCTCGTTCATGCTGCTAAACAAAATATTAAAAAGTGCCTTGGACTTTAAAACAATGTACAAAGTACTTTATGATTTTCATCTAATCAATATTTACAACAGCCCTGAAAGTTATTGTGGGTTTTTGAAAAGAAAGAAAGAAAGAAAGAAAGAAAGAAAGAAAGAAAGAAAGAAAGAAAGAAAGAGTCAATTTTTAATCTGAGAGTGGCAACATTCACAGCAAGGCTCAAAGGCCCGTTATTGAATACACTGAAGGTTATTTTACTACTACTACTACTACTACTACTACTACTACTACTACTACTACTACATACTATGTGTGAAAGCATAGCTACCATCCTTTGTTGGATCAGAAATTAACTGAGCAACATTTCATCAGTAAGCGCAAATGACAGCTATTATTCTGGAATCTCTAAAGGCATTAAACAGATAGTTACCAAACAGTCTCCCATCCAGAAACCAGCCAAGTCCAAACCTGTTTCACTTCAACATCATTTCTTGTTCACTTATCTTGCTACAGCACTAACACCTTTTGTGGAGGGTCACACTATATTTGTAGTCTCATACGGATTTTTCCTACCTAAACCAATTCTCAACTGCATTGCAGTGTACAGGGAGGGAGGTTCCCCCCCCCCCCGTCCCTCCCTGGCCATGAACCAGACAAAAAACCACCCCACTCTAAAAGGGTGTAGCAATGGGTGGCCAAAATTGACCTGAGTGTAACATTTTATCCTTGTCTTTAATGACAATGTTAGTTTAACAGGAGGCTATCTTCGTGTTCCACTTTGCAAATGAGTGGTTTCTCAGCACTTTTCCTGGGACTGAGTCACAGAATTGTATAGAAATGTTGTATTGGAAGCAGTCAGCTTTGTGTAATCCAGTTCCATTATTATTCAACTTTAAAAACAAGCCTTTCTTTAATTTTAATGTAGTCTGCTAAGTGCCTGCACTCATCTGCAGCTGTCAAAACAGAGGATATCCAAGCATAATATTTATCTCATTAGTGTAAGTAAAGAGGTTGTAATTAGGTGGATGTGATTCAAAATTATCTTGCAATTTGTCACCAGAATTCTTGACATAAAGCAGATAATGTGACTTTTTATTGGACTAATTTCTCTTAGTAGAAGAGAAGGCAAGAGTCTGAGCATCCTTCTGCAGGAGAACTTTCAAAATCTGCAGATACAGATTCTTTGTGAGGCAGAAAAAAATAATTCCTTGGCTAGTTTCCCTCTCCAGACCAAACTGGCAATGGTCCCCCGAATAATTGAGCTATTTAATGTGACTTGCGATGAGAAGGAAGGGGAAAACCCATTTACTTGTCATTTACAAAGAATGATGTTAATTTGCAATTAGATAACTGAAAGCATTAACCTCTCAACGTATCTCTTTCTTCAAGCTGTGCAGTATACTAGAATTATGATCATCAGCCCTCAGAACTGCTAACTTAGCACAGTCAATAAAATCAATGTGTTTTGGGTGCAAAAAGTCAGCAAAGAAAACTCTTTAGAATGGTGCAACAGTCTTTGGTGATGGAAATCTTTCTAAATATCTGCACCTAAGATCCAAAATAAGTGGTCTGGAGTATTAATAATTATCTACTAATGCACTTATAATCAAGTGAAATCATATGTGCATACAAGGAACTGAGCTCATTCACACATGCCCATAAATCCTTTGATGATGGGCAGAAGTGGACCATTCAAAGCAGGGGTAACTAACCTGTGGCAGACCTGGAGTTGTTGGGCTCAAACTCCCATCAGTCCCAGCCAGCATGTCCAGTGGTCAGGGATGATGGGAGTTGTAGCCCAACAACAGCCAGAGTGTCACAGACTCCAGAAGTAAACATGTTGCCAGGAACATCCACATATTTAAGGCTGAAGCCATTTGATGACAGCTCTCAGCACATCTGATTTACTGCATTGTGAAGAAACCTTCACAGTGATGGTGACAACTGATGTCTGATAAAAATGAACATATGATTCTCAGATCTTGTTTGAGAGGCTCCTTCCACGTGGGAACAGTGCACTCAGTTAAGAAAAAAATTGCACTACTCTTGGGAAGATGAGGCTGCCGTATCTCTTTCAGTTTTGAATTGTTTTTATATATGTTATTGTTTTAACTGTTTACATAGATGGAATTGTTCTTGCAGGCAGAATTGTTGATATTTTTAGTGTGAAATCTCTTGATGTCCTATAGATATATATATTATGGGAAGCAATTTGTAAATGGAATCAAATAAATAAATATGCATTTTACATTGGACATTGTGTGTATGAGCAGGTATGTGTGTGTGTACATAAAAATGAAGCCGAAAAGGCACAGGGGATCTTAACGTGCCATTTGATGTGGGTTAAACCACAGAGCCTAGGAGTTGCCGATCAGAAGTTCGGCGGTTCAAATCCCCACGACGGGATGAGCTCCCGTTGCTCAGTCCCAGCTCCTGCCCACCTAGCAGTTCAAAAGCATGTCAAAGTGCAAGTAGATAAATAGGTACCGCTCCATCGGGAAGGTAAATGGCGTTTCCGTGCGCTGCTCTGGTTCGCCAGAAGCGGCTTAATCCTGCTGGCCACATGACCCAGAAGCTGTACGCTGGCTCCCTCGGCCAATAAAGCGAGATGAGCGCCGCAACCCCAGAGTCGGTCACGACTGGACCTAATGGTCAGGGGTCCCTTTACCTTTACCTTTATTGATCATTAGGTTTAGTGTCAAGAGTCAGGGGTTTTTTTATTGTGAATCCTGTGTCAGGTTGAAGACATCATTTTCATATCCCTTTAGCAATGTGGAAGGGTGGAATCATTGCTCTGCATTCTGATATTATACATGCTGGCTTAGAAGTAAATATTAGTTTATGTGGCCTCAAAAGTTCAGATCCTCAGGCATTTAAGAGAAATGTGTGTTCTATCACCTTTTGGCCAGTGAGAGATTCTGTTTTTCATTGGCAAAGGAAGATGTGTAGAAGCAGGTCAAGTAGTCCCTTGAAAAGCTGAACTTGCAAATGGTGGGCTCCTGTTTTCCTTCTCAGTTTCTCTGGTGAATTTCTAATGGCAGGTACTTCATGTGTCTGGAGGATTCCTTTCCGGAGATTGCTCCAAGGGTTTTCTCACCTCAGCACACATTTGGATATCTTTACTGGCCACCTATGACAGCCTTGAGGTTAAGGACAAGTTTGTCTAGAAAGGTTAACAAACAATTGCACGTCAATGAAAAGTCATATAAGAAAGACGATGAGCGCTGACCATCAAGACAGCTCAGAGTTCAATTCTGTAGATGCCTACTCAGAAGTAAGTTGTTCATTTGCCCCTCCCCTGAGCAAAGTATGCATAAGGACTGCAGCATTACAGTCAAATAAACCTATTAACAATCAAAGAGTAATATGAAAAACCAAAGCAGTAAGAAAAAGTACGTGAAATAAAAGCTAAAAGCAATAATTTAAGAAGGCTTGGAAAAATAAAAAGGTGTTTTAGCCAGTTACCAGAAAGACATCAGAATGGGTTCCAGATATGAATTCAGAGCAGGGCCTCCCAAGTTTATCTTAATGGACTGGGCAAGCTGATGTGGTAGAAAGCTTAAATATATATTTAAGTACTATAGATTTAAGTATTTCTCGTGGCCTTTTAAAATTTGAGCCTAGATGAATAGATTATTCTCACCTCTTATTGGCGTCTGTATAGGTAAATCGCATCTGATGTGAGGGTTCAGTTTGGGGGCCCACATGTAAACACAAAACCCAGTAAAGCCAGGAACCCCAGGAACCGCCTCCAGCCCATAAGGTGGAGGGGCTGCTTATTGAGCTCTGGGAAGGCTTCACGAGGGCTCTAGGATGCTGCCAGAGCCCTTCCACCTTTCCCCCAAAGCCTGGCAAGCCCACAACTGCAGGTGTGCACAAAGGGTGGGAAATAAATAAATAGTAGGGAATGGTGAGGTTCCTCTGCTCTCCATTTATTTATTACCCACCGACCCATGTAAAGCTGTGATCGCATAAATGTAACAAGTGTAAGCTGTGAGTTACCTGTATTTATTTATTTAGAAAAGGGCTGACATACTGGCCCTTCACACAGCTACGAGTTCCCCAGGAAGTGCTCTTGTTAAACCACTCTGAAAAATTGTAGGTCTGTGATGGAACATACCGTATATTTAATACTTGCTAATTTTTATTTTTATGTATCTCCCCCACTTTATTTGCCAGATAGAGAATAAATAGCAAAAGCACATTGGGCAAATATCCAATAGGTGGGTAATAAAAATGCTGTGCTCCATATTTTTGGTACAGATTTAGCCCTTCTGAGATAATACCTAAAGAGTGTTTTGTTGCCTAAATGATGCAGACCTTGGCAGTTTGATGGTGACCTGTGTGACTTGATACATCTTGATTAGCATAGTTATTTGCTAGTCTTTTTTCAAAAGGTGAGGTAATCAATTTTAGGTCAAAACAAAAATGCCACATATTACACTGACTGTCCAACAGTGGTGACATCTGTCATCAAGAGTTACTGCAGCAGATGGCACTATGCCCTGATTGTTTGTGCCAGGCTACTCTGGGGGATAATTGTTCCAAGACCTGTCCATCAGCCGAGCTTGACACCACTAAGACTGCAATCCTGTGAACACTTTCTTTGGAGTCAGCTCCACTGAGTTCAGTGGGACTTCCTCTCGGGTAAGTATGCCTAGGATTGCAGCCTAAGCCTTCTTTAGTGCAACAATAGCAATGGCAACTAACCAATGGGCCATTTTGGGTACACATTGCTGAATGAATAAATAAGGACAACAACTTCAAAGACAAATTTCAACTTACATACCACAACATAATGGGCAGGTTCTGAAACTATTTTCACATATGAAACTGTTTTTATATGTGGATTTTTTATATATGGAATTGTTATTTTATATTTGGAATTGTTTTTGAAATCGCTTTCTGATATTATATGGGGGAAATTAATAAAATAAATATGCTTAGTGTCTATGGATACATATTTTTGTTACCACAACACCATTGTGTATGTTATCCATGTGTTGACCCTTGATGTGATACACTGTTGTCTTTTACTGTGCAATCCTATTTATGCCTACTCAGAAGTAACTCCTATTGAGTTCAACAGGACTCGCAATCCTGGGGAAAAAAAGGCAAATAGAAGGGTGTTTTTCACCCTTACTGTTTGCTGTGCTGGAGAATGCTCTTTGCCCCTCAAAATTGCAAGGAGAGGGAAGGGTTAAACCTCCCTTCCCTCTCTATTGTGATCTCCATCTGGATCTCTGTCCAGGCACTTACTTTCATTTTAAAAAAAAATCATTTCAAGCTACACATTTAAAGTTGCATGAAATTAGGCCCTAAGATGTGGAAATCATACCACATGGATCATACTACATGGCAAGATAACTGCTCCTGAGAATCTGCCCTGCAAGGGAGATCTTGATTGATCATGACTGGTTGCTACCGAGTGCTTTTGGAAAGGTAAGTTTTGTTCTGACCTGAAAATAAAACTGTGCCTATAAACTCCAGTTACTTTCCCTGAATGTTGACACCCAGGCTACATAAAAGTGGATGAGCAATTCGACAGCTGCCAAGGTCAATAAGAGTTATGGTGACTTGCTGAGTAAGTCCTGGTTGCATAAATTAAAGCAGCTTAAGGGCAGCCTCAACATGCACAAATATGCAGCTTATCCAAAATGCTTTTGAACTTTCAAGAATTAACCTGTGGCTGATTTATCTCTTGCTACCTGTAGATAAGTTATGTGAAGCAAATGTTATTAAATCAAAGGCGACTCACTGAACCCTACGGTTATGCCTCACATGCCACCTTACTGAGAAGAGGATAGGATAGAAATACAATCGTTTTATTTCTTTATAAATAAATAAATAACCTGCCTCAGGAAAAGCCATGGGATGGGTGGTGGAATTGAAATGTATCAAAACTACCCGGGTGGTTTAATGCACTTGTACAAAGGAGACAAAGAGTCTTCTTGATGAGCTCACAAAATGGTCGCTTCCAATGCATTTGCAATGTCCCAAATAGGAGTTTTGATAGGGATTGCTGTGTACATCGGAGATAGTGGCTGCTTCCAGACTGTCAGTATTTTGGGGGAGGGATTTGATGGTATCCCTTTGGGACAATTAAAGTGGATTAAAGGGCCTGTCACCCTGCTGCAACAAAGCTCCCCCTCCCAAAAAAAAACCACTTAAAAAATATATCCCGGTTGCACTTTTTTCAATTTGGAGAGTGACAAGGAGATGCTCTGAAAAACGTGGGGTGAATGGATGGCTAACAAGAAGGAATGTAAACAAATCAGAATGAATACTCAATAAAGTCAATCAAGGAAGAGACACATAGATATAGAAATGGGAAACAGGACCATCTAATTGTCAATAAAGTCATGGCTTCCCCCGGAACAATCCTAGGAGTTGTTGAGAGTTGTTAGGAGATGCCTCACATTAGAGTTCCCAGAGGGATTGAGAATTGTTAACAGATTCTCAATCCCTCTGGGAACTCTATTGTGAGCTACTCTGAGAATTGTAGCTCTAGGAGGAGGAATAGAAGGACCCTTGCAACTCTTAAACTGCAGCTCCTAGGATTGCTTTATATGTGTGGTGTGCAAATGCAGCCCTGGTCTAACTTTGCACAAGCAAATGTAGATGAATTCTCAATAAACAGATCATCTGGAAAAGTCCAAGGGCTGGGATACATCAGAGCTCCTCAGATTATGATGAGCCCAACCTCTCCTTCCACAAATCCACAGCCTACTTAAGGTTGAACTTGGAATTGATCTGGCCTCAGTTCATTCTTGAGCAAAAGTCAGTGGTAACTCTCTTATTAACAGTATCTTTTTCAAAGAGTTAACTCCAGACCTGCTCATTCGCAGAAGTGAGAGCAGATTTTAGGGGACACTGGGGACTGGCAAGGGAGAGGGGTTGTCTCTTCCCTTCCTCCCTTGGGAGCATGCAGTTGGAAGAATTCTGTTCCGTACAACCCTGGAGCCAAGCCAAAGTTTTAAAATGTTTGACTCATGTTGTCGTCCCCCTGCTCCCATACTGCAGCCTACCTAATTAAGGGCAGGAATGAATGACACCAGGTAGCATGAATCGTATTTCACATCCAATCTCTTCATTTCAGTCCTGTAGGGGAAGCTTATTCCACAAGCAAGTTAAACAAGACCTCTCAGATTTAAGCTGATTAATGGCCACTTCACACAGCTTGAGTTAACAGCATGCCTCGCCAGTATGCCGTTTGTTCATAGTAAATGGGATTATGGGATGATGACTTTACAGCCACAGCCACCCAATACATTTCAAGCATGTTTAAAGCACATGGCTTCCCCGAAAGAATCATGGGAACTGTAGTTTACCCCATCGCAGAGCTACAGTTCCCAGCACCATTAACAAACTAGTGCCCAGGATTCTTCAGGAACTTTAAATGTGCTTCAAATATTTGCTGTTTGCTATTGAACTTTGTTATTGTACTGTGTCACTTAGCCACCTGTTTTCAGAACTTCCTCCAAGTTCAGAAACTGTGTATGTCAGGGCACAAAAGAAATCAGATGGCCATGCCTGCTCAGTGGCTGCATGAATCAGACCTGACAAGGGTAGTATGGCTTAACAGATTTATGTTCAGCTAGCCTCGTTTCCTTCTTTCTTTTTAAGTGATATTCATGTAATTTAGATAAACAGTCTCTCTCTTACACACACAAAAGTTTCACAATACAAGATTGTTCACAGTCTCCTCCTGAGCCAAATCCTTAGGCCCTGTAAATAGATCTTTCATAATGAAAGTGCTGACACACTCTTAACTGAGGTGCTGGGAGCAGTAACAGTAGAATAATTACAGTGAAATAAGTGTTACGGATGGTGGGGCGGGGGGAAATGAGTAGACAGATCTCTCTCGTCCTCCTTCAGATATTAGCTTACACTGCACAGGTTTAGAATTGCCAAAGAAATATTGCAAGTAGCTGTGCTCCATGGTGGGCTCCCCCCTCCACATTCCAAAAATTGGTAACTGACCCTCTGAGGAGAGGGATAGCCCTTTTAAATGTGCTATTGACACTAATGAAGCCTCCAGAAAGCCCTGGCAATATCTTACATGTACTGAATGGCTCATAATCATTTTGCTGCCTGAGGCAGAGGAGAAAATGGCCGCTCAACTCAAGCCAAGGAGCTGAGCATCAGAGACGGATTTAGGGCAGCGTAGCTTGTTCTGCCACACTGGGCATTGAACAGAAGGCAAGAGGTGTGTACCTTCCAATGAGGCCCAGAGGAAAACTGGAATGCGTGTCTCTGGGGACCGTGATCTCGCAGGAGCCTGGTGACTCGCACAGCAGCACAGCACCACAAAACACACGTCTTTCAGAGCTGTGATCTTGCAAGAACCAGATGAATCATGAAAGCACGGTCCCCCAAAACAAGATGCCATGCTTAAATCAGGACATTTGAGGGGTATGGCTCTGCCTGCCACTGCCTCTGGCTCCATTTCCTGTCTGGGCTCCCCACGGGCACCAGGTATGACGGCCCATCTCTGTGAACAAGAGAGATCAGAGCCGCCTTTACAGAGCTAGGAGAGCTTATGCAGTAGAGGCCTTGTAAAGATTTCTAAGGAAGCCTAATTGAGCCCTGACAGACAAAGCTACAAATCCAGAATCCCCCAGGACAGAAACATATATTGGGAGCGGAGCTGCCATCTAATTCTACTGCTTCCCAGTGGTGAAGCCTAATCTGCAGGGATTTGAGGAACAGAAGACCCGCTACTATTAAATGTTTGTGGGGTTCTAAGTATTTGATAGCCTTGTGAACAATCTAAACCTTCCTTGATTTCTCATCTCTTTCCAACAGTTATAAATAAACCAAAGTCACTTTTTACTTCTTCTGGATTAAAATCTTATTTCTTCCCCTGGTTGGTGGTGAGCCACACTATTGAAGCTGTTGCTCAGCCTGAAGGTACCACAGCAATAGATGCCGTACATTTATACTTGCTTGGGATGATATTTATGATCCAGCTCACTGTGCAGAAATCATAGGGAAGAAGCAGACATCTGCAAAGAAACCACCATCAAATCCCAGTGGTGATTTGATGAGAATCAAAACCTACAGAGGGTTTGCCTACTTGATAGAGGTTCTAATATAAAGTTGACATAGTTATTTTACATTAGGAGATTACCTTGCTATACAGTATACTTTGATTCATGCTAATGGAAGCCTATGTGCACCACTGTGAGGTTTGAATACAGATAAAGCAGGACATCATTTTTAAGTGAACTAATGAACAGTTAGTATGTTGAGATTCGTAAGATATGAGACCTTAGCCTCCATTGCCCATTGTAACTAACAGCACAACCATAATCACATCCACTCAGAAGTCAGTCCTATTGAATTCAGTGGGACTTACTCACAGGCAAATGGGTCAATGATTGGCGTCCAAGTCTCTAATTCAGTCTTTCTCAACTTTGGGTCCCCAGATGTTGTTGGCATCAAAGCAGTACAAAGTGAATGTGAGTTAAGTTTTCTCATCAAATCAGACTGAAGGTGCTTTGAGGAAATAAAACACGTCGAAAAGCAATATTTGTCAAGAAACTACAGAATCAACATGGAATGTGGCTAAAGTTCTGTGAATAGAAGCTATGGGTGCCTTTGCATCCCCAAACTCCATTACCCCAGATCTGTAACAATACCCAGAAATTGTAGGGGCACTAGAGGTTGCCATAGCATTAATATTGAAATAAGCCATAAACAGTCAGCAAGGAAAGCGTGCCAATTTTTCACAGACCGCAGCACCGTGGTATTGCAAAACAGATGCATAAAATCCATCTTTGTTTTGATCATACCAGACAGTAAGATATCTTAAAACAGCAGAGATCCTAAAACAGTAAACCAGTAAATTATATATCATGCTGGCAGCCTCCTCACTGACTAATGTGCTATTTTTATTGAGAGGCCATAACCAGCAGCAGGCAATCATTTTGTTAAAAATCATTTTAACAAACATCAGCCATCTCAAAATTTAAAAGCAATGCAACTGGCTAAACAAGTAAAATAGACAAATGTTTCAATTTATTTTGGAGTCCCCACACCAACATTTAGGTGAGATCGAAAGCACTGTTATCTCAAAGTACATTTTCATCGCTCACTAGGACATAGATGGTTATCCTACAAGTATTCTGCTTAAATGCAGTGAAAAGAATATTTTATATGTTCCCTAAATGGCCCGCAGAGCTTCATTGATTTCTTTTAATGTTATATGTACCTAAACCTAGTGATGAAATGGTAGGCCAAAAAAGCTTGGAATAGGGTGGTATTCAACTAAGTTTTACTCAGAGTAAACCCAATGAAAGTAATGGACCTAATGAATGTTCATTCATTTCAGGGAGTCAGTTCTGAGTAAAATGTAGTTGAATACCACCCATAATCTCTGAAAAGTCAACAACCCTAATTTCACTGTGTTTTTCGCCATATTGTAGAAACCTTTTGGGTTTGGTGGAACGTGGGTTAAGATGATATCTCAAATTCAATTACAAATAGGCTTCCCAATACTCCTAATTGGCTTGAGCTTAATGCATCAAGAAAGCTGCCTCCTCCTTTATGCTATCTTACGTTTTGTGGTGGATGGGACTGTGCCCCCCTCTGGCATCGCTTATGATGCACCTACTTGTGAGCAGCCATTGCCACCAGCCTGGAGCTCCCCTGTCCTCACTGTTGCCCTTCCCCAGCAAATGTAGCACCTCTGCTGCTGGGAGGGCACTCTCACTGCACCACTGCCACCCATGCCCTGCTACTAGAGCCAATGCTAGTCCCTCAGCAAAGGTGCTATCTGATGACACAAATCAGCAGTCAAGCCACAATGACACACAGCAGCTGCAGCTTCTAGGCCAACCTTAAGGGCAGCCTCTAACAGAGCACATTGCAATAAACTAATCTTGAAGGCACCAGTATAGCTCAGTCAGTGGACCATGAGATTCTTAATCTCAGGGTCATGCGTTGGAGCACCACGTTGGGCAAAAGAGTCCTCCATTGCAGAGGGTTGGACTAGATTACTCTCGTGGTATCTTCCAACTCTATAATTCTATTATTCTAATGCATGGACAACTGAGGTCATGCTGTTTCTGTTCAGGAATGGCCTTAGCTGCCCTACTAGCGAGATACTGGCAAAAGGTATTCCTGGGTACTTCTCTTACTTGCTTGCTTGCTTTATTTTGCCTAGCTTTCCTCCTGGACATTGGTTGTTAGAAATACGGTAGTTTTTCCCCTTACCTCCCTCCTTTGTATTGATTTGTCCTTATTTAATTCTGTTGCCTTATCGTTGTAAGACAGTGAAGGGAAGTTCTTGCTTATGGCAGAGCAAACGGCTTTAAAACGTAAAACCATCCCATTGGAAAATAGAAATATTGGCAAAATTCTTGCTGCCGGAGTGCTAAAAATTTAGCTTTTGTAGATGCTTCCATTTAGTAGCAATGAAAGCAGAACAAATAGCAGCACTGGCATCCTCATTTTATTTAGATTGGTACATAGTTAAAGAGATCTGATAGCTGCAATGGTTTTCCTTTATCCCACATGTCCCTCACCCTGGAGATGAATGCCCTTGCAGTGAGAGAACACCAGTTTTGGTATACTTATTTGGCTGAGGCAAGAGTTATTAGCTTGGGGCTTCAGTGCTGCCCAAGGCCATATGAATGCCTGTGTTTTTCAAGCTTCAGCTGGTTTATTCAGGAGTGAACAGGCTAGTTTATTTTGAAATCAATAAAATAAGCAATCTTTTATTAAGGCATAAAATTGTTCTCTTTTACCTTTACCAAAGCCAGGCTTTTTTGCTCAGCCTTACATTTTGTTTTCCTTTGGGTTCTTATTTCTCCCTCTCCTCTCTCTAACTGCCACTTGATCAGTCTACAATATCCCCCTGCTGTGTTATACCTCAAAACATGTTCTAGTTCTTTAGGGTTTTGCTTTTCCATCTCTCTCTCCTTTTTATGTTACTCTGTCAGTTCTTAAAAGGCCATAAAAGTGAATTTAGCATTAAAAGGAAGCTTTGGTTTAGCAGATTCAGGTTTCTTTGTCCTTTGTCCGAAACAGCAAGATTTAGCAAACAAGAACCAGCCGAATAAAATACACGAGTTCCGTTATGGGGTCGGATGTGGACTTGTGTTGTAACCTGGAAGATTGCCCTATTTTCTGTTACAGCTTTTAATGTGTTAATACTGTGCTCTTGTGTTACCCTTCAAAGGCTACATTTGAAAAGTATTGCTGTGAGTTTCGTGAGGGGTGGGAGGGGTATGTTGTATGCCCGAGTTCCTTCTAATCCTTCTAACAAGAATCCAGTAGCTGGAATAGCAAGACAAGTGTCTTGATAATGCCCTTCCATAGTATGAGTTGTTAAGGCAGCAATGCCAACTTGGCCCCACGACCATGGGTGCTCAGGGCCATGGGTGCCAGGCAGTGTGCATGGCCCTGACACTGAAATTTGTGGGTGCCCGACCCCTTCATGCGGAATTTTGTGGCTGCTCGGGCACCCAGGGCTACAATGAGTTGGAACCTATGCGTTAAGGTAACAAAGTAAGTGGCTCTGTGCCAGATGACAAATGGAAGCAACCCTTCCCCCTCAACTGCCTGCTAGTTAGAAAGATGAAAGCCAGAGTTGAGGTGTGTGAACTAGAAGCTAGAGGCTAGGAGCAGGCAAAAGCTTGAGAGAGAAAGAGAGCCATGCCTGATGACCACTAGAATACAAAGCTGGGGCTCTGTGAAAAGCAAGACCCTCTTGAGGTCTCAGTGCTGTGAGTCTCTCAATTGCAGGCTCAGGCTGTTGTTGTTGTTTAGTTGTTTAGTCATGTCCGACTCTTTGTGACCCCCTGGACCAGAGCACGCCAGGCACTTCTGTCTTCCACTGCCTCCCACAGTTTGGTCAGACTCATGTTTGTAGCTTTGAGAACACTGTCCAACCATCTTGTCCTCTGTCGTCCCCTTCTCCTTGTCCCCTCAATCTTTCCTAACATCAGGGTCTTTTCCAGAGAGTCTTCTCTTCTCATGAGATGGCCAAATATTGGAGCCCCAGCTTCATGATCTGTCCTTCCAGTGAGCACTCAGGGCTAATTTCCTTAAGAATGGATGCGTTTGATCTTCTTGCAGTCCATGGGACTCTCAAGAGTCTCCTCCAGCACCATAATTCAAAAGCATCAATTCTTTGGCGATCAGCCTTCTTGATGGTCCAGCTCTCACTTCCATACATCACTACTGGGAAAACCATGGCTTTAACTATACGGACCTTTGTTGGCAAGGTGATGTCTCTGCTTTTTAAGATCCTGTCTAGGTTTGCCATCGCCTTTCTCGCAAGGAGCAGGCGTCTTTTAATTTCGTGACTGCTGTCACCATCTGCAGTGATCATGGAGCCCAAGAAAGTAAAATCTCTTACTGCCTCCATTTCTCCCCCTTCTATTTGCCAGGAGGTGATGGGCCCAGTGGCCATGATTTTCGTTTTTTTGATGTTGAGCTTCAGACCATATTTTGCGCTCTCCTCTTTCACCCTCATTAAAAGGTTCTTTAATTCCTCCTCACTTTCTGCCATCAAGGTTGTGTCATCAGCATATCTGAGGTTGTTGATATTTCTTCTGGCGATCTTAATTCCGGCTTGGGATTCATCCAGCCCAGCCTTTCGCATGATGAATTCTAATTCTAATCTACGCGGGTGGCGCTGTGGGTAAAACCTCAGCACCTAGGACTTGCCGATCGCATGGTTGGTGGTTCGAATCCCCGCGGCGGGGTGCGCTCCTGTTGCTCGGTCCCAGCGCCTGCCAACCTAGCAGTTCGAAAGCACCCCCGGGTGCAAGTAGATAAATAGGGACCGCTTACTAGCGGGAAGGTAAACGGCGTTTCCGTGTGCTGCGCTGGCTCGCCAGAGCAGCTTCGTCACGCTGGCCACGTGACCCGGAAGTGTCTGCGGACAGCGCTGGCTCCCGGCCTCTAGAGTGAGATGAGCGCACAACCCTAGAGTCTGTCAAGACTGGCCTGTACGGGCAGGGGTACCTTTACCTTTACCTTATTTATCTACTTGCACCCGGGGGTGCTTTCGAACTGCTAGGTTGGCAGGCGCTGGGACCGAATGACGGGAGCGCACCCTGCCGTGGGGATTCGAACCGCCGACCATGTGATCGGCAAGTCCTAGGTGCTGAGGTTTTACCCACAGCGCCACCCGCGTCCCTAGGACTAGCATTGGATACAGCCAAATTAGTTTTAAACATGCCCTCTTAAGGTTTATTGTGGTTGTTAATGCCAACTACATTTAGAAAAAGTTTTCCTTCTTCAGAGGAACATGCAAAACCACCAAATAATACATTAAAAAGAATTTGGAACATATCTAAAGAACAAAACCCTTTGAAAACATCCTAAGAAATTCACTTTAGAACAACCCACTAATTGGGAACCACAGGCTTAAGGGTATCTTGTGTATGCAGCCTGATCCTGGATAAATTACTATAGGCCCACTGGCCCTGTCCAAACTTAGCCATTCCACAGCCATTTCTACCATGGATACAGTTTTGGGGGGGGGGCGTGTCACTGCAACAATAAACCAGTGGGCCTTTAAGGCGCCACAGAACATATATATATATATATAGAGAGAGAGAGAGAGAGAGAGAGAGAGAGATATGCTTTCTCTCTCATTCGTTTAGGGAAGACAGGCTCTCTTCAACTTTTGCTTTTCTGGGCTATCACATTTCCCACACACATTTGCATTTTTTGAAAAAGCAAGGTCACCAAGGTAATTCAAAAGATTTTCTTCTTGTGATGCTTTATCTCAGTTACTTACAGAAGTATCATGTCACATGAAGGCTAAAGAAAGATAAAGGATCGCATGCTGTTTCAAAGAGCTTCAAAGTGCTTTGCATGAAATAAGATGAGATTGCCACATTTTGTGCAGATTTTTCCATACATATATTCTTATTTTCCTTCCCTCAACAACTCCTGAAAAGTCTGACAGAGCAAGAGATTGGGACTCCCCGTTCTGCCTACATCTAGATGACATCACCCTGACTTTGCTTCTTCCTAGTGAAATGAAAACTGTTATTGTTATATCATCATCATCATCATCTAGATGATTATCTTCATGATCTGGATACAGATGCACCAAATTTGGATTGTCAGGCATTTCTTGGTACCTAGCTTGCACTTGGCTCATTTCCCCCAAATGTAGTCATGGTTTAGCCCAGTGGCCCTGTGACTAAACCTTGTAGCACCACTGCATTTGGACACTGCACCTTCTACCTTCTGGAGGCTGTGTGCATTTTGACATGCTAGAGTCGTCACCTTAATATGGCAGAACCTACCAATGATTATTCAGTTCCTGGTAGCATTCAAGAAAGACTGGTTTTAACAGCTCACTCCAGATCTCAGCAAGGAAAAGGCAAATATACTAATGAGATTGAAAACCAGGCTCTAGTCTAGGTAAGTAGTGTATTTTATGGGCACATACTGCGGCAAATAATACCTCATAATAAGGTATATTATCATAGACCTCCATGTCCTCTGCCTTCTGAAGAAAGGTGGGTGGTCTTTTCCATTGCAAAGTTCTGCAACTGAAATTCCATCAGGTAAAAACCATTTAATTTAGTCAAACATTTTTTGATATTTTAACATATAGATATTTTATGATGTGATCTGTTATGAGGGGGTGCAGACCCTCCAAGTGTCCTTATTTTCCAGGGATGTCCCTGATTTAGAGAAGCTGTCCCGCTTTCTGACTTTATCCTGAAATGTCCCACTTTCCCTTAAGACATCCCTATTTTCATTGGAGAAATGTTGGAGGGTATGAGGTTATCCAACCCCCGAGACATCTGAAGGCAACTCATGTATAGGGAATTTTTCTTTCTTTCTAATGTTTTATTATGTTTGCATATATGTTGGAAGTTACTCAGAGTGGCTGGGGCAACCCAGTAAGATGTGTTGGGTATAAGCAGTAAAATTATCACTATGGAATGGGACGTCCCTATTTCATCAGAGAAATGTTGGAGGCTTTGTAGGGTGGGGAAGCTGTGGCCCTCCATACTCCAATGGCCAGCAGTCAGCATGGCCAATGAAAAGTAAAGGATGAGAGGAGCTGTATCAACAGCTAGAGAAGAACAGCTGGGGAATCACAGCTTCTCCAGCCCAGCAGTATGGTTTTATTTGATTAAAAAAAATGGGGGGAAAGTTTAATGCTTTGATTTTGTAAGCTGCTTTGAAGCATGCAATTAGCACTGAAAATAACAAACTATACTACCAGAATTAATTACCACAGGTCAAATTGTCTCTCAATCTCCCCTCCCCCCTCGCACTCTCTCTCACACACAAACACTTTGATTAGTACCTTTGTTGTGTAGCACAGTTATTTTTAATACCTTTGACACTGTACAAGGTGGTAGCAACTGGAACCCTTGGAAGAAATATGGCCCCTTGAAAGGGCTACCTTTCTCCCCAGCAGAGTATGTTGGAAGTGTATATGTGGCAAAAAAAAAAAAGCCTTGCTGGTAGATTTCTTTAGGAGATGTAGATACAGCACTTGCCCCTTTCTTAGAGTGGTTCTTCAAAGGTCATAGGGCCATTTCATTGTTTATAACAATACTTACTCATTGCACAAAATCAGTGAATTAGTGGGGGGGGGGGGGAGGTGCTCCTGACCAGCAATTGTAGGTAGCACATCTCCTACATGAATAGCTTTGTAGCTGCAGTGGTTCATTTGGGTCATTCTGGATTCTGAACTTACAGTGATAATGTGCATATTACTTCACTTAGTTCAAAGTGTGATAAGCCAGCTTCTGCTGAATGGGGCCTGAAGTTTTTTTGGAAAAGCGATACTGACAGCCAGAAACATGGCACTCACGCCATGAAAATGTAGGTAGATCCAACTAGCAGGCTCTACAGACCCTGATCATAGGGGAAGAATTATTTTGGGTTTCCATAGCATTTGCAGTTAATAGCAATAAAACAATTTACTTCTTGTGTGCACTGCAAGCAGCAATCCATAGAGATGGATGGTGGCAGGAAGTTCTGACAGAAAACCAAAGTCTGCTCCTCCAAATTCTCAAAGGGAACCTAACCGTTTTATTGCGCCATCACTGCCTCTGTCTGTATTAGTCCATAAAAACAATCTAATAAAATTCTACTTAGACACATAGCCCTGGCATTTAAAGTGAACGGAGAAAAAAAATTACTTCATCACACTCACATATCATGGCATGGAGTAGGAAACTAGATGTGTTTGGTGTGAGTATGAGTGTGCATCCCCCTAGCACTAGTAAGCTCATGTGATTTCTCAAAGCTGTTATGATGAATACAGGGAGACCCTGAATGCAGATGTGCTGCACTTGAATCATTCAAGACATACAATAGGATAACTGTGGTTCTCATGATATCACTTAATTCACCCCAGGAATTAACAGGTTTGTCAATTTTGCTATGTAAAATATGAAATAATCTCTAGATGTGTGCTTGAATATATAGTAGGGGATGTAAATTAATGTTGTAAAAGCAGCACACAAGAAAAGGGGGTTTATCTCTTCAGTGCTCAACCTGGATTGGAATGGAAGTGTCTGTCGGTCTCATTGCTAAGCCACAATGTGCAGAACTCAGTGGGACCAACCCAAAGAGTGTCTGAGGTATACTTGCTTGGAGACAGAGTCAGTGTCCAAAGTTAGGTCCAGTCCAAGGGTCAGGTGAAGAGCAATCCACATTGTCAGACAGTCCAGGGCTCAGGGAATCTGATGAACAGGGGGTCAAGGGTCAAGATGAGCAGGAAGCAGCAAGACAGGGGCCACGAACTACAAGCATTGTTATCAGCATCTGACTGCAGCTGGAAGCTCTGCTTAAGAAGGCTAAAGCTAGCTGGTTCTCATAAGTCCCTTTTCCTCTGTGTCCTTGAAGGCTGATCAGCTACAGGTGGAGTCATTCTATCCCCTCTTCAGGCTGATGTTCAGCAGGTGAAGATGACTCCTGGCCCATGACAGTGTCCCCACACCACACTATCCACTGTTGGGCTAGAAGTCTTAGGAGAGAAGTCCCATTGGTGCCAACGGGGACCTTCTTTTAAGGCTCCCCCATGGGCAGTGAACAATGACAAGGGACATGTTTGTTCTAGGCTCAGTGTGGGAGTGAATAGATAAGCCCTTCCTTCCCACATGCTGCCTTTGCAGTGAGAATCAGACTTCCCCACTTGTTCTGTAGTTGCCTGCTACGTGATTATCTCTTGTTCAGTTTGACCCACAGAATTCAGCCTACCAGATCAAACGCTTAGTCTTTTTTTGCCAGGATTCTTTACTTTGTCTCTAGTCCTTCCTATCACCTATCTGAGATACTTCCTAATCAGAGATACTGGGGCTTGAACCTGTGATGTTCTGCATGCAAAAACCTCAGCCATGGTCCCCTCCCAAGCTCTACTTAAGTGGCGGGTCCAGCAGTGAGAAGGGGGTTCTGCTTGGCTCCTAGAAGAGCACACTGGAGAATCGATAGGGAAAGAAAAATCTCGCTGGAAATGATGAACAGAATTACATTAGCGATTTCCTTTGCTAAACTAATCTGTCTTTGCACATTTTGAAATGTCGTCATGAATGTTTTTCCTAAATAAACATTGATGCAGCCTCCGGGGCATATTTTAGATGCCAGAGAAGGAATGGATGGAGAAGTTAAAAGGCCCAGGGTAAGCTTGTCATTCACTGTTTTGTTAAAAAAAGAAAGAAAGAAACAACGCCAGAAAATCCACTATGACTGTTCAAAATTATATTAGGAATGATGGTGTGATTTTTTAAAAACCTGCTGAAATATAAAAGATTTATAAGCACATTAATACATCTCTACAGCCACTGTGAAGTTATAATGCAGGCCACAGTGTGAAACATCAGTTATATTCTATTAAGACAGGAGAAGGAAGGAGGGGAAGAGCGGGGTGGGAAACCGCAAATGGATTATAACAGTTATTTGCTATGGTTCGTAATTTAGAGTTCAGCCGCTTCTCTGTTCTTTATCTGTCAGATAATTCCCAGTTTTCTTTCTAACCTGTAATAAAATAGTCCGTAGTAAATATTAAAAGAAAATATATTGTAGAGATAAAGGGGGAAGCACAAAAGTTTATTGGTGCTTATAGACTCTGTGGATTCAGTTTATGATAAAACAGTCAACAAAATCAGAAGATTCCTTCCTTGGCAAAGCCCAATGGAAAGATTCATTTATAATCAGGGCTTAATATGAGCTAGGGCTTAGGCTGGAACTGACAAAAATCAGACCAAGAAGAATGTGTCTAAGCATGTGCAAAGTGTTTGTCGCTTGGCACTAAAAGAAGTGTCTCTCATTGTGGATTTCGGCTTCCCGGGAAAATGTGATATGCGCAGGCAGGCTTTAAGGACTTTTCATTTTAGATATTAATGTAGTTTATAACAAATGCTCACTTAATAAAACCTGGACATGTAGAAAAGTTCTGTGAATATACAGTGGAGGCTTCCCATCAATGGCTTCATTTGTGTGCAGGCAATGTTTTCTCTAATTAGCTGACTGGTCACACACACTTTACTCCCAATTGGCCACCATGGTCTACAGAAGATGTCAGCAGGAAGCCGTTAGTGTCTGTTCAGAGTGACAGCTACCAGCTTGTACTCCAGATCACAGTGCAAGGCTGCAACTTGGCTTCTGGGTCCTTGGCATTCAATACCCAGTCCAAGGTCTGGGCAAAGGCCCAGCTGCAAGGTGACAATTCTAAACAGCGACTGCTGAAAATCTATCCCAGCTGTCAACTACAAGGGCACCACTCCTTCACCTTGGAATCAGCGTATCAGTGCCCAGGAAACACAGCCAAGACCATCCAATTAAAGCAGGAATCCTGCCAGTTTTGAATTAGATAATGAGACCCAGAGGAGGAGAGAGAAAGGAAGATGTCATTACGGTGAAAATGGATAAATGCACAATGACAGCCATGAAAGAAAGTTACAATAAATAACATTTTGATCAACATATCTAGTCTGAAACAATTCAAAGGAGTGATTCCCAGCTTGACATCCCCAAACCAAAGACTCTTGAGTAAGCTGAGCAGTCATGAAATAAGAGGAGAAGCTCCTCTTGTGGACTAGGAAACAGTAGGAATAAAGGGATGGTTCCCTGAATGGATGGACAGAGGGATATGTTGCTTTTTAACTAGTTCATAAATGATCTAGAGTTGTGGGTGAGCAGCGAGGTGGCCCAGTTTTCTGATGATACTAAACTGTTCAGGATAGTTAAAAAGAGATTCTAAAATGCTGTAAAGAGACTAAGTGCATAGGCGGTAAAATGGCAAAGGCAATTCAGTGTAAACAAGTGTACAGTAATGCAGTAATCATCATTTCACTTGTAAAAAGGGCAAATTCCATGCAAGGGATCATTAGGAAAGGAAAACAAACTTGTCAATGTAAATGCCGTGTAGCCGCATTTGAAATCCTGTGTACCTGTCTGGTCTTCTCACTTCAAAATGGACGTTGGAGTTGGAAGAGGTTTGGAAAAGGGCAACCAAAATGATATGGGGACAGAGCAACTCCTCTATGAGAAAGGTTTGTAGGATTTTTTTTAGTTTAGAGAAAAATCGAGTAAAAGGTGACATGATAGAACTGGGGGGGGGGGATATATATGCATGGCATGGAGAAAGCTCTAGTTTCTCATAAAGCTAGAAATTGTGGACATCCAATGAAGCTGCATGTTGGAAGAATCCAGACAGGTGATAGAAAGCCAAATTGGATAGCTTTAAAAGAGGATTAGGCAGATTCATGGAAGATAAGGCTATCGATGGCTACCAGCCATGGTGGCTGTGCTCTGCCTCCATAGGAAGGCAGCATGCTTCTGAATAGGAGATTCTGTAAACCACAGGAGGGGAGACTGCTTGCTTGCGTACCAATTGCAGGTTTTCCACAGACATTTGTTCAGCCACGGTGGGGATGCTGAACTAAATGGGCCATTGGCCTGATCCAGCAGGCTCTTTTTATGTACTTATGGAGTCATTGAAGCCCTGTGAATATGTTGTTATACTGCCTACAGCAAGGTACTGGAATACTATTCTGGGGGGTGAGTATGTTGTGTGTGTGTGTGTGTGTGTGTGTGTGAGAGAGAGAGAGAGAGAGAGAGAGAGAGAGAGAGAGAGAGAGAGGGAGAGAGTCACATATGGGTAAAAAAAAGAGCTTCTATGGCCCTTCTGCCCCATGCTTGGCTTCAGGACAGAAGCTTCCATTCAGACCGCTTTACTAGGGTACCCTGAGAACACACCTGCCTGAGGTCAGGGCGATGCCCCAAATCACCCTGGACCCAGAAACCAGACTAAGGATTACCCAATGCTTTATTTGCCGAAAGATGTGACAATAGCTGTGAGGAAAGCAGAAACCCCAAACAAGTCCAATGTCTTTGCAGGCAAATTCCTTCCTGGCTCCAAATATGGCAACCATTTTTAAACCACAGCAAGGTCATTATACTAATCAACTAAAAGCAACATGTGAGGCAGGTAGGTTGCTTTTCCGCCAACTGTGTTGACAGTCCCCACCACAGCAGGCTTTTATTCTCCAACAGCGGACTGGAATGAAGTGGACCTGGGTGATCCCAGAACCCATTGTGTCCTGTTGTGGAGATGTCCAATGGCTAGTTGTGAGGGGAAGGATTTTCTGCTCCTGGGGTGGGGGGTGAAACCAGCACCCACCCCAAACCAGGTAAGAGTCACTTACCATGAGCTCAGCTAAGAAAACACATGTTGAACAACAGTGGTCTTACAACAAAGTATTGGTTTTATTATAGTAACACATAGTTAAAAAGTAGAGACATCACCTTGCCAACAAAGGTCCGTATAGTAAAAGCTATGGTTTTCCCAGTAGTGATGTATGGAAGTGAGAGCTGGACCATAAAGAAGGCTGATCGCCGAAGAATTGATGCTTTTGAATTATGGTGCTGGAGGAGACCCTTGAGAGTCCCATGGACTGCAAGAAGATCAAACGTATCCATTCTTAAGGAAATCAGCCCTGAGTGCTCACTGGAAGGACAGATCATGAAGCTGAGGCTCCAATACTTTGGCCACCTCGTGAGAAGAGAAGACTCCCTGGAAAAGACCCTGATGTTGGGAAAGATGGAGGGCACAAGGAGAAGGGGACGACAGAGGATGAGATGGTTGGATGGTGTTCTTGAAGCTACCAGCATGAGTTTGATCAAACTGCGGGAGGCAGTGGAGGACAGAAGTGCCTGGCGTGCTCTGGTCCATGGGGTCACGAAGAGTCGGACACGACCAAACGACTAAACAACAACAACATAGTTCGGAAAGTACCCTGGGATATTTAAATAACAGATAAGATTTCAACACTATATCTAAATCCTTTCTGTTTAAGTGGTTATTCATTGTTGGTGCCCCTGCAAATATATTTGGGATTCTTTTTGTATGAAGTCATATATAAACTGAATAAAACTACTTCAGATGGGTTGAAATCAATATTGGGTTCTGCCCCCAACGTATCTGTGAAGCATTTACAAAAAGTTTGTAGTTTATCTGAAAGCTTTGTTTAAGAGCAAAATTATTTTGGGCTGTGGGTGCTTCTTTAAAGCACAATAGGAACAAAAAATTGTTGTTACGCTTAAGGTTCAGTCCATAGCTTTGTATAGCAGCATGTTGCAGTCTAGGGTCTAAAATCAACCTGCCACTACTATTCAATAGTTCCACACTGCAGGACTCCCTCCCATTAGAACAAAAGTGCCCCCCAAATCACAATCATTTGTCAAAGACAATAAGACAGAATGACAATGATCAAAAACATTTCATAGATGCTACTTATAAAGTCCTATCTCTGAGATCGTATCGAGAGACCAAAAAAAGCTCGCAGGAAAAAGCTCAGAATAGTTGACTTAGGGCAACACTACGGCTTTAATGGTTTACTTGACTTTCTTCCCCTGTCGCTACCCCCCCAACTTAATTAGCAAGAACTGCAGTATAATGGAGACTTGTATTTCATGTTCACAGGTTAAAGGCAGAAACTGTCATTATAATCTAAACCCTATTTTTATACCCCTGTAATTTTGGCCAGGGGGAAAAAATGACACAAATTGGTTTGGCCTGAAAATTGCCAGGTTTGCTGTGAAGTCAAACGAGATTTGCCTGCAAAATTTGAAGAAAATTGCTCTTGCTATTGTCTGAGTTTCTGGCCACTAAAATTATTCTAATTTGAAGCCCTGACTTCTCTAGCTCAATCAAAGAGTACGAGGGCTGGGCTGCTTCTTCTGTACCCCGCTTTTTAATGCAGAGTGTTAAAAAAGAAAACAAATTTAAACAAAGATTCAGAATGTTATTGTTAAGTAAGAGAACTTTTTGCGACTAAGGCTCATTTACACAGGTTAACCAAAAGGGGTTACTGTGCAGCTATTCTGGCTTTGGGACAGCTAATCACGCTCTATTACCTTGAAATTCCTGCCAGCACTAGACTTCTGTAGCACATTCTTAGAGTTGATTGTAAGAAACCAGTCACAGGGTGTCCACCCCTTTGCCAGCCCTCTTTGAATTTTGCTCAGCGGTACTCTCTCACACACACCTCACATAGCAAAGGCAGTGTAGGAACAGTTGGTTGCTTCTGGGTCAAATAGGGGTGGTGATAGGTTTGTTTGTTTGTTTGTTTGTTTGGCCAGTCAACAAAATTGATCAAGAGAAGCAGGTTTTTTCACTTCCCCAACACTGTTCCTACAATAATAGAAGCTTTTCTATTGGGTTGGGTTACATTTTATAATTAAGTAGGGCAGGGTAGATGAGGAAAGCAATTCACTGGCAGTCACTGGGAAGCATTCTAGAGTGCAGAGGGATGGGTTTGCTCAGTTTGCATCATAATGAGAACCTACCGAACCAATATTGAGGAACTTTCCTAGCTATGAGGAGTCAGGGGAGAGAGAGAGAGATGAAACAAGAACTTGCAATTTGGAACAGACAGACAGAGAGTCAGAGAGAGAGGACTTCTGGCTGTTATGGTTGTCTTGGAGGGGTATATGTTGCTTGCCTAGGCTTTGCATATTTGCAGGTAACTACTGAAATGCTACAAAAAATGTAATGAACCAGATTAGTGTGTACGCTCTCTGTGTCTCTCTGTCTCTCTCTCTCTCTCTCTCTCTCTCCCTCTCTCTCCTTCAAAGGAAGCCAAACCCAGGTAGTACTTACATTGGAACCACTCATCATTCAAGGAAGTGGGTAGCATACAGCAGTATATTAGGAGACACGTTTTTCTTGTACCTTTCATAGTATATGCCTAGACATGAATAAGTATTGCAGTATCTCTCACAACCCCCTTGATGAATGGAGGTATTTCACAAAAGCATTCCAGAAATGTGCATGGAGGTAGTTCTTCTGCATTGCCTACTAAGGGAGTCGCAGGAGCAAAGCAATCAAGGCCCAATAAGGAACTCTGCAGCATTTCTGCTAAAATAAAATGTAGTATAGTGATCACTGTAATTTACAGTGACTGGGGAGTTACATGCCAATTCCATTCCCATCATCTAGCCCAAAAGATTATGCAATAACCTTCACTTTTTACACAAATTTTTGGGAATGATTTAGTGGGCACTCAACACTCCGGTTTCATTATTATTTTTAATTTTCATCTCCATGCCATTTTCCTCTTGAGCTACATTTTTGTTCCACTCTAACGGATTTCAAATCATTTCTATATTATGTGAACACTTTCCCTCTCCTTATTTCCATTTTGGAGAATAACTCTACTATATCAAAATGAGTACTAATAGGATCAGACATAAAGAAAGCCCTAGTGCAAATTCACTCTGATCTTGGGTGCTGCATTGACAAGAAAGGAAGCAGAGAGAGGAATCACCAAGGTAATGTAGCTGACAAATTGGGCATGTCATGCTTTCATTGAACTGATTTTCATTGAACTGTATCGGATAATCTAAGCACAATAAACACAAAGAGAAGCAGGATTTCCAATTAGAGTATGGATAAAATCCCACAAGTTTCTCAAAAGCCACCCTTGGGAGCAGATCATGAGTCAATTTACACCCATATAGAAAGCATCATGGGAGCAAAAATGAAGACATAACACCTCCATTTCCAGGCATATAAAGGCGTACATTCTCTATTTTGAAGAGAATATTAGAAGCACTCTCACTTTACCTTTGTGAGCATTGCTTGGAATCACACACAGAAGAGCCTTGAGTGATGTCATGAGTTCCAAAACAGTAGCCATGTTCTCTTGCAGCAAAAGTAGTAACAGCATCTAACAGACAAAGAGAGAAGTCCTAAACATTCAGACCCACTAAGTTCAATTAAAGTCATTTCCCAGCCTATGGATTCAATGAACATGTGAAGGGATAGAAGGATCTCATCCATGGATGATGCAGCCTGATGGCCACATATTCAGTGGTAGCCTGTACGGGGCTGCCATATAAACAGATGCATGAAGGCCACCTCCAATGAAGTGGAAACCATAGCATCTATATGCATACAGGCCACCTTCACCCAACTGTGAACATGGAGCATGAGTAGTGAGTAAAATCTCACTACCATTCCCATACATTCACTGAAATGATTGGAGGAGTTCTGAAGGTGGCTTAAGAGGGGTTATTTTTGTTGCCTATCATAAGAACGATGGTTGGACAGTGTTCTCGAAGCTACAAACATGAGCCTGACCAAACTGCGGGAGGCAGTGGAAGACAGGAGTGCCTGGCGTGCTCTGGTCCATGGGGTCACGAATAGTCGGACACGACTAAACAACTAAACAACAATCATAAGAACATAAGAAAAATCTGCTAGATCAGGCCAATGGTCCATCTAGTCAGCATCCTGTTCTGGCCAGAAGGATGCTTGTGGGAAGGATGCAAGCAGGACCCTGTCCTGCCATGGTTCTCAGCAACTGGCATTCAGAAACACTACTGCCTCTGACTGCGGAGGCAGAACACAGCCATCATGGCTTGTAGCCACTGATTGAACTCTCCTTGAATTTGTCTACTTCTCCATTAAAGCCATCTAGATTGCTGGCCATGACTGTGTCCTGTGAGAGCCAACTCTGTAGTTAAACTATGCACCGTGTAAAGACGTAGTTTCATTTATATGTCCTGAAACTTCCAAAATTCAGCTTCATTGGATGTCCCCAAGTCCTAGCATTATGAGAGGGAGGAGAAGAATCTTTCTCTAGCCACTTTCTCCATGGCATGCATAACTTTATAAACTTCTGTCATGTCACCTCCTACTCACCTTTTCTCTAAACTAAAAAGTCCCAAATGCTGCAACCTTTCCTCATAGGGAAAATGCACACAGTACGTATCAAATGTTCTATGGCACAAGCTATTGTGCACTAAAGCCTACTTTGTCAAGTACATGATAAAACTGATTATGTTGAAGCTTATTATGCACATCAGGGCACACACCATCCCTTCACGTGCATGCATAATGAAAACAGTTTCATTTCTGAAACAATATTTAAATTGTACAATGTTTGAATTGTACCATTTCATTTCATTTTTTAAAAAATCAGAGCACAGTGCTTTCATTAGCCACTCTTCTCCCCAGTGCTAGCTCCTCAGGATACATTTTTGCATTTAACTTGATAGCAAATCAAAGCAAATAAAGGGGCAGAACACTAAGAAAGGGATTTCATTATCTGGGCACCACTCAGAGCCTGGCCACATGGCCTTGCAGGTTAAAGTTCAGTAGAGGAGCAGAGGGCAACCTCTAACCATGCAAACCTAAGAGAGCCCACAAGTTTCCCCAATCCATGCCCACCTGCTCCACACCCAATATCTGCGGAGTAGACTCAGTACAGCAAGACAAAATGCATAGATCTTAAAAAGCCAGAAGGACCAGGCATGAGGATGCAGTCCCTGTGATGATCATAACTCAAGTTGTCTAGAAGGTGATTTAAATTAAGTTCTGTTGTATATTAAACAGGGATAGACAGATACTATTTGCAGTACTGGCCATTTTCACACATTTGCACCATGAACCCATTCCCATCTCCACTTGGATCTGCATTGGGATTTTAAATTATATATATAGTGGTACCTCAGGTTACATACGCTTCAGGTTACATACGCTTCAGGTTACAGACTCCGCTAACTCAGAAATAGTGCTTCAGGTTAAGAACTTTGCTTAGGATAAGAACAGAAATCGGGCTCCGGTGGCACGGCAGCAGCGGGAGACCCCATTAGCTAAAGTGGTGCTTCAGGTTAAGTACAGTTTCAGGTTAAGAATGGACCTCCGGAACAAATTAAATACTTAACCTGAGGTACCACTGTATCTGCATTGGATTATTTAAATATCTATCTTTTCTTTCTAAGAATCATGTTGCAACATTCAGAAAAAGTGCAGAATCTCATAGAGAGCTGTGACCTGATCCACACATGACTCTGGGAAGTGCAAATCGGGCCATTTCATTTCAGAAATCACAACAGGTCCAATTCCCAATGCATCTCTTCTCTTGGGGGCAGGGAGCAAGAAGGCCAAAGAATCCAGAAGAAATGAATAAATAATTGCAACAGGAGGGGAATTACTCCTGTGCATCTGTATGCAGAGAAGTGGTGCCATCTATTGTGGATGTATTGGCAGCAGGACAGGACACATTATGCTCACAATGCATCAGAGGGGGAAAAGAGAGGGATGCTCATCCATGAGGAATAGCCAAACCTATCTAGACTGTCATGCAAGCTTCCCATTCTATAAGAAACTGTGCGTGACTAAGAAGTACTACAGTTGATCAGATGTTCAGAGACATGGACCTGGGTGTTGTACAAAAGCCAGGAGTGAAGGGAACAGAGAACAGAGGAAAACAACATGCCGCAGAAATAACAGCAAATTCCGATGCTGTTGTGACATGTCCCTGACTCTTAGCTGTGAACAGAGTCAATTTTTGCAAAGGGTTTTATAAAGATATCAAGAATGCTGTTTCTGTTTCAGGCCCTGCAGATCGTGGACAGGGTGGAGTGCTTTGGAAAGTGGCAGAGGGACATTATGAAGTTTGTCTGGCAGGGCAAAAAGCCCCGAATAAAATTTAAAATTTTAACAGACGCGAAAGAAAGAGGGGGATTTGCCCTGCCGGACTTAAGGTTGTACTATGAAGCTGCATCCCTCTGCTGGATGAAAGATTGGTTTTTGCTAGAAAACACTGATGTCCTAGATCTGGAAGGGTTCAATAATGCTTTTGGATGGCATGCATATTTGTGGTACGACAAGGTAAAGTCTCATAAGTTATTTAAAAACCATATTGTCAGGAAATCTTTGTTTACTGTCTGGACTAAATACAAGGACTTACTTGAAAACAAGACTCCGAGGTGGCTGTCACCAATGGAGGCTAAGGCCACAAAAATACTTAATATGGGGGGTGGCTGGGCAAAATACTGTGAAATAATAGAAAAAGTAGGGGACACTTGGAGGTTGCAGAGCTTTGAAAAATTGAAAGGAAAGGTGCGAGACTGGTTTCATTACGCCCAAATTTTAGAGATTTTTAAAAAGGACAAAAAAATTGGTTTCCAGGTGGAAAAATCAAAATTAGAGTCAGAACTTGAACCCAAGACGAAAGTGCTTTCAAGAATGTATAACTTGTTGCTTAAATGGAATACTCAAGATGAGACAGTTAAATCAGCCATGATAAAATGGGCACAAGATATTGGATACAACATTATGTTTGAAGACTGGGAAAGGTTATGGACCACCAGTATGAAATTTACGGCATGTAGTGCCTTAAAAGAAAATATTATGAAAATGATGTACAGGTGGTACATGACCCCAGTCAAACTTGCAAAGATATATCATTTGTCTGATAATAAATGTTGGAAATGTAAGGAGGCTGAAGGAACATTCTTTCACCTCTGGTGGACATGCCCGAGGGTGAAGGCTTTTTGGGAAATGATTTACAACGAGTTGAAAAAGGTATTTAAGTATACCTTTCATAAGAAACCAGAAGCCTTCCTCCTGGGCATTGTGGGCCAGAGAGTGCTAAAGAAAGATAGAACTTTCTTTTTATATGCAACTACAGCAGCAAGAATTCTTATAGCCAAATACTGGAAGACACAGGAGTTACCCACACTGGAAGAATGGCACACGCAACTGATGGACTACATGGAATTGGCTGAAATGACCGGCAGAATCCGAGACCAGGGAGAAGAGGCAGTGGAAGAGGACTGGAAAAAATTTAAGGACTATTTACAAAAACATTTTAAGTTATATGAATGTTGAGAATTTGCTAAGTTTTGAGAAAAACATGCTTCAGTATTGAGATTCGGAAATGATTGAAACTAAGTTATGTTTGAGAAAAGTTCAACTTTTAGAGTAAATAATTAGACGAAAATACAAATACACATGAAACAAGGTTTTAATTTGCTGATTGATTTTTATTGTAAAGAATGCAGGGACGGAGGATGTGGGGAAGTCCAGTTGATGTTGAAAAAGGACTTGAAAAAGTGAATTTTTCTTTACTTTGTAAAAAAAAAAAAAAAGCTTTTGTTGTGTTATTGACGATGTATTAATGCTGTACTTTGACCCTGGAAAACAAAGCAATAAAAAATATTTAAAAAAAAAAATATAAAGATATCATGACTCTTATGTGCAGGATTTTTATCTATCTATCTTTACAGATGCTATGGACCATGAGTACTCTCTGGCTATAGTCAGAAGCATTTTTTCTTAGAAGTGTCACATAACTCAGTGGAGGTTGTTTTTTTTTTTTTAGTAAAAGACAGATTGGATTCTGCTGTCCGAGTGCAGATAATTCAAGTCATACAAGGGCATTATGGCAAAGGGAGATGGTGACCAAAGGACCCTAACCTAAACAGAAAAAGAGTCCTGAGCAAGTATGACAGACTACTTTTCATTTGTTACATTTTTAAAATGCCCTTCAACTAAAGCGATAAAAGAGATATATAGGAGGTATGCAAGGGATACAATAAATACAACATAAGATTGACACTAAAAATCATAAAAATCATCCAATTTACAGTTTGGAAATAAGCTACAAATTGCATGCTGTAGTTAAGGAGTCTTTCCCAGTGCAATCATAGATGCATAGAGTTGGAAGGAGCCTCAAAAGTCATCTAGTCCAGCACCCACCTAGGCAGAAAAGCCACCGCTACTAAATCACCGAGAGGCGGTCATCAGTGGTCTGCTTAAAAAGCTCCGTCTCCTTTTGACACAGATTGCTTCACTGTTAAACAGCTCATACCATCCTAATATTTAGCTGAAATCTCCTTTCTTATCATTTGAACTTGTTGAAATGGGTCCTACTCTGCACAAACAGAAAGCAAATATGCTCCGCCACATGTTCATCTTCAAAATGAATAAGCATGTAGGGGAGTGGGCAGTAATCATCTGTACGCGAACCAGTAAGTCATACTACATAAACAGGCATTGCTTCCAGTTTGTCCAGTCCGCTGCCTCTCCACAGCTGCCATAATGATCAAAGCTAGTTTCATATTCAGGAAGCATTGCCCTCAGTCTGAATGCACTTTGTTTGCCTTTGGTGACATTGCAAATAGTTGTGGCACCATCCTACTACCTGTATGATTTCCAGTTGGCTGCATAGGACTGATCCAGGAAGCACTGCCATCATTCATGGTAGACTTTATTTGCCACCAGTCTCATCACACAACCAAATCTGGCTAGCCAGCTACATGGCACTGTGCTGTTATCTTATTTACAATGTTGTCATTAATGGGCTAGAATCCCATTAGAATCCCACTGCTAAAGCAGATACAGGAGATAATTACACAGAACAGGATTGGACATAGGTGAAATCTCTCTCCATTTAGGCCTCTCTCCTCTTCCCCCCTCCCCAGGAAATAACTTCTGTCCCCTTGAAAGCAAGACTTTTGATCCAAATATCAAAGTGCTATCTAGCTGGCCAGAGAACAGTGGGCACATCCCTTCTTCACAAGTGCTCTGTTGCTCCGTTGTCTTAGTGAGTGAGCAAAGGGGAAACAAAGGCATTAGCTGCTACCGGACCACAGGGACAAACTGGCATGGAACAAATCAGGAGCAACCTTTGTTGACCTTTCATCTCTTCTCTCACAGCCTTAATTCAAGGTGCTGCTTGCATCAAAGAAGAAGCCACATTGAACAGGGTCATTAGTTATTATTGAGAAAACTAGGTCAGTGAACCTGAAGGCACCTGGGAAAGAATTTGGTGTAACAAAACACAGATGAAGGAGACAACAGAAGAGTCTTAACATGCTATGAGTAATAGTTGCAAGCCAAAACATGTTGGGACTGGTTTACTTTGCTGACTCTATCAGTAGCTTATTTGATTGATTATTGTTATGAGTTTGGGTGGTGGGAGTAGGCTGTAGGCCAAGACCCTTCTAATGCTGCCGCCCATTCTAATTCTTGGAATAGCCAGGCTAGCTTCCTGTTGAGGTGATGGCCTGGGTGGTGGGCCATTAAGGGAACAAAGGAAGCAGATCTGGGTGAGACAGCTGGTACCACCATCACCTTCAACTGGCTGGTAGTTAGGAAAAGAGAAAGGTGAGAGTTGAGTGTTTACAGTGATGTGACCTAGAGGTAAAGCAGCAATCTGGAGAGAGAGTCAAAGCAACATTTGAGAGCAATGTTTGATTTCCATTTGAATCCAAAGCTGTGGCCATGGGAGAAGCAAGACCCTCTTGGGGTGTTAATGCTGTGAATCCCACCATTGCAGGCTTAGGTTGTATATTTGTGTAAACCATATATCATTAAGACACCACAGTCTCTGCTCTGCCTCATTCCCAAAGGAAACGTAAACCCTGGGTATGTCCCTGGAACATCGCGTCATTCTGAGATTGGTGTGATGTGCAACATAAACTGACACAGTTTACCTATTGACTTCATGTTGTATGAGTTATTTAATAACTTGACTCAATGTTTGTTACTAGGTTGACTGCTTGATTAAAATAAAAAGTGCCATGATTTCCAGCCTTATTAAAAACATTGAGTGATAGACAATGTAAGTATTACTTACTCTGATATTACCTATTCCATTGGAACCAGACACCACCATGCTTAAGGTAGACGCACTGAAATCAATGGGACCTAACCATTATAGGGTATGGAAAATACAATTCAGTTCACATTGAAAGAGAACCTACCTTATTTGCACATCCTGAAATAAAATGGGAACCAAAACACAGCCACCCATTGAAAAATTTGCACTTCTTCAAATTATGCAGTCCTGTTCTCCAGAGATTTCCTGTGTGCAAAAATGTATACATTAGGACAAAGTTTGAATAAGAATGCATATATTGGAGAAAATAACATTTAAAAGATGTATTGTATAGGGGGAAATTTCTTTGAAAATTTATGTTTGTTAGGCAAAACTGCATACAAAAATGTGAATATTAGGAGGAATTCACAGTAAAACACTTAAGAATTTTTATGAGAAAGCATTGCAAACTGATGAGGAAATGTGGAGGAATGAACTGAAGATTGGGGCGGGGGGGGGGACGAGAAGTTGAAAGAACTGACAGATTTGCCCATTCCTAATCATTACTTGCCCAGTTCATTTCAATGTGTCTACCCTAAGCATGACTAAGGCTGGAATCCTAACAACATAAACTCGAAGTAAGTTCCACTGATTTCAGCGGGGTTTACTCCCAGGTAACTGAGAATAAAATTGCAACCTAAGTCTGGATCCAGCCTGCTAGCTCTGCCTCTTCTCTGAGCAAAAAGCTGTTAGCTGCCTCATTTGGTCTTTGACACCGTATACACCACAAGCCCCTGGGGCAGGTTCATGGCAATTCTGGATTCACCAACTATAGTTTTTGGGCCATGAATAATGTGGCCATTTGAGCTTTGCTTCCAAGAAACCTCTTGCTGTATTCTCAAGGCAATTCATCTGTCTTTCAGTTTAAAATATAATGAAGCTGGCAGCAGCTAAAAATAGTTTCTGAGATTCCTTCCCTTTTAAAGGTACAGTTGTGAAACTGGTCTGTAAACATCCATTGTGCATCCCTCCCACCCTATAGCCTCATAATAAGCAATACTAGGCTGTACGGAAGGCCATTCTCACTCTGCCTGAAAAACTGCCTATTGTACCTTTTCTATGCTTATAGCATTTCAGCACTTTGCTCAACAGAGCATTTGCAAGATCCATTCTGTCCCTGAAATATCATAGCAAAGTATTCTGTAATTCTAGCAAGGGCAGTTACCAAAGGCATCTGCAATATGGTTTTCCTCTCGCAATAATAGTAACATATGTGAAGCAGGACAGCTTCCTCAGGACATGTTTTGTCAGGTCCAGCCCGACCGTTTAGGCAGAATGAGGCAGCTGCCTGAGGCGACAAATGCTGTGATGTCGGAAGCGGTAGTAAAGATGGAGTAGTGTCTGCTGTGGGACCGCCTGAACTAGCCTCCTGCCCATAAGTTCTGAAGAGGTCATGTTCCATCACCAGTTTTGATGTAATATTTAGCAGCTAGGTCAGCTTCTGTACCTGCCCAGCAAAACAATCTTCAGCCCCCCCCCCCCCCAGATTTTATGAGATCAAGTTATTAAACCCCTTTAGGTCCATTAAAAAGAAAATGGAGATACACAAAGCTAGGAAGCCAACTAAATCCACTGGGATGCAGTTCTTCTTAAGTCTTTTAAGACAGGCTATAATCAAGCATTCAGAACCAAACATAAGATGTCCTTGCACATCCCTTCTCCTTTCACCCAATTAAACCTCAGATGCCCTTTCCCTTATGTATAGATCAGGTGGGGGTCTAATAAGCAAGAGCTTATGTTAAGAGCTACCAATTAACTTACTCCCACATCCCAAACCTTCAGTTAGCATCATATCTGTTAGAATGGCACTATAATCTCTCTCTCTCTCCCCCTCCCCCCCTCTCTCCCCATCTCTCTCCCAACCTTCAATTTGAGCAAATTAAACACATTTAGGCTGTAAGCACACTATGGCTGTTGTGGACTGAGCTTGGGGCATGTGGAAGATAAGAAGCTATCTATATTTCAGGACTTCTACACTGTGTAGTATGAAGTGTGCTGCCTCTTACCAATTTGAAACTCAGCCTAGATTTTTATTGCAATCATGATCTTCTGTCAGATCCAGGTCTTAAAAAATGAAATAAATGTCTGCAATGATGAAGGGTGGAACAAAACTAAAATGCCATGCATCCAAAGCAAGAGATGAACTTCTATTCAAACCTGAGTAATTTATACCCAGACCTGTGGAACTCCTGAGACTTGATGATATGCTACTGAGACTTGATGATACATACTATCCTATGTATTGCTATTTAAATTTCATATACAATGTTAAATTTTTTAAACTATTTGCTCTGACAACTTTGTTCTGGTTTTTTGCTAGCTTTCCCATTAGGATTCACATATTAGATGTTTATAGCTGCTGTTTCTTTTGCAAGATACTGGCAACATAATGATAGAGACAATGTTGCATACACACACACACACACACACACACACACACACACACACACTGTAACTGCCACCTTGGAAACAGCAACATTTTAATCAGAGCAACTGATGAAGGCAGAAGCAAAAATGTTTTGCTGCAAGAATTTAAAAGTTCTGCTATGTTAGTCACTGAAATATATATTTCTTCGATAATGTAGATCCTGTATGTCTGCATACAGTCATCTTATAGATTTACACTTATGCCCCATGTTGTGTTTCTATTGCTTTAAATAAAAATATGGAAGCCCTCTAGTGGTCAAAAAACTGATTTCCCGTGAATATTCAGCAGAGGTCTATTTATGACACCTTGTTGAGCACAATGGTCCAGCGTGAACAAATCATGGTCACTTGCATGTTGCATTTGAAATGAATTGGAATTGCTTTGAATTATTATGCTGCTCTCACCTTTCTTCCCAGCATAGAAAATTGCTTATGCAGCTGCGATCTTTGATATTCCATTACATAAACAGTGTGATTTCATAACACAGGGATAGGGAATCTGTGCCCCTCCAGGTGCTATTGATTTCCAGCACCTATCAGTCCCAGTCATCACTGCCAATGATTAGGGATGATGGGAAGTGTAGTCCAAAAATGGCCAGAACAACCATAATAGCGACTATATTGCTGCCTTCGGTGGCTGTCTTCATGTGGCAAACCTTGTTTCAGATCTTGAGTCGAGTCTATCCTTATCACGTACTCTGACTGCAAATGAGTGCACATGAATACCTAACCAGATGGAAACATTCACCACAGCAGGGAACTAAAATAGCCTCCCTTTGTTGGGTATTTTGTGCACAATGCTATAATATGAAGCGATGAGGTCAGTTTGGAACCATGGTTTCCTTTTTGCAGCTCTGAGACCATTTGGATGGCCAGGGACGCAGACTTATAAAAAATATTGGGGGGGCCCGGGAAAGCTCATGAATAATAAATAAGCTCATGAATATGCAAATAAAGTGGCGCCGCCTCCTCGTGAGCGAATAGGGGAGAGCGTGCTGCGCCTATTAATCAGCTCCAAAGGAAATTGGGTGGAGCTTTTGCTCGGGAGGGAGGGCAGGAGGCATGCAGCCCTCCCCTCCCTGTGCATTTTGGGCTGGGGGAGGGGCGGCGATGGCGCTCTGCTGGAGGGGCGCCGGAGATTATTGGGGGGGCAGAGCCCCCCCCCAAACGAATTTTTGAGGGGGCTCGGGCCCCCTCAAGCCCCATGGAGTCGGCGCCTATGTGGATGGCCATCTCTGAGGTTGGATGGACATCTGACATGGATGCTTTAGTTTAGATTCCTGCATTGCAGGGGGTTGGACCAGATGACCCTTCAGGTCACTCCCAACTCTACATTTCTACAATTCTATGAGTTTGCCTTAGTCCCTTCAAAACAACTACATCTCTGGCAAAGGGGGGGAGGGGACATAGACAATAATTATAAGAAAGAAAGAAAATAACAAATCAAGAAAAATAGGGAGCAAAAATTCCAAAACATATTATTATGCTCACTCCTTTAACTTGATGTTTTTATTGTGGTAGTGTTAAAAAAAATTAATCCTGAGAACTACTTTTAACTTCCCTTCTCTTAAAAATCTGTAAACAGAAAGACAAAAAAGGTTGGTATGAATGGTATGATTTTACATTACAATGTGATTCAGTTGTGGAATATGGCACATTTATTGAAGACCAGGTGTTTATTGTATAATTTTGTATCTCACGTCACCATACTTTCCTATTTGCTCTTCACAAGCGCCCAATTATCTCTCTTTGCTTTGTATCTTTTCATTGTCCCATTTGGTATCAATCCCCCCTCTTTTCTTTTCTTATGTTTTTGAATATCCCTCCCCCCCCCCAAAAAAAAAACCCTGTTCTGCTTTCAATTCCTTGAACTCTCTCAAGGTAAGCTCTTTTATCATAGGCTGAAAGATTTAGTCGAAAATGAAGCCATTGTGTGCACAAAAATGATCTTTAACTGACCTCACAGACACTCAGTATTCATTACCACCCTTTTATACCACCCTCATTAATTAAGCACACCCACACCCAAAAGGAAGGCTGAGCTAAATTACATACTTGTCCATTTGTTCAGCTGCTGGGCCTTGTCAGCTGTGTTTTGTGCTGCTGGTTTATTCAGGCTCTTTCTGTAAAGGGCAGCTGACTTCCAGGCCAAACACTGTGATACTGGCAGCAAATGAGTCTTTTCTAGACTCCCTCTCCTTTTGCTGGCCTTCTACTGGCAAAGACAACTGCAACTTCATGGGCCTTGCTGAGGATCCACCAATTACCTTGCATTATGGGGGAAACTCTTTAAATACTTTGTTTGCCCAGCAATGTGCAACTAGTACATTGATTTGAAATGAGAATTTAATGATGGCACTTAAAAGCTGGGAGCGCAGTCTGAACTGTAGAAGCGCATTAAGAAATTAAGCAAATTATTGTGTCAAAGCTGGGCAAAACGATTTACCAGCAAAGTGAAATGGCCATTTCTGTCTCTCCATTTAATCAAGTATGGAGATGTCCCCCAGCTTAATGTCTTCAATAAGAGCGTGCTAAAAGAGTTTCTGCTTAGGTTGTGATAGGCAAGGCAATGAGGCATTCCTTTCAAAGTATATACAGGTAATATATACATGCTATCTGAAGCAAATAGTGTAGCAGTGGAAAACCTGTGCTGCCCCCCCCCAATGTTGCTGGAATCAAAACCCCACCAGCCCTAGCTAGCATGGCCAATGGTCAGACATTATGGGAGTTGGGGTCCAATAACATCTGGAAGGCCACAGGTTTCCCACCACTGACACCATGGGTGTAGCCAAGGGGGGCAGGGAGGGACAGCTGCCCCCCCAATAAATAAATAAATACAAAGCTGACTGAGGTTCTGGCCCCCAGTGGCGTAGCGTGGGTTGTCAGCACCCGGGGCAAGGCAAGTAATTTGCGCCCCCTAACCCGTGGATTTGCGCCCCCTAACCTGTGGATTTGTGCCCCCTAACCCATGGATTTGCCCTAACCCCAGATGTTGCGCCCGGTGCGGCCGGCCCCCCCTGCACCCCCCACGCTACGCCACTGCTGGCCCCACAATAAAAGGCATGCCCCCCACAAAAATCCTGGCTACACCCATGACAGACACAGCAATGCTTTCTGGTCAGAAATGACAAATAATAGATACTTGCCACCAATTGTTATTGCTTCCATTTGTTTTGAAGCTGCTTCAGTGTTTCTTCCATATTCTAACACAGACTTAAGAGCACCATTCTAGTATGTCTACTCAGAGGTGTGGTGTCCCACAGAATTCAGTTAGGACATACTCCTGGAAAAGTCAGGAGGGTCAAATCTCACCAGAATGCTTAGGGGTTATTAAAACCGCAACAGAAAAAGATCAGATACAACAGAGCAGAAAGGTCTAACAGGATGTCATTAAGGAGCAGAATCAAGGAAGCATCTGGAGGCAAGAAGGCTTCTTTCGGAAAATGGAAATCTTGCCCAAATGTGGAGGACAAAAAAGAACACAAAAGAAATGCAAGTGGGCGAAAGAAATGCAAGTGGACAATGAGGGATCAGTGAGGGGGATAATTCAAGACAAGGAACATACTGCTAAAAGCATTAGGACCAATTACAATAAGAACAAAAAGTATTTAAATAAATCAGAAGCAGAAAACTGGCTGGGGAGTAGGTTGAACCTTTAGATGACAAGGGACTGAAAGGTGTGCTAAAGGAGGAAAAGGAGATTGCAGAGGAACTAATTTAATTTTTTGTGTCTGTCTGTAGCTCTAGATGTTGGATAGGCAGGCTATAATGCAGGGGTAGCCACCCGGATACCCTCCAGATATTGCTGGACTCTGCTTCCTATTATTTTTCACTATTTGCTATGCTGGGGCTAATGGAAATTGTAGTCCGGCAACACTTGGAATGTTCAAAGTCCAGACAGAAGTGCTAGCAATATAACCAGAAAAACTAATGCAACAAACCCCATGCCAGAATGCCACCAATTTGGTAGCATTGGGAAAGCATCATAGAACAAACTAAAGCAGAAGAAATCCATCACTAATGCACCATTAGGGTGTCAAAGAGCAGACACCTGTAATAAAACACCCATCTGGAGGACCCCAGGGTAATTTCACCCTGGTTCTCTGTTCACTACCACTCTATAGTGGTAAAAAGGTAAAAATAATAATTAAAATGCAACTTTCTTCCACCGTCTTTTTAACTGCCATGATTGTGTATTCAGAATGGTTACTGTATATTAAGTGATAAACAGTCCTTGTTAAATGATCCTTAAGAATTCATTTTTAGAGACTATCAGAGCACAGCGATACCGCATGAAGGCTGTGACTTTTTACACTGATTGATCCTTTCCTGTGGATTGCTTTAAGGAGTGTTTGCACTCTGATGTTAATGTTCCATTGGCTTTGCCTGACTGTAAGCTTCATTAGAAGTTGGATGAAATAACTACGTTATAATTACTGTTCTGAAACCCAATAATAAACTCATCCTTAGCCTAGTTCATGTAAATATACAAAGCAAACACAATGGGGGTATATAGTATAATTTGGAAGTATAATTGCATCAAATTACGTTTGTAATAATTCAGTGGAAGATATAATGCTTCCTAAGAGCTGATATTTTTCTGAACAGAGATTCAGTAAACATGCTGTTTTGGGGGTCCAATGCATTACTTGTTAAAGCCATAAGCAGAACACTGCTGGAAAAGCCCTCTGATTGAACAGCTAGAAAATATTTGTTTCACACAATTGATACCAAGTGAGTAACCCTTGAAGAGTTACCTGTACCCCAAAGAGTTACCTGTTGATCCCTTTCTTTATACCACTCTCCCACTGACAACTGATAGTGTGGCAGGAGTTGGTATAATGGTGCTGGAAGAACAGGAGAGATGGTTAGGCTGGGGGAGGCAAACACATGGGCTGCATTGTCCAATAGGGAAGAGGCAGAGAGCAGGCTACTCAAGCCAGCTCTGCCCTGCCCCCACTTTCCTTTGGTTGGCACCCGCCATCTCACCCTTTGCAGTGTAGGCATTACTATTCACCCTTTTGGAGGGGGGCTGAGTAGGAATTTGGGGGAGAGCTCCTCATTGGCCCTGGGTCTCCTCTTTTTCACCTGTGCTCCACACTGTTTGGTGTCATCTGTGTGACCAGAGGCATGTTCTTTATTTGGCCCAATTAGTATTTTGTCTGGGCAGGTGAGGGAATTTAAATAGGATTTGCAATAATTCCTATGGTAGTTTGGGATGGCTACAGGGTGAACATGGTGCATGTCAGAGTCATACATAAGGGGCAAGGAGGGAAGAGTGTAACAAACTTGCTGTGGCCACAGCATGTGGCTTTAATTTGTCCAGGAGATGAGAGGGATGGAATTCTGCCCTCCCCCCAGTTATTACTATTTACCAGAAAGGTCAACCACATGATCAAAAGCATGAAACCATCTTGGGTAGTTCTGAGCATGCTTCCACCATCTTGTTTGGGTCAATCAGTGCCTTCTGAATATATAAATTGTTACGGGTCAGGACAAATAATTAGTTCACCTGGTCCTCTCTTTTCAAGCAGATACGTTGTAAATGATCCATGCGCCCTGGGTACCAACCAACACCCATCTATAGCAAATAGGGAGCTCACTATGGGTGCTGGTTGGTGCCTATGAAGTAGCTTGAATCACCCTTTGATTTTTCTGTGATTGCCAACTATATTAGGGCCACCTTTTTTTAAAAAACAAACAAACTTATTTCCTGCTTTTTTTTTTTTTAAGAATTCAAGGCACCATAAAATATCAAACAACCCAATACAAAACCACAAAATGCATCAAACCACCATCATAATAAAACAGCAATAAACATAGGAAGCAAGAATCCCAGCAAGGGACACTCTAAAAAACCAAAAACTAAATGGAGGTAAACAAAAACAGCACTGATATGCCCATACAAGAAAGATTATTTAACACGGTGTGTTAGAAAACTGGCATCTTCTCCAATAGAGTACAAATTATGTCGCTCAGAATCCAGCCTCAGAGCTCCTAAAAGAAGCCACCCTGGGTTAGAACATAGATTTTTAAATAGCTATCTTACAACTTCCACCCCTATTAATAACTGTCACAAGCATGACATCCCAAACTACAAGGTACTTTTGAGAGTTCTACTTAGTCTCAAGCACAGCAGCCTGTCATGCTCCTATCCCCAAACTGTTCAACCCTTATTACCAACTGTTCAGAAGAACTCCTCCAGAAGGTGACCTTTCTGTCCCTTGTTCCTACACTCAGTTGAAATCTCTATTGTGTGTGGGCACTTAAGTGAAACCAGCAGAAAAGACAAAGACCAACATCCACCGCCCCCTGAACACCCATGATATCTTGCAGAGCCACTTGGACCTTACAGCTCAACTGAACTGAAAGCAGCTTTCATAAGTCTTGTTAAATGGTGACCCATTTCAGATTAGGCCTTTGTGGTAGCATATGGAAGCATATGGAAAAGTTTCTAACACAGCTATCTTTAAAAACTGTTTTAAAGTTTTCCCCCTTTGAAGTTAATTTAGATGTGTGATACGTGTTACTGAGGCCGCTAATATATGATAGTTTGGTATGTCGATATTTTACTTTTAGATTATGTTAGGTTTGAAAATCTAAAGATTTTTTTTATAAAAAAAATGGAAACTTGACACCCATACAAATTGCAAACCTTATCCTGCTTAAAATAAAGTGTTACTTAAAAATAATAATCATTCAATTGCAAACTTTTTCCTGCTTAAGGTAAAGGTAAAGGGACTCCTGACCATTAGGTCCAGTCGTGGCCGACTCAGGGGTTGCGGCGCTCATCTCGTTTTATTGGCCAAGGGAGCCGGCGTACAGCTTCTGGGTCATGTGGCCAGCATGACTAAGCCGCTTCTGGCGAACCAGAGCAGTGCACGGAAATGCCGTTTACCTTCCCGCCGGAGCGGTACCTATTTATCTACTTGCACTTTGACGTGCTTTCGAACTGCTAGGTTGGCAGGAGCAGGGACCGAACAACGGGAGCTCACCCCGTTGCGGGGATTCGAACCGCCGACCTTCTGATCAGCAAGTCCTAGGCTCAGTGGTTTAACCCACAGCGCCACCCGCGTCCCTTTTTTTCCCTGCTTAAAAGAAAGTAAATACTTTTTTTAAAAAATCCATTTGCATACTAGAATTCAATACACAGTATGGAAGATCAGTTTTAAAAAATAAGATGAAGGGAAAAAAATAGCAATATCCCACTGTCTCCACCAAAAGTGCTTATCATCTTTGTCACTCTGCAGCATCCCAACTGAGAGAAGAAACACTAAAGTTCAGCCTGCTTGGCAGGATGAAACAGCATCACAGCTCTGATATTCATTTATACTACATGGATTCATAGCCCACTTGAAGGAAAAGCTAGTAAAATAATTTATGTCACCATTAAATGACCTCCATGCTGGATGCATTGCAGCCTCAGCACATTAACTGTATTTACCACTGGGAGATACAGAAATGAGCCTGACCTTTTTGACAAGGAAGAAATAAAATCATACTGAAATTGAAGTAAATCACAGGTTGCTTTAAAAAAATATTGCATGACCACAATTTCCTTGCCTATGTTCCCATCACATTTTATGCACATTTGATATATTTCTCGTTTAGCAGGCTAAATAAATTTTGGTATGTTGATCAATAGAATTTATCAGATAGCTCACAGGTTTGTTAAATGCTCTAAATATTCAATTTTTAAAGGCAACAATGTGGTTCTGAGGATGTCTGTGCTCAAATGCATGCCTTTTCACTTTGCTAGGAGGAGAAAAGTATAGATGTGAGAAATAAATGACCTGCTTTTAATCTTCTCTAGCAGTGATGAAGTGGATGGTACTTGTTGAAAAGCTAACTGGATATGTAGTGGAAGCACTTTGTGCTTCAGGCTGAACAAAACAGAATGAGAAGTTGTAAAACCGACTTAGGTTGCAGTGCTATACACCAGGGTTGGGGAACCTGTGGCCCTCTGAAGGACATTGGACTCCAACTCCCATCAACCCCAGCCAACATAATCATGGGTTATGTACAGTATTATAATAGTTGTAGTACAATGGCACAGGTCCTGGGTTCCCCATCCCACTGTGCACATTTCCTTTGTGTATATCTCACTGAACACAGGATGGTTTACTTCAAAGGAGGCATGCTTATTATTGTTTCAATACCTTTGAAACAGGATACTCTAGGCAAAAAAATTATCTGATGATACCTTCAGAGGTGTCCAAATCAGTGCAGTTTGGAATAGTTTGGTACCCCATCATGGTTCAAAATGGCATCTGGCAGTGTCTAAACCAAAGCCTGTTCCTTCATATCAGGAACTATAATGTCAAACTGGATGATGATATCTCCAGAGGCATCCCAATCAGTGCCGTTTGGAATATTTTGGCCTGCCATCATGATTGAAAATGGCACCCAATAGTCTCCAGATTATAGATTAAAATATCTTTCTCAATCTCATGAACAACCATGCTAAATTGTGTGACAATATCATCTGAAGTGTCCAAATCAGTGCAGTCTGGAATAGTTTGGATCAACATCTTGACTCAAAATGGTGCCCAATGGCATCCAAACACAGATGAAAACCAGCTCCTCTATCTCAGTAACCATCGTGCCAAGTTTGGTGATGATATCTCAATAGGCAATTGATCACATAGAGAACAGATGGACAACGCACTTACCAAAACTTAACAGTAGATCAGTGCTATTATGCCCACTTCTTCATTTCTTACAGTGCGGTACAGTTATTCCTTGCTGGGTCACAGGAATACAGGAAGTTTTCTTATACCAGGTCAGACTATTGGCTCATCTAGCTGCTGACCAGCAGAGGCTGTTCAGGCAGGATTGTAGATTAAAGAGTTTCCCAACCCTACCTTGAGGTGCGAGAAATTGTGTCTGGGAACTTTTGCATGCATCTATGGGGGACTGCCAAAGTCCTAGCCTAGAAGAGAGCAGAGGAAGTGGACATTTCTCTAGGAGATTTAAATTGCTAGAGATAAAAATCTGTAAAAGAGAGCAGAGGAGGACATTTCTCTTGGAGATGTAAATTGCTACAGGGAATAAAAAAAAGAAACACCCACACATTTCCATCCCTCAAGTCATTTCAGTCAGGAATGAGATCTACTTTCTAGCCCAGGTAGCTGACTTACACAGGTATCCAGTCAGCAGTGGCCCATCTCTATTAACACCCAGCCGACTTATGTCTACAATGGCTAGAAAAGCCTTGTAATGTTAACTGAGTGCTCAGTCATAGGAGACAAACTTGTAATATATCGCTAGTCTTCATGCTTTGTAACAATACAGTTGTACCTTGGATCCCGAATGCCCTGGAACACAGACGTTTTGGCTCCCAAACGCAGCAAACCCAGAAGTGATTGTTCCGGTTTGCAAATATTCTTTTGGAACCCAAATTTCCGACGGGGCTTCCAAGGTTTCTGATTTGCTGCAGTGGCTTCAAACATTTTGGAAGTTGAACAGATTTCCAGAATGGATTCCATTTGACTTCCAAGGTACAACTGTACATT